>NC_034409.1:159109661-159117943 GCF_002078875.1 Numida meleagris | reverse complement strand
AATAGGAAAAGGAAAAGGGAATAGGAAAAGGGAATAGAAAAAGGAAAAGGGAATAGGAAAAGGGAATAGGAAAAGGAAAAGGGAATAGGAAAAGGAAAAGGGAAAAGGGCACAAACAGAAAAGTATCTTTTTAAGGAACACATTGCTTTAATGGGATCTAGCATTACTGGCTACAAGCTGAAAACATGGAGTGCCACAAAATATGTATTTATCTTCATGTTCATTAGAGTTCATTTTGATCCAGCTTGTGTCATTTACTATTGCTATCTATTCTAAGTTAATTGTTTCTCCGTAGTTTGTGAAGAAAAGTCAGATCCTGTAAGGAAATTTCATCCTGATTATGTCTGACATCTTACTTAGGATGAGATAAATCACTATTGACAACCAGTTTAAATTAGATGCTATGTTAGATGTTAAGTGAGGTTCATCTCTTCTTCAGTCTGTGATAGTTCAAAGTGGAATAGGCATGAGAAAAGCACAAATTTGCTTCTTCTAATCAAACAGCATATTCATTTGTATGAACCAGAATAGATCTTCCAAATATTTAGGAACAATAAAATAAAAATAAAAATTATACAAACCAAGCAAAAGGTTTCCTGACTCAAAAATAAATGAAGCAGTTTAAGAAGAGAAAAGTAAGAAGCAACACTGAAAGCAAAAAGAAGACAGTGATACTGAAGGACATTATCTACCGCCTTGAGTGGGATTCTTCTAATTTAATTGTTAGGATATTCTACATTGACATCTAAGTCCAGGCTCATTTCTTAATAAATGCTGAAATTTTAAAGTGTGATTCACCCTGCTTTTAAAACTCACTTAAGAATAAGATGAACTGTGTTGTAAATGTGCCTAATTCCCTATGAATGACTATGTAGGTAACATAGATTAAATAATTATTTTATTGATGTTAACTGTAAAAATCTAAATTTGGACAGATGCATCCAAAACCATCTTAATTTGAGTTCATTCAAGCCATACAATTTATTTCAGTTTAAATTCAAACCATATACCTAGTTACATTTAAACTCCTGCACTGTAGCCTTGATCCTACAAAAAATATATTAGATTTATTCTTATTTTTATTTTCATAGCATGTATTTTTGAAAATTATTTGAAATGTTATGAGTATGAAAGTACTCTGCATTTCATTTACACCTAAAACAAATACAGAATTAAAATAAATTAGGCATTCTTTCACCAGCTTTATCTGAAGAACTTTACTGGGAATCTTGTGTCTGGCATGTTGGTTCCTTACGCAACACTACTAGTCAAAGAATAACTCCCAATTGTATTTTATTTAGCAACTTCATAGTTTGAGCAGTCTCAGAGCACATCCTTGTGTTCTGCATATTAGGTGTATGAAGGAGACAGATATATACTACTGAATATTTCTCAAGAACCTAGTTAAAAATCTACATACACTAAATACATTCTCTTGGCAAACATTGTTGGAGCCCTACAGAGATTCTTAGTTTGTCTTCAAAAATTAATGGACAAGGAATCAACTAAAAAGATCTCAATCATTATGCCATAATTAAGTGGGTACATGTAAGTGTTAATATACAAAAGTGGATGCCTAGAATAAGTGACCTTTAATCTTGCCCTTTTTATTTTGTAAAGAAATAGTCCATTTTAACTGGAAACATTAATTTTGTGCTACAACTCAACTCTGAAAATTTAATCATGATTCCTTATTCTAAAAAAGTACATTTTAATTCTAAATTAAGAAAAAGAAGGTGGATATACAGGAATATGAAAAAAAACCCTGTGAAATAACACTCAGCAACGTGGTAAGTTTCAATATGAAAGCAGTTTAACAGTAAATATTTTTTTAAATTCAGAGTTAAAAATTAAAGGTTTTTATTTGTATTAGCAAGAGTCACATGCTTGAATCCGTAGTAATCTATAGAAATTGTTGTGTTGTTGGTTGTTATATTTTTTGCATTAAAATTAGTCAGACAGTGTATTTATGATGGTTGACAGATTATGTGAGTAAAACTCTTATAGTCAAGTACGTGTTAATTGAAATAAGAATAGTCATAAACATAACAAAGGAATAGAAAGCCGGATGAAAAGCTGAAATGCTTCAAATTATTAAAGAAACTATCTATTGATGATTCAGTAAAATCAGCTTGTAAGCAAGAAACTTTCTTTGAGAAATCACTGCACAAGGCCTGAGAATCACTCATTACCTAACTATGAAGTTCCAATGATTTCCAATTAAAAGATTCACCTTGGACACAACAGATTTACCACGTTATAATGAAAGTAAAAGTAAATATTAATATTAAAATACAACTGATTTCATATTAATTGTATATAAATATTAATCTTCAATCAATTATTTCAATTCTTAAAATTCAGGGTTTTGATGTCAGTAAGTCTTCCTTCTAGCCAATAGGAGAACTCTAACTATAATGTGGGGACCTAAATCCCTTACACAGCTTTGCAGACAACTACCATTTCATTTGAAATGAACATTCAGTGGAACAAAATCTGCCTTAGACATCACCCTCAGGAATGATCTGAAATAGAACTTTTAGCTCGCTATGCTGATAAGGGATTCAGAAAGAAAAAAAAAGTACTCTGAAAGTAAGTGAATTTTACCACTTTAACTCACGTCTGTAAGAATGGAGAGAGATAAAAATTTAATGAGTGTTGTATTAAATTTGGCTCAAATAAAGAAGGCAAAGAAGCAAGAAAGCCTTTGGCCATCAGAAAAGAAAACTGACAATTAAGAAAATCAACATAACTGAAAGGCAACGCTGACTAAAAGAGTACAGTGATGAGCAATTCATCTAAATAACGTGAGCAATACACGATACAATTACATAGTATACACATATATAACCGCTGAGAAGTATATGGCAAAAGTATAGACTCAGAAAAGTGTCAAGAATTATAAATCCTTCAGTATTAGAATAGCTCTTTTTCATTTTTTTAATGTTTTTAATGTAACTTGAATGGTGTGAAAAGAATAGAACTCTATGAATGGTGATTAGCAATAAAGCTGGAAACTTGCTGTAAGCCTACCTTCACAGCGAAAATAAAGTCATTCAGACAGATGAGTACAAATCTAATTGAATCACAGTATCATCTATTTATTGTTTCCAAAGATCAAAACTTGTTTCAGAAATCTGCACGGTATTGAAACTGGAGTGTTAGAGGTGACCAATGACACTTTAATTAGTTCAGGCTATGGATCAATCAATTCTTCATTGGTGCCTGACAGCTCAGGAGCATTTGATGTTATTGATCTTTGTCCATTTGCTCATCTTCTCTCAGCCTAAGCTGTTTGGATTCCTTAATTCTCTGTATTTTCACTGTCATCTTTCTGAGCACGTTCATACGAGTCTCTGCAATAGATCTTCATCTGCTTCATTTGTTCTTTTCTGTGACATTTAGTAGAAGACTCTTATTAAAGTGCTATTTTAAAAATTATTCACATGACATTGACTTACTTCTGTTAATCAGAAGTAAAATCTGTCTTCTACAATTCTCTGTATCCGCTACATTTCTAAGGGGATACACAGAATATTTTTGTAACTATTGATACTGGAAAACAGTGCTGAAAACTGTAAAATATCGTAAGTTTAGGAAAAAGATACAAATCATTTTGTTAATATTCATACAGAAATTTACTGAAGAGGTAGTATAGTTTTAGTCTCCTCCTATGTAGTGTAGATGTAAAATATTTTCCTTTAACAAGAATAGTGAAAGTGGATCTGTAAATATGATGCTGTTCTTTTTCTACAGATTTACGATCTGACTGTATTCAGACTGAATAAAAATCTATGTGAGTTGCAAACTTATTAATTGTTATAATTTTAGATGCTTTTCTTTTATATTTGTACTTTATTAAAAAGTGATCCTATATTAGAGAAAATTCTTAAGTGGTGTTTTACCTCTAATGATTTAGGAAAAACATTTATTTTCTCTGATCTGACATAGGTTTTTCAGAAAAGAACAGAACACAGATGCAGTGAGAAGATTCAGTGATCATTTTCTAGCGGAAGATGAGTGAATCAGCGTGCCTTCTAACTTTTATAGTGTTCCCTGCTAACATTGTTAATTTTTTGCTATGAATGTGCTGAAAGTGGAAGGCTGTTGAGGAGGATAGGATGGGAATGGAAGACTAGCAAGAAGGGTTGTAGATATGGTCAAGCAATCTTGCATCTGGAAATATGTAAAGCCTGGAGAGCAGTAATGTAGGAAAACATGTATATCATACCTACTGCTTTGTCTCTTCTGTGTGTTTGATAAGTAAACATCTGTGTTTAGATAACATAGGTAGAATGGAGGCGCCCTATAGGACATGCTTGAACTCACTGCATTAGCACAGAGAAGACCAAAGCATGGTGAAGATCAAAACATGGTATTAAACTATGACTGCACAAACCCTTGATAAACCGGTAGAAATAGCAGGTCAGTTTTCCTCCAGCATGGCCTGAGCTTAGCAGTGCCTGCATCCTCACTTGAATGCCTCTTCCTGGCTGCTACTTTTGAGATGATTATTACTATTGTTGGCTCTTTGTATTTCAGCCATGGGTCTTTGGGTGCTCCTGCTGCCTGCCCATACTGGCTCACACAGCTATCCACTGCACATTGTTTGAAAGGTGTAGAACATCCCCCACACATACACACATACATAAAGGTCTGCTGACCCAACAGCCTTAGGCTACGAATATAAGCTTGCGAAATGGAAGCAGTATATATTTTATCCAGATACTAACATCACAGATGAACAATAAACATTCACTCTTACATGTTCCATTCTTATTCCAGTACAGATATGTAGGAACTCATTCATATCAATCATCCACACTGTCAAAACTTAAACAAAGACAATATAAATACACTTGTTAAGAATAATTTGGAGCATTAACTGTCTCAAAATGGGCTACATTTCTAGGATTATATGGGATCCATTTTCAAAACATACTTCAGGGTCTGAGAAGATGTCTGGGAGACTACAAATCTACAAAATATTGCTCTTAGCATGTTTTTTAATCTTTCGCAACTTTATATAGCCAGCAAAAGCTGTATTGTTTAATGGTTGCAAAATACTGCAACGTAATATATATTTCATTAAATGAGATGCTAAATTTTTTTTTTTTTTTTGGAAAGTGAAATTGTTAAATTCTACGCAATTATTTCTCAAGTTCTCTGGTTTGTCTTTTATGACTCAAAACTTAAACTTATATCTTTAATTTGAAATATATCTCAAAAGTAAAATTTCTGCAGCAAATACCAATTATTTTTCTCTGAATTCTAATGGGTCCTTCAGAAACTAGTTACTTGTCTCATACTGGTATTTCACCACCTCTGGATTCTGTTTGGAGCCAGGAGCAGGCCTGATGATCTTTGTGGATCCCTTCTATGTTGGGATATTCTTTAATTCCATGATTCTGTGGTTCTCCGACATGAACACTGCTGAAATGGAATAAAAATATGTGGAAAAAAAGGTTTATATTTTGAAGAAGATAGGTCAATACTTATTTTGGAAGTTGGAATATCTATTTTTCTCTTTAAAAAATACAAAATCAAATAGCTATTTTTAATACTTATCCTCAAGCATAAAATGTCATTAAACAAACTACAGTGAGAGCCTATAAACACACAGGCTTACACCATATATAATTGTTTGACATAATAACAGAATTTCATAGTTCTTTTTAAGAAGCAGAAATTCTATCTGCATTGATTAAAGATAAAGATCTGTAACTGCTTTTCCTGTCTTCTGATGCAGCACAATATTATTTTAACTTTACTTAGTAAGGCTCTGATATCACAGCTTATTTGTTTTGTTTTGATTTTTTTAAATACTTATCCTGTTTCTTCTGTTCTAAGTGATTACATACTCAACATACAAGAATAACAATGCAAAGATGAGAAAACTTTCATTTGTATCAGAACCAGACAATTCTGTTAATAATGAGCCTAAGTAGGCTATGATCAAGCTTTCATCGGTTACAGAGCATTGCAATATATGTTACTGAAAAAGCAAAGAAAATAATTATGACATTATCAGTTCCTTCATGCATGACTCTCATCTCTCAAGATATTTTTAGAAGATTTGGAGATGAAGTCATGACATTTAAAACAAATATCAAGGTGAATTTAAAAGAAAAAAATAAACTATAACTGGCATGGGGGAAAGAGACAAAACTGCATTACAGACATCCACTTAAAGCATTAATGTCAAAGAATCTACAGGCAAAATCACCAGAGATTACACTTGTTTAGCAATCTAACCTTGTGGCAATATATATAGATATATTTATAGAATTACTTTAACCACTGTTAACATAATCTATAGCATATCTATAACATAATCTTTAAAAAGAGCAAGAAGGAGGATCCGGGAAACTACAGACCATTCAGCCTCGCCTCTGTTCCTGGAAAGGTGATGGAACAGCCTATTCTGGATGTCATCTCCAAGAAATTGGAAGAGAAGAAGATTATCAGGAGTTGTCAAGATGTATTCACCAAGAGGAAATCATGTTTGACCAACCTGATAGCCTTCTGTGATGTCATCACTGGCTGGGTAAACAGGGGGAGAGCAGTGGATGTTGTGTACCTTGACTTCAGCACTACATTCCACTGTCTTCCACAACATCCTCGTTATGAAACTTAGAAAATGTGGGATAGATGAGTGGATGGTGAGGCGGATTAAAAATTGACTGGCAGAGTTCAGAGAGTTGTCTTCAGCAGTGCGGAGTGTGGCTGGAGACTTGTAACTAGCAGTGTTCACCAGGGGTCACTGCTGGGTCTGGTCTTGTTCAACACCTTCATCAATGACCTGGATAAAAGGATAAAGTCCATCCTCAGCAAGTTTGCTGGTAATACAAAACTAGGAGGACTGGCTGACACACAAGAAGGCTGTGCTGCCATTCAGCAAGACCTGGACAGACTGGAGAGTTGGACAGGGAGGAACCTGATGAGGTTTAATGAGAGCAAGTGTAGAGTCTTGCACCTGGGGAGGAATAACTGCATGCATCAGTACAGTTTAGGGGATGACATGCAGGAGAGGAGCTCTGCACAGAAGGAGTCAGAGGTTCTGGTGGACAACAGGTTGCCAATGTGCAGCAGTGTGCCCTTGTGGCCAAGAAGGCCGGTGGTATTCTGGGGTGCATTAAAAAGGGCGTGGCCAGCAGGTCGAAGGAGGTGATCCTCCCCTCTACTCTGCCCTGGTGAGGCCAGATTTAGAATACTGTGTTCAGTTCTGGGCTCCCTAGTTCAAAAGAGGCAGAGATCTCTTAGAAGGAGTCCAGAAGATGGCCGCAAAGATAATAAAGGGCCTGGAGTATCTCCCATATGAAAAAAGGCTGAGTAACCCTGGCCTGTTCAGCTGGGGAAAAGAAGATTGAGAGGGAATCTGATTCACGCTAATCTAAAGGGAGTTGGGAGGCAAATGGATGAGGTCATGTTCTTCTTGGTGATGCATAGCAATAGGACAGGGAGTAATAGCCTAAAACTTGAACATAGGAAGTTCTGTACTAACATGTGGAAGAATTTCTTTATGGTAAGGATGACGGAGCACTGGAACAGGTTGCCCAGAGAGGTGGAGCAGCCTCCTGTGAAGATACTCAAGATCCATCTGGATGTCTACCTGTGCAACCTATTGTGGGATATCTGCTTTAGAAGGAGGATTGGACTCAGTGATCTCTTGAGGTCCTTTCCAACCCCTGCAATTCTGTGATTCTGTGATATAAAGCAGGGTGAAGTGTGGGGAGGAGGAGAAGGAACTATGATTATTTTTTTCAACTTTCTGCAACTACTATGTCAGTTCCAAAAATGACACTAGATTTCTAATTCCCCAGTAAGAATTTTGAATGAGTAATATTAGTTCTTCATGTAAGCCAGACATTTGCTGTTTATCTTTTCTGAAAACACAGAGAAAGAAAAAAATAAAAGACTCATCTTTTGTATGTTCAACATTTTAAACGACTTTATTCCAGACAAATTAGGAAACAGTTTCTCTACTTGATTCTGCCTGTAGTCTGTGTCTTTACAGAACCAAAGGCAGCAAGTTGAAGTTCAATTTGAATTTCTTTTGCATATTTACCGAATCCTTTTTCCACCAAAAGTAAAAAAGCTTTGTTTGTTATATATCAGTGTCAACGGTTTACGGGCGTTAGGCCCGATTCCGTGAAAAAGGGGACGGGGAACCCACAGGCCCACGTCCCGGGAAAAGGGGAAAGGGGAAAAGGGTAGGGAGATGGCCCTGAGAGCAAAGAACAGCGGCAACAATCTGAGGAGAAACAAACTAATTTACTAAA
>NC_034409.1:159106003-159109591 GCF_002078875.1 Numida meleagris | reverse complement strand
AAATCCAATACAGAGAGAGAGAATGTCCCAAAATCAAGGTAGGCCTTACTCTACTACCGACGATAAGACGGCTGGAGAGCGAGGTGCTGCCAAGATGAGAGACGGAGGAAAAAGGGACCAGGTCTCGTGATCTGCAAGTTTTTATACTGCGAGCTTTTATCTTTTCCTTCCGGCTGGAAAATGGTAACAGAGGAGCAAGGTACCATGGGGAATGTAGTAGTCCTTCTCTTCCGAGATCCAGGTACATTCACTACATGATGTTATGATGTGGAGTACCAATAACCAAAAATCATAAAACCATGACAATTAGACTGTAGAGAATCAAATTTCTTGTGTGTTTAATGACAGTAGACATCTCAAAGACAGCAGACATCTCAAAACTACATTAGAAATTCTGGTGAGCCATGACACTACATACTACCTTCCCTTTGATGCAGGTATATAAATCGATAAGCTTGGCAGACCTGCTTCGTACATGTAATTCTGACATTTAGATCATAGGCTCCTAAAAGACCACACAGGATTGGAATTTATTGAAGCACTATGCCACACGTGTCCTGGCCTGAAAAACATGACATGAGCTCTGGTGCTTAAGGTATTACAAATAATTTATTTGTTATAGGTGATTTTGCTACAGACTGTTTCACAGTCTCCTTTTATTAACTCATCTTCCTGTAAGTACTTTGAGTCTACCTTGACATCTGCTTGTGAATATTAAGTGGTGAAACACTAGCTTTTACTATAAACCTACTTTCAGTTTTTCAGCTAAAGCAATCCTAAAATGTGAAAAATAATTACTCAGATATTTTCTCAGTGCTGCTGCATTACCCATTTCTATCATGCAGAAGGGAACCCCACTAGAGCAGACTGATAAAGAAGTAATTTATATTTTCCTGTGAAGTGGATCTGGCCTGTAGACTGAGGAATATACCAAATGTTCATAGAATAGTGAATGGTTGTTGAGATAGTATTCTTATACTGATAATTATGAACAAGAGCATTTTCTTGTGGTTTCTGCATGTGTTCCATTTGGAGCCTTATGTTGGTCATTTCATTTTCCGTTCTGAAAGGAGAAAAAATGAGCAAAGCAACTCTATTGCAGTGGGAATATCTGAGAGCTTTTTTTTTTTTTTTTTTTTTTTGGTAATAAACTAGCATGGAAAAAAAAAAATCTTGCTCTTAACAGTAGTAGGAAAGATGATAGTTTCCTGTATTGCAGGTTCTGGGAAATAGAAGAATATTGGAACTAACCATCACCTCCAGGCAGCCAAAATATTTGAAATATGCATATTAAGCTCTTTCTAAATAAGTGTTATGATCTCTGAATTACAAACATTTTAAACAAACTTTTGTTTTATTCTAAAATCTACTGTAAGCTTCTGTAATCTTAAATTTTGAAGACATGGAACAAACCTCTGTATCAGAAAGAATAAGGACATTTCATCCATTTACATACTTTCTTTTACTCTACAAATCATTCACAGACCCTACAGTTTTGAATGCCTAGCCAGTTTGGATTCTGAAAATTTGTCAGGTGAGACCTGAAGCACCTCCTGTACAGGATGAGACTAGCAAATCCCACCATATGAAATACGGTTGTGGTGAGCTACATCTGATGTAATATGGACACAGTCACTTCCTAACAGCCTAATTATTGTTTCAGACAATAGCGTATTTTCAAAATAATTATAATGTTACATGATCAAGGAGTTATTTCCCACAAAAAAAAAGAATTCATTTCTTTATTAAATAAATTATTTTACTGATGAGAGAAAGATGAAATTGTTATTTTTTCATCTATTCACCAGCTATTTGCTGCATCGTTTAACGTGGACTTGATGGTAATGTGATAGTATAGTAAACATAATGATGATTAAAATAATAATATAAAATATAAAGCCTATTTGTAAATGATCAGATTTAAATGTTCATTTCAAAGTAAATTCTCCATAGCAATGTCCTACTGCAATGGAGTTCCTTTTTTTTTTTCTTTTTTTTTAACCTCAAAATAATTTTTCTCAAGGAAATACATACAACATTGCCTTTGTTTACAGTTCTGTATTTTTCCTCATAAGCAGATGTTTTACAATTGATTTAAATGGAATAAAAACTCACATCTTCAGAATTGAAGTCTGAAGATCTCATTTTCAGAGCCAGTTGAGGTTTTAATATTTTGAAGGATGAAAATGCCGTTACTTTTCAAATTAACCTGTTCCAATAGCAGGCCTTTCTCACTATGAAAAAAAAAATCCAACTGGAATCCAGGATAGGAAACGTACCACTGTTACAAAATGTAAATTTACATAGAATCAGCATAATAATCAAATAATAAAATCAGTTTTTAGCTGGTTGAATACTATCAGTCTTTGCCTTAATATTTTTCAAAGACTCCAAGACTGAAATATACCATGAGAACTGAAGAACAGCTATAAACATTGTTCTGCCACATATCATTTCTGTCACTAACAATTAAAATGTTGAGGAGTTTAAAGAACTTATGTAAAAAAGAATTGATATTATATGTGGATTTTTTTTTTAATGTTTATTCATTTCTTTTGAATATTAGAAACAACAGCAGTGATTTGAGATAAAGAATACATACTAGCTAGTGGCTTACAAGTATGTGGGATTTAATCTGCACAAATAGGAGATTTAAAATTTTATGTCTTTTGAAAGCATGAATCTAATATTGGAGAAGCACTGAGAGAAAAACTAGTAAAGTTATGCACACCAAAACTTCAGACAAAGAGGTAAAACATACTTGTTGCCTTATAAAACTTGTGATTTGACTTTCACAATAATTTGTTCTGACCTCTTTGTCAAGGCAATCATTGGGATTACTCAAGTATTTAAAGATCGAGTACTTAATGCTTTATTCCTAGTAAGAGTCAGCTTTTACAGTCCACTTGCTGGTAGAATTGGATCATTGAGGTCGGAGCTGAACTGAAAATGTTTCAATATTTTTAAGCAATTAAGACCAATATATTCAGAGATTCTTCTTCAGAATTTCACTGTGTCTAATCCACTCGCAGATCTTCCTTAGTTCTAATGTGATGTGGTGAATCATTGGATGAAACAGAAATAAAAGCCAGGAGGCATGATCCCATGTGTCTTTTTTATTAGCTGAAAATGTTGCCCAGTCAGTACAATCTGATAGAAAACAATGTGTACTACTAAGGCATGTGTCCTCGATTTGGCTGAGATAGAATCAACTGTCTCCACTGTAGTTTATATAGGTCTGTGTTTTGGATTTAAGCGGAAAGTAATTTCAGTAAAACACTGACATTTTAGTGATTGGTGAGCAGTGCTTATACTGAAGTCAAGGACTCTTGCTACTCATGCTGCCCTGCCAGGGAGTAGGCTGCAAGAATATAAGAAGCTGGTAGGGGACATAACCAGGACAGATGACCCAAACTAAATAAATAAATATTCTGTACAATGTGACATGTGCAGGAATAAAACTGCAGGGAATTGTTTGGTGGGGTCCCTTCCTCCTTCCCTCTCCCTTCTGCCTTCCCCCTTCCCCCTTCCCCCTCCTCCCACACCCTTCCCTTCCCTTCCCTTCCCTTCCCTTCCCTTCCCTTCCCT
>NC_034409.1:159103023-159105848 GCF_002078875.1 Numida meleagris | reverse complement strand
AGTTTTATCTCAACCTATGAGTTCTCAAACTTCTTTTTTTCAGTTCTATTTCCCATACCACAGCACAGGAGTGAACAAACAGCTGTGTGGCACATAGCTGGCTGATGAGTTAAACTACATCAGCATGCTAAATGAAATTTCACCATTTTCAAAATACTCTGCTCAAGATCCATTGAAAAAATCAATGTCTTCCAAACTCAGTAATGACTTTTATTAAAGCAAAATAATTGAGATTTTTTTTAAATTTTTTTTTTACTGGACAATTCTGTCCAAATGTTAAATTTCGTGAATGTTTTGTATTTCACTGTACATATATTTCCAATATAGTATTATTTCAAATAGAGATGATTTTTTTTTTGTAACACATGTAGCTCACTCTATTTTATGAATAGAAGTAACCGTAATCATCATAATTTGATATATTTGTGAGCTAAAGAACATGTTAAGAAAGCAATTTTGTAAGGAAAAAAAATCCAGATCAGATTTTATACTATAAAATATTTCCATAGACTAATCAAATACTATATAAAAAGTGTTATATAACTGTATTTAATATCATAAAGTATTTTCATAAACTGGGAAGAGGTGGACTGACAATCCCTGAAGGTGTTCAAGAAATATGTAGATGGAACTATTAGGACATGATTTAGAGGTCATGGTGCAAAAGCCATAAATAAATAAATAAATAACAGAAAAAAGAGAGAGGAAAAGAAAAAAAGCAAAAGTTCCTTAAATTCCAGGCGTCTTTTTGCATTATACACTACCCCTCTTCTGACCTTCCTAGTCTGTCTTTTCCGAAGTGGATCTATTGCAGCACTTCATCCATGTAAACTATCCCAACATATCTCTATAATCCAAATGATATTAAAACTGTGCAATTGCACACCAAGTCATAGAATCACAGAATCACAGGGGTTGCAAGGGACCTCAAGAGATCATTGAGTCCAGCCCCTCTGTTAAAGCAGGTTCCCTACAATAGGTCACACAGATAGGCATCCACACAAGTCTTGAATATCAAGACTTTTTTTTCAAGCATGGTCTTTGTTCTCAAAAAGAGATCAATCTTTCAAAAGTATTCTTCAAAAAGAGGTGTAACTAAACTCTCTTTTGACTCTGACCTAAATTTACTGTTAACACAGTCATATCAAGTTATTTCTCACAAATAAAATTTACATTGTGAACAACATAAGAAATATTGTAGCTTTTATAAAAAGGAATCTTTTTTTATTAAGTCTCTTGCAATTATAGTAACAAAGATAGTGTCTACACTTTATAACAAAGAAACTGACTTCATATAGCCCATGGACAATTATAGATCTTCAGAAATATTTCTTTTTATTGCTGTACCTCACAGCTCTTCAGTAGTATTCTCATTTTTGTTCAGAATTCTTTGAGTGTCCATAAGCTATCCATTTGAATAGAAGATGCTGTCCACTGTTGCCTGTGATTAATATATTGAAATAATTAGTAGTAGCACTGAGAAATGGTTTTGCATGCTGCTGTCAAGTGTTTCTACTTTCTGTTGACAATGGTGAACATTGTAGTTACTCCTGGGGAAACAAGATCTGCTTCTTCTCCAGAATAGTCAAAATTCACACTTTCTACCTCCTCTGCCAGTTCTGCCCATTTTTAACAATTTCATACTTATTCATTCAGACACATCTTCCACATCAGTCATTTTCTACTGGTCTTTCAGTGGGAACGAGATTCAAAGAAAAAGCTTTGGATATTCTCATTCCTTTGCTGCAATTATGTTAGCTGAAAGAAAAGAAAAGGAAATAAAGAGAAAAAAAAAAAACATTATTCTTCATGAGAGAAAACAAATTTTCAAATTTACATCAAGGAAAGCATGAAGACAGTATTAATTTGTACAGATATTTCAGATATCGTAAGCAATGGAATAACATTTCAAATCCACTAAATCATGTTGCTTTACCTTAAATATTTTTAAAAATGCAAATTTTCTGAAACTTTTATGACAAGTCTTTAATCTCAGCTTCTCATCTGTGGAGGATAATGTTATCCTATAACACTCCTTGTTAAATAAATGTACACTTTGCACAGGGACTGGCAGCAATTATTTACTCTCCACAAACATAGCTGGGCTTCTGCTTCTGCTTGCTATTTTCTGTCTTCAGCCTCAGTTGTATTTCTAATGAGGGAGTGACAGGTTCTTGTTGTTTGGAAAGCACTTACATAGCTGCTGCTTCAAAAGCAGTATTGAACAGAGGAATGAAACAAGAAGACCAATAAACAGGAAATTAGAATTTACCAGAGAAACTGGTAAGGAGAATGGCTTGGAGTTACTCCATGAAAAGAACTCCTGTGACCATTATGGTGGTGGGCCATGGATCGTAGTTCCAGCATGACTTGACCCAGATGGAGCTCATACAAATGGACATAGACACAGAGAGTGTAGGCTGCAAGAAATGTTTGGTGCCTCACCCTGCTGGCTTCAGCTATGGGAGGTGCATTATAGTGTAGGCACTGAACCACTAAATGGAGTACTAGTGGGAAAAGGATTCCTTGTTGAGACCCGGGAAAGGAAAATATCCAACCCCATCATAACAAGTAAGGAGGAACCCAAAACCTTGCATGAATGAAGACTATGAAGTAGGATGGCTGCAAGTTTTTGTCTTTTAAACAGAAGGGAACACATTTAATAGAGCTACAATTTATTCTTAGTCCAATTACTGTTTTATTAGTGCGATCAAAATAGAACAGTTATTATCAGTCTTGTTACAGTAAAATTAACACTCTTAATCCAAATTAACATTGCAAGTTATATTAATAATACAGTTAATATTTTTTTTCTAAAAACAACC
>NC_034409.1:159022548-159102732 GCF_002078875.1 Numida meleagris | reverse complement strand
CCCTCTGAGTGAAAAAATTCCTCCTAATATCTAACCTAAACCTCCTCTGTCTTAGTTTTAAACCATTCCCCCTTGTCTTATCACTATCCACCCTTGTAAACAATCGTTCCCCCTCCTGTTTCTACGCTCCCTCCAAGTATTGGAAGGCCACAATGAGATCTCCCAGGAGCCTTCTCTTCTCCAAATTAAACAAGCCCAGATCCCTCTACCTTTCTTCATAGCAGACGTGCTCCAGCCCTCTCATCACCTTGGTGGCCCTCCTCTGAACTTGTTCCAAGAGCTCTGCATCTTTCTTGTGCTGGGGGCCCCAGGGCCAGACACAGTACTCCAGATGGGGCCTCACAAGAGCCAAGTAGACAGGGACAATCACCTCCCTCTCCCTACTGTCCACTCCTCTTTTAATGCAGCCCAGAACATAGTTGGCTTTCCAGGCTGCAAGCACACAGAGCTGGCTCTTGTCCAGCTTCTCGTCCACCAGCACCCCCAAGTCCTTCTCTGCAGGGCTACATTCAAGGAGATCTTCCCCCAGTCTGTATAAATACCTGGGATTGCCCCGGCCCAAGTGCAGCACCTTGCATTCGGCCTTGTTGAACCTCATTAGGTTTTCATGGGCCCACTTCTCCAGCCTGACCAGATCCCCCTGAATGGCTTCCCTTCCCCCTACTGTATCAACTGCACTGCTCAGCTTGGTGTCATCTGCAAACTTGCTGAAGGTGCACTCAATTCCATCATCTATGTCATTAATAAAGATATTGAAGAGTACCAGTCCCAAGACTGAGCCCCAGGGAACACCACTTGTGACTGGCCTCCACCCTGACACAGAACCTTTGATCACAACCCTTTGGCTGTGACCGGCCAACCAATTCTTAATCCACCAAACAGTCCATCCTTCAAATCCATACCTCTCCAATCTGGAGAGAAAGATGTGGTGAAGGCCCATGTCAAAGGCTTTGGAGAAGTCTAGGTAGATGACATCCGTCACCTTTCTCCCATCCACCAATGCTGGCACTCCATAATGAATATCTGCACCAGGAAGGGTGATGTGCTGTTTCACATTTGCTATGATGGCACCTTTGCTAGGAATATGTTGCCCACACCGTCCATTTTTCATTGGCCTGAACAGAGGAAGTCAGAAGGTACCAAATCCAGACAATATGGTGGGTGTGGTAAACCACTCCATCCTAGACTGACAGTGTGCTCCATGAACTGGTATGGAGCCTGGCATTACCATGTTGCAAGAGAAAGGTCTTCTTTTGTCTGGCTCTGGATCTTCAAGCCTTCACCTTAGTCAACATTGTAATGTAGTTATCAGAGTTGATGGTTCTGGGTTCCAGGAAATCCAGACGGATCACCCCTTTCCTATCCCAAAAGACAATGCACATTACTTTATCCACTAAGGGCTGCATCTTAAACATTTCCATCGACCAACAGAATAAAACAGAAGGCATTACTTTTGGAGCAGCCCACATTCTTAATGGTTTCAAGACTCTAACTGGAAAAGACTGAGATGGGTACTAACAGAGAATCCATAGATCAACTGATAGCCTGAACATTAATAACTATATGGTTTATAAAAGGCAAAAAGTCCCTGGACAGGGATTATGCAATATAGCAAAAAAGAGAGCACACTTTCTATGTTGTTAAGTCAGACTGAAATAACTAAAAGATGGACTCTTTAATTCTGACATTGAAATTCCAGCACTATGAACAGATGATGCTGAACTATTCTTCCTATTCTTCTTTGCCTTAGATCACTTTCAAGTACTAGCCCAAAGAAACCAGGTTTAATTATCAATGATTCTGCTGTGGTGCCAGCACAATATCTAACACAGGTATGTTTGTTTTATTTTCATTATTAGAATGGAAAGACTTCAGCATCAAAAAGATACAACTAAAAGCTTATCTCAGATTGAACAAACAGTTACTACATTCCCTATTTTTGCTGAATTTATGTCCACCTTCATGAACAATAGAAGAAGTTAATGGAGTCATATTTTTTCTTATGGGACACATCAAATTCAGCAGCTTTGATTTGGTGTCAGCGCTCAGAGGTATAATGAAGACTAATGTTACCTAAACATCAAAGATAAAACATTCAGAAAAATGGGAAGTGATAAAAAAATAATCTTCCATCGCTCTGTGAGATACTTCTGAGTTTTACAGATTCTCCTGTGGATCTTCAATGTTATCCATGTACTTATTAGAGTGCTTGTATCTTATAGGCTAAGTTTGATCCTCAGATGCTTGATCAGTTGAAGAATTGTAAGACACAAAGCAGAAATCAATGATACTTCTTGAAATTTGGCACAACATGCTGGAGGTTACCAAAAGGACAGACACTTGCTTGTTACTTGCATTTAGGAAACGAAGACAATTTCATTGTTATTTGAAGAAACAACATAAAAAAAAATTAAAAAAAATAGGAAAGATCTCATATTTGAAAAGTTACCTAAGAGAGAATCCAATTTTGTTTTGCCAGAAGATTAGCAATCAAAATTCAGTGACACATCCAGAAGTGAGACAGATTGTTTTCTTCATTATTTCTGTGATGGAAATTATGAAATTATTATGGTCACTTCTTTCCACTTTCATTTTTTCCCTACTGTATCACATCCTCTAAGCTAGAATGTCTTTTGGAGCCAGTAACAGAATAATGCATTGTGTTTATATAGGAACCATGTAAGTTTTCCTTCATTAGACTGTTAAATTTGATCTAATGAGGTCTCTGTTGTTTGGTTTCACAGAACTTTGAAAGCTTGCTAAGATCTATTAATGTCTGCAGAAGCTGGATGTTTAGGGAAAAACTAAGGCATCTCAAATGACACTTTGAGGTTGCTCAAATCCCATCACAATGTGCCATACTTACCATCACATAGGGATGTCTCAAAAACTCCAGGATATATCAAACAGGAATAAACAGATATAGTGAGACAGATGAATTGAATAGCTATCAGATATACTTTTAGAGCTCAAGCACTCGTGCCATATGTGGTACTTGCATTTGAACGTATTTGATGTCTACATTTTGAATCTATCTATGTGGTTACCTCAGATAAGTTCTCATTCTTTTTCTTTTTAATGAATTTTTTCCATTGCTCAGCATAAAATTACATAGTCATTTGTCATTACCATTCTAAGAATTTTACTATAGTGGAAATAGTTTTCTTCTTAGAATAATCTCTTTTTTGCTTTTCAATCTTTTTTTAAGGCATTTGAGCCAAGTTTTTATATGCATTTCAAAATAAGTCTAACACTTAAAAAAAAAAAAAAAGATGAAGAACCATACAGATGGAAAGCATAATCAATTGACTATGGCCTGAAAGACGAGAATCAGCGTAAAAGCTAGTCTTCTATCACAAATATTCAAAGTCTTCAAATGTCTATGAATGACATCATCAGTTTCTAAATGACAGTTTATAACATCAGTTTTAAATTGAACTAGATGTTTTACATCTTTTTAGAATGAAGTTCTTTTTAATTCACATGTTTTTCAGAATAAATTTTGTTACTTTGACATTAATTTTTGTCTTGTGATACCCATTGGGTTCTGTTTCATACTTTACATCAGAGTTACTTGGACAAATTTGAATCTTCACTTTCTACTGTACAGTGGAAAGTGGACTATATCCCAAGCCTGTACAACTGAAATTGGATGCGATGATCTAAGTTCAGCAACCAGCATTTAGAGTTGTTGATTATTATGTGTCTAGATGAGGCCTACCAATCCATCTCATTCAAGTCCCTCTGTGCAGCTTTCCTACGCTCAAGCAGATCAACACTCCCACCCAACTTGGTGTCACCTGCCAACTTACTGAGGATGCCCTCAATCCTCTTATCAATAATATTGGTAAAAATATTTAACAAAATTAACCCCAATACTGAGCTCCAGAAAACACCATTTGTGACTGATAACCAACTGGATTTATCTCTATTCAAAACAACCCATTATGTCTGTCCATCTGGAGAGTCTTTTAACCAGTGAACACTACAATCATGAGTAGCCAGTTTCTCCAGGAGAAAGCTGTGGGAATCAGTAACAATTGTTTAGCTAAAGTCCCATTAAACAACATCCATAGACTTTCCTTCATCCACGAAGTGAGTCATATTATCATAGAAGGTTGCTTCCATGAAAACTTTCAGTCTACCAATAAATTTAGATATCTTTTCAGTAAGGACATCTTTGGACTTATGAGAACAAATAAAAGCACAGCCATGGGCAGGACAGAAAAGTTTTTACTGCTCAGTGACCATTACTTCAAAGTGACGTTACCTCGAAAGATAAAAGAATGTTCTTACCATCACTCCTGGTTAGTGAATTCTGATCTATCTTTCAGATTAAGTGATCATCTCTAGTAAGATGCCAACACTTTTGAGAAGGGTGACTTTCAAATGCCAGTATTTTAAGTATTTTGGTCAGATCTTAGAAGCTGCACAAAGAGCATGTTGACTTTATGCATCCTTCTGTTCAGTGTGCCTGCAGGTTTTGCCATTATTATATGCTCTTTTCTCTCTTTACCCTTTAAGGAATGCCTTGATTAAGATTAGGCAACTCTCAGACATCCATTTTCTTTACTAAATCTAACAATTTATTCAACTTAATAGTTATAATGTGAGCTCTAAATTACTTACTTTTGTTGCATGTTTGGTCTGTGCTTCATTATATGTTTCTATAGTTCCCTAGCAGTGTGATTTTATTTTAAATGTAATCTTCTGCCATACAATACTACTATTGTCCCCAGAGATATTCTGTCCTTTGCTCATTCTTGCAATCTTCCTGGATTCCAGGACAAATACTCTCCTGACTTCAGTAAGAATAGGTTTCTTTCTTTTTCAATTCGTGGAAATTATTTTTAGACCTACAAGGTCAATTCGACTGCTTTAAACTTTCATTAATGTGATGCATGAACAATGTCAGAGGAAAGTTTGACTCTATGGATCAAACTGTAAAACATTCCATCAGTTAAAACAGCTGGAGACACATGTCATTAGTGCTTACCATCTGATGTACTAGTGATGATGGATATATGGGTCATATTTCTGTTGATTTTTAAAAATCATTAAAGTATATATGAAGAATAGAAATAAAAGTTTTTTTATCACCTCAGGCAGCAGGATTCAGATTGAAAAAGAAAACATATCAGTGCCTTACAAAATGAAAAGGAAAAAAAACACCTAAGAAGAAAAACTATGAAGATTTGAAAAATATCATTAGTGAATCACAGAAAGCTATGACATATCTATTTTAGCTTAAAGAGAAAATGAGCGGCACTTCTGTGATTTTGACTACAGTACTCTAAATTTAATCACCAAATATAAATGATTTTCAGCATGAGACAAACAAAAAACTTTCAGTCAAAGCAACAAGCAAACATTCATAGCTTTAACAGCTAACCTAATCACAAGAGTCTACTTATCTTTCAGTATGTCTAACATCCACCTGAGGCATTGCAGTAATAGTTCCCAGTTTCCTGCCATTCATTTCAGCTTTTTTTGTTATTTCTGTGCTGCAGGCAAGTTTAATAAAACAAGAATTCAGGGATTTAAATTAATTATATTTTAAATAGTTAAATATTTGGTTACAGATTAGGTCCAGACAGTAATATCTGCTGTTCTAGAAATAGTGTTCTATTCTTTTCTTTACTTAAAAAAATAAATAAATATAAAAAAAATCTACCAACTTTCTTTTTGACTTATTACAAAGTCTTGGAACAATCTCTCATGGATCAGAGGACTGTCTTAAGAAAAAATTGCATGGGCTTTTTGCCAATGTCACCTCAATTATGTAGTCATTAGTATTTTCACAGTAAGACATGAAATCAAGTGATAGGTATGCTGTCCCCAGGGCTTATTTTTCAACTATAAGGCTGACATGGAACTGAGCTACTGTGCAAAAATCATCTGACTTGATAAATGTAAAGTGATTGGGCTAAGATGTGAATTTTCTCTTGGGAAAGAATAAAAAATGTCCTACTATCAAGTATATACGTGCATTTAAAAATGTTCTAATTTGAAAGGTCATCTCCATCATGAAGTGTGCAGTGTGCATTCTTGGGACCATATATTTCCAAATGATCCAGATATTAACAGTAGTTTCAAGGTATATGTATAGAAACTACAGTATATATACATATACACACGCACACATATATATGTTGCTCCAAAAGTAATGACTCTTACTTATGTCCATGAAAACTACTTCAGAAACAAAGAGCATAATAACTCCCTTTGATAGAGCAAATTCTCAGCTACAAGACACTAATTTTCAACACAGTCATAGTTCATTAGCTATTTATTTTTGCCAGAAATGAACTGGAGCCTGCATGCCGTGTTCATGAAAATCTGCACCAGAAGAGGTGAATCACAATTTGACAGCTGCTATGATGGTGCCATCTCTAGGAAAATGTTGCTCACAAAGTCTATCTTTCATCAGTCCGAACAGATGGAAATCAGAAAGTGACAAATCTGGACTATGTGGTGGATGTGGTGAAACAGTTCTGCCAAGACTGACAGCGTGCTCTATGACCTTCGTACTGGTATGAGGCATGGTGTTATCACGTTGCAAGAGAAAGGTTGTCTTCTTCTCTGACCTGACTCTGGAAATTTGAGCTTTCAGCTTAGTCAGCATTCTGCTGTAGCAGTCACAGTTAATGGCTTGCCCAGATTCAAGGGAAACCAGAGAAATGGTCTCTTTCTATCCCAAAAGACAGTGTACTTCATTTTACCCTCTGTGGGCTTTGTCTTGAACTTTTTCTTCGATGGTGAATTCACAGATTTCCACTCCATGAACTGCCATTTTGACTTTGACTTGCAGTGGTGATTCCATATCTTGCCACCAGTAATGATGTGATCAGGGAAACTGTCACCTTCAGACTCATATTTATTCAATAGGTCCCGAAAAACTTGCATATGGTGTTCTTTCTATTTCTGTGTGAGCATTCTTGGGACCCAACTGGCACAAAGTTTGCTGTATTCCATTGTTGCCACTATTGTTGCCAATGCACTGAAGCCAATATTCAGCTCAGTACAGAGTTCCTTGTCATAAACCAACAATTCACACAGATGAGCTATCAAGATTCTGTTCATTCCATGGTGTGACAGCTGGGCACAGATGTCTGTCATGTGGCTTGTCTTTCACATCACTGTCACAACTGCTGAAATGCCCCACCCACCGCCTCAGTGGGCTCACATCCACTGTTTGGTCTCCACAAATGTTCAGTAAGCATCGATGAACGTCAGTGGATGGAGTTTTTGTTTATGGAAGAATTCAGTTACACATCTTTTCTTCATATGCACTTCCATGTCAGATGCCATTTTATCAGACTTTCCCTCTGTTGCCATCTGTCACACAGCAACAATATTTAATGAAATATTGGCAGGAAGCTTCAGTTTCTACTGACATGCTACCAACATCTGCCACTGATGTTGTGGTCCAACATAGTAAAATAGGAGGCATTACTTTTGGAGCAACTCTCATTTATCAGATATATTCCATTATTTCTATTTGTCTACAGAAACCTGAAATTTCATTGTTCCAATTATTTTTGGAAAGAAGAAGAATGCTTAATGTCCTACCTGAGCCAACAGTCTAATCTATGTTAAGTAATAAGATATCTAAATGCATTTCTAGCATTATCTGTAGTATTTGTGTTAAAAATAACATAAAAGAGTTTGCAACCTTTGGGTTTCAACATTGTAACTTCAGGGAAATTTTCAGCACTGAAGATTTTCTGTTCTCCTGCACAGATGTAACTTTATAGGTAGTACTATCTACCAGATACAAAAAAAAATTCTGTCCTGATAAAGATAACCCTGAATACATAACTGGTCTGTATCTTTTGGACCAAACACTGCATGCCAATCAGAATGAATAAATATTGAGCCTTTTCAAATGACACGGGATGTTTCTAGGTTTCAGGTAACCAAATCAAACTCATAGGCTGGATGACAATTTAATTAGTCTCAATTAGCTTCTAAAGATTATGTTTTATTTTATTTTTGGCTAAAGTGGCAAGGTAAGCAAGCAGCCAAATACCTTAATCAGACATACGTATGTATGTATATTTAATGTATGGATTTTCTCTCTTTGGAGACTTCCTAATGTTTTTTACCTTAATTTAATTTAATTTAATTTAATTTAATTTAATTTAATTTAATTTAAATTTTATTTCATTTTATTTTATTATTCTTCATTCAGCAACTACTAAAAAAGGTAGTAATAAAACTTCTTAGAAAAAACAGTATTACAAATGTTAGGGGAAAAAAAGAATAAAATATCTGCAAATGCCTCCGACAAGATTCAATTTTCTTCTAAGTATGATAAATATTATTAATTTTTTTTCTATTTCTTTTTATTTCCTCAGTTATGTCATTGAAAGCCTCAGAGGGCTACATTCAACCACCGATGATCTATTTTATTTGTGTTTTTAATCCATAATTTTCAAGAATATTAAAAAAAAAAAAAGACAACAAACAGGTAACATTGGACAAATTACTGTATATTGATTTTGTCACTGTTCTTTTTCCAGTTCCTCTAACCTTGATCTTTACAAGCCAAAGAGATAAACCATATGTGACTTAAGGCAATGTAAAAAAAAAAAAAAAAAAAGGAAGGACTAATCATCGGAAAAGAGATAATACTCTAAGATATCCATTTCACTTCATCTTTCAAATGTTTTCAGTGTCACATTGCTTGACCTGCAAAAATATCAGAGAGAATTAGCACACATATTTTACAAATAGAAAATGCTCTAATCATTTTGGAAGAGTCAGAAACAAAACAAAAATAAAGTTTGGAAAATGTAATCTCAAAAATTCCACTTTTTATAATATAAATAGGTAAAAAGTGATCTCTATTTAGTCAGCCAGGCAACACTTATGGATGTTTAAAAGTATGTGCTAAATAACTAACCTATTCATATATGTAAGTGATAAATGGGATACAGAAAACAGTCTAAACGTGGAAGCGCACAGATTTCAGTTATAAATGAAGACTGATACTAATGCTGATGATCTGTATCTTTTAAAAATTCATGAAGGAATTTTATATGTTCAAAGGCAAGATGCATACTCCTTCAGTCTAATCTAAGTAAACTATACTGGCTTTCGAGCCATAACTCTGATTAAATGTATGTATCTTCTCTCCAACAAAGATTAAAGAAAAATTATACTGTAGTCTTATGTATCATTCATCAAAGATCTGTTCAGTGAAGGGGGAAAATTAAAGAAAAAATTTTCCAAAGATACAAAAGCACAGTAAGCAATTATGTGGATGATAACAGTGTTTAATGTTTTTGGCTTTTTTTGGCATCCCCTCAGGTTAGAAGGTATAGCTGTGTAGCACCTGTAATAATAGAGTAAAATGGAATAGTTTGGTTGGAAGAGACTTTCAGATATAATCTAGTCCAAATGCCTTCAGGACTAACCCGAAGTTAAAGCATATTATTAAAGGTGTTATCTGAATGACTCTTGAAAAAAGTCAAGCCTGGACCATCAGTCGCCTATCTAGGAAGCCAATTCTGGTATTTGACCACTCTCACAGTAAGTAATTCTTTCCTAACATCAAATATGAACCTCCTCTGCTACAGTATTTTGAAGTTCCTGCATGTTCTATCATTGGTTATTGGAGTGTGCCAGTGTGCACCTGCCTTGCTCCAATTATAGGTGGTGAGATGGTTTGTGATATATGTAAATTTGACGTGAGATTATGACTCAGAAAGGAGTCAGATATTTGCTTAACTAGTTTATTATAAAAGTTTTGGTTAGCCAGACCACAGGATGGGAGGTGGTATGAAAAAAAACTAACTAAAACTAAAACAATAGTAACAAGGCAGAAAATAAAAGCAAAGGTTTGTTATAGGAATGAAGAAACGGTTACCACCTCAATGTCACAATGTTTCATGAGTCTGGTGGGTAGTGGGGGTAGGGGGGTGCAGGTTCTCTTTTTTTGGTAAATCACAGGCAGAAGGAAAACACAACAAGGAAAAGGAGTGCACAGAGTTTTTGCAGAGTCCATATATATATACTGTCCAGTTCTCCTTGGCTTGTCCATAGTAGCAACACATCCTACACAGGTGCAGCAGTCCAGTGCAGGATTCTCCACATCAGAGAAGCTGGGGCCTCCACAAAAGGCTGAGCCACTGCATCTAGGGGGCAGCCCAGAAAGTGATAAGTGTTAAGATATTCCCCTTATCTTCCTTGTTCCTGACTCTCCTGTGTAGGCAGAAGTCGTCCTTGCATTCCACAGCAATTTTTGAGACAAAAGGGGTTTTTGTACAGCATCTCACAGCTCCCCCTGTCCTTCTTCCCTCACCTCCTTCATTTGGCCTAGCAATGCACACAACGCCTTGCTCAGGAAGACAATGAGCTACAGTACTGGTAATGACCACAAATCTGTCTCAAATTAGAGAATGAAAAAACTGATAGCAGACACCTGTTTCAACAGCTGAGGAACAATTGAGCATATGCCTAGAAAGCAACCTGTGACTATGAATCAATCATCCCAAGAGCCCATTGAGCTCTCCTGCACAGCATCTGGCAGCGTGACAGGATCTCCCCTTGAGCAGGGACACCTCTCAAGGTTACGCCTGTACAGAGATTCCTTACATCTTGGCATCAAGACACCTTGCTTATACAGATCCTCAGTAAGTGACTAATAGTTTTAGGCTTTGTGTTAAGCTTTCTTATCTTCACTAAAATCACATCTTAGATTGATTGTGCGCATATAATTCTTTAGACATAAAATGTTGATCAAGTCTGGGGATAGGCATGAATCCATCTGCACTTAGGCTCCTTACTTCCATGGTTCAAGGGATTCAGAAGGCAAAAGAGTCCACTCTGAGCCTTGTGTCTTGATGGAAGTGTTTCCTATGTGCATGTATTTACTCTACCCTCTATGCAGTAAATAATTGAGTGTATCCAGCCATCTCGAATCTTGTTAAATCACTACATTTTTATAGTTAAGCTTTGTTAGATCACTATATTGTATCCTTATTATATCAATAAATATATTCTAGCTTCCTTCTTATGAGTGCAGCGTAACATAGTTGTTTCCATCTGTGACAAAAGCCACTCATCTCCCAGTCTCTACCTGAGTATCATGGGATTATAAAATCATAGAACAACCGAGGTTGGAAAGGACCTTAAAGACCAGCTATTTCCACCCCCCTGCTGGGGGCAGAATTGCCAACTATTCGATCAGGCTGACCAGGGCCCCATCCAACCTGGCCTTGAGCACATCCATGGATGGAGCATCCACACCTCTCATGGGAAACCTCTTCCAGTGCCTAACCAAACTCTGAGTAAAGAATTTGTTCTTAAGTCTAATCTATTCTTCCTCTCTTTTAGCTTAAAGCCATTCCCCTTAGTCCCATCACTATTAGACCTATCGCTATTAGACTTTATGATCTTAAGTGTCTTTTCCAACCTAAATGATTCTATGATTCTATGATGTTGGTCTGGAAGAAAAATACATATATGTATATTCAAAACATTTCAGATGCATAATTCTTAAACAATCACTTTATAGATTAGACAATAAATGAGCGTACTTGAAAAAAAAGTAAAAAAAAATCTTTCTTCTTATTAATGCTTAAGTGAATAAATTTCTAACAATCAAGCAGATAAAAATATTTAACATATAATACAATGAAAAATAAAGAAGAAAAGAAAGCAATGTAATACAGGAGTCATTTATCCTCATTTGTTCTTAATACTGGTTCTACTGAAATCTATACTAAAATACAAAACAAAAAGCCCAAGAATTAGACACAGTAAGAATAATATACATTCCCGTACAAGTACAAATAATAGCATTCTTAGTTTGCCCTATAGAATCTAAATGTCATGAATTCCTGGTTTGAAACATAATTTAGTAAAGGTCACTTACCAAGGTAGAAAACACAGGAGATAAGGAAAAACCCTGCATAGAACATCTGCTTAGGATGAACTGATCTGGCACAGTTATTAATTATCATGGATGCCTTAGGGTTAGAATAAAGCTGTCAACACAAGAGCAGAATACTTTCTCAAAGCTAGAAACTTAAAAAAAATTCCAGTAACAACGGTAATGTTCAATCAGTACTGCCAATATCTTTCCAGAATCTGTGGCAGTAATAAAGTAAAACACTAAAATGTGTTAGCAAAATCTTGGCCAGATGGAATGAAGGTTTTTGTCTGAGATAAACTGTGTTTGATTCAGATGAAATAACTTTCTATTAGCATGTGCTGGTTATTCCTCCCTGAGTGCAGGACTTTGAACTTGCTGTTGCTGAATTCATGAAGTTCTTGTCAACCCATTTCTCTAGCCTGTCAAAGGGCAACATGGCATCTAATGGCACTGCCCTCTGTTTCATGTTGTCCATGAATTTACTGAGGGTACACTCTACCTATTCTCATACTCACTGCCACTGATGAAAGTTAAGAGAAAAATCACCAGGCCAAGTAAGTATTCTGTTGACCTTGTATTACCTTTTTAGTATTATCTGCTTCATATCTTGATATGCAGGACTATACAGAGTGAATTTTCATGTTTAAATTAACGTTCTCATGATCCTACAATATTCTTCTAGTTGGGAAAAAATAAAGACAGTCACAGTATTATGCTGATGTGATTATTCTTGCATTTGTGTTGAGTTTATAACAAATCTATTGCGTTTTTTCTTAATGCAGTTATAAGTGATGAAATAAAATCTGACAAATTTTGCAAAGCTACAATGAAAAAAATATTATTACTGTGGACAATAATTGCTGAAGTATTTCAAATGACCAATTAAATTAATAGAACAAAAGAATTTTCCAGACTGTCAAACAAATAAATGCCTAGGAGGACATACAATAATGCACTCTTCTTTTGTTTGCTGAGGATCTGCAGCTACTCCCAGACAGAAAGCATGATCATCCATATTCAATGAGATGTATTAGTAAAGCCAACTTAATCCTCTGTTCAACATTTCATAGGGGTGGCTCTTTTGTCTTCAAGACAGTTCACTGGCTCAAACATATCATTAGTTTATGGATGTGATTTTAGTAGTGGTGTTACAAGTAACCCAATTAAAAACTCAGTGCATTTATCACCTAGGCAGGCTAAGGTGTGATAGTTTCCTTGTTCTCTCTTGTGAACAAATTAGAAGTGATAATTCAAAGCAGTTTTAGTAACACTGACAGGGTGGAGATTTTATTTTGCCTGCTTCTAACAGTTTTACAACCATCAACAACAACAAAAAACAAACATACAACTTGAATGTGCATGTATATGAAATATGGGAATACACAAAATTCTTATCTTTTCATTCTGATTTGGTCTCCCAGTTACATATTAAAGGAATGAAACTTTGAATAGACATAGTAATGTCAGAAGATGAAGAATGATCAAATTGTAGAATATCATGATTGGTAAGGGACCCACAAGGATCATCAAGCCCAAATTCTGTCTTCGCAGAGAACCGCCCACAATTCAAACTCTATATCTTTCCAAATGTTTCTTGAACTCCAGCAACTTGGTGTCACAGTCACTGCCCTTGGAGTCCTGTTCCCCGGGCCCTGACTACCCTTTCAGTGAAGAATCTTTTCCTAACATCTAGCCTCATCCTCCCCTGATACAGCTCCATGCTGTTCCCTCAGTTCCTGTTGCTGTCATCCAATGAACAGAGATCAATGCCTGTCCTTCCCCTTCACACATGAGGAAGCTGTAGGCTGCCATAAGGCCTTCCTTCAGTCTCCTCTTCTTCAGGCTAAACAAATGAAGGGGCCTCAGCTATTCATGCCTGATGCACTGCAGGATTTTGAAGCTCATTTGTTGCATTAAAAAATACATACTATCATTTTTCTTATTATCATTACTTTTTAAACATATTAGGCTCCAGATTTCATTTCTATTTTCACTGTTTCACGAGGGGTCAGGTTAAACAAACTTAGGTAAGTTGTGTTTTTTTTTTTCCTTGTTATTGTTTAAATATGCAGTGATTTATGATGCTTGGGTTGATTTTATACCTTTTAGAGTCTCCAGCAGAATCTGAGGCAGGATGTTTCTGAGAAACAGCATGTGATTTACCTTCAGGAAAAGTGGAAGATCCATCCCATGCTGATACTGCATTACAGGCAAATGAGAAAAACAGTTCAGGCAAATAGCCATAGTACCCCTATTTGTAGAGTAAAATTGTTGGTTATAGCCTTTGGCTATAATGTTGTTATCTGCAATCAAATGCAGTGAACATGGACGTCTACAGCTAGACTAGGTTGCTCAGAGCCCTGTTCAGCTTGATCTTGAATGTCTCCAGCAAGTGGGCATTCACCACACCTCTGAGCAGCCTAATAAAGACCAAACATGTCTCTTACAACCACCATAGATCGCTTGAGTATGTTTGTAACTGCTAAGAAGGAGTTCCCCATCACAGCTGGCATCACATTTTTCCTAACAGTCTTCTATCTGTGAAAGTTAAAATTCTGTTCTGAGAGCTCCTTTGATTTGACCCAGAGAAGTCATGTGTGAGACAGAAGCATGTGGTGATGACTTGAGCATTTGAACAAAAACCTATGGTCCATTCAAGGAAAAAATACAAGTATGCTGAGGGACCACAGTGAGATTTAAGTTTTTTTGATTTGACAAACTTCAATCATGAAGTGAGACAATGCTGAAATTGCTCCAACTGCTATAGTGATGCTTTCAAAGTATTTGCCATTCTCCTCTGGAGAATATTGCCAGTGCTTTTCTCCTTTCCTTCAGCTTTCAGGAAGTCAGGCAAGTTTACGGTGTTTTATATTTCTTACAAGGTAATAGCAAGGCAGCAAACGCCCTTTGAACAAGCTCCATAGCATTTATCACAATTAGTTAAAGAAAAAGAACAGAGAAGAAATATGTAACCTTCATCAGGTTCAAAGGCAGTAGGTTGATGTTTTAAAGGTTTTCTTACTGTTCTGGAAACTAGATCATAGATAGTTCAGAAAGAATAAAGGCTCTTTTCTTAATAACAAATGAGAGATTTTAAAGCTGTATTTCAGCTACCCATCAAACTCCCGTTTCCCTCCCCAACTATTTCCTCATAATCCTTAGCACTTACATAACACTTTTCATCTTCAAAGTGCTTCACAAAACATTAACTAATTATTCTTTTGAACACTCCTAAGAGATTAGTAGAAAACGATGTGATCTCTGGCAGCTCTGAAAGAGCCTTGAGCAAGGCAATGAATCCTGCATCCAGTAGGGATTATAGTCAAGGTCTTCTGAAGTCCACAGCACACTGGACGTTCATTCTGTTAAAAATAAAAATAAAAAAAGCAAAAAAGTGTAAAACTATGTAAAAAGTAAAAAGCCAGATTTAAAAACCATAGCTAGAATTGAAGGACAGTATTTAAATGTGCAATCTTGAAAAAAACTAACTATTACTCCCTAAGCAGTACTTCTTACGCATCCTATAAAATGCATATAACACAATCTTTAATACCTGTAACTATCCTGCTTGAGAAATAAGAATTCTAGCTTCTTTCTGAGTTCTTCTTTTTATATCTATCAACTAAACAAAATAGGACAAGGCTACATACAAGCCCCAGAACTTGCCTGTACTTTCTCTGAAAATGTTCAGTGCTTGTCTGGAGCTTTTTTGCTAAAGCTAGTTTATACTTTCCTGCAAAATGCAGTTTTGTTGACAGCGGGGCATGAATATACCCACTGTATTTTGAGAGGTAAGAGTGTGGGATCAAACACTTCCAAGTCCCAAGACTAGAGAATGATCACCAATCCAACTCACTTATTAAGATGAGTGTAGAAACCATTTTGAAAAACAATGCCATGACAATGGCATAGATATTGAATGTATTTTCTGATGCAAAGAATATACTCAATATTTTTCAAGAGACTTCAGAAAAGGCTGTCATTTCTGAAGGAGTGGCAATCCACTTTATAATACCCTGAACATTTTGTTTTGTAGTCATTCTCATCCCTACAAGATATTTTCTTATTTTACAAAAACAGAAGAAGAAGAAAAGGAGAGGATAGACTTTTCAAAATACTCAATAAGTTGGTGGTCACACAGCACTTGTAAAGTAGCTAAGTTTTAAATAAATCTAGGTTTAGAATTGCCCATTCTGCTGCGAATGTTCTGTAGTTCAAAAACAGTCCTTTTCTTTCTTGGAGTCACTTTTGTTTGCTGATGAGTGACTCCATTCATTTGTAAGAAAGAAGTAACAATATATTTTATTAATATAGAATAGTGAATTAACAACCTTCAGTGTTAACTGAGGCAATGATTTAACAGAACTTGATGGCAAGGTACTCTTAGTTCTTTACTGCATGGAGGACAGGATCAGACAAAACTGTCAAGGAGACTCTCCCACTGAGTCATGAGGTTCAGCATGGAACTCCTTGCTTTCCAAACACCTTCTCAGGGAAATCTGGGTGTGCCCAGACCCAATCTTACTTAGTCCTTTATGTATAAAGGATGTGCCCAATTAATCTGAGATGCAGTTTAGCAAAGCCTGTAAAGGTTCATCAAGCTATTAGTCATTTACCAAAGATCTGCTGTGGATAAGGAATCTTTCAATCTCAAGGAGTAACCTTGAGAGGTATCTCTAGTCAAGGGGATATCCTGCATGCAGCTTGCTGTCATGCAGGAGATTTTGACAGACTTTGGACTTTCTCCTATTAATGGGTTAAGATTATTGACCCATAGTCATATTTGCATACCAGCTGTACTTCAGTTGGTGCATGCTCAATTAGCTCTTGGCTGTTGTACTGTTTTCTTTAGCTTTACGTAGCCATCATGACCGCCACTGATGGTTATTGCCTGAGCAAATTTAGGAGGGAAAGGTCAGGTGATGGGAGGACGTAGCAAGTACACTATCACGTTTTGGAAACTGTAAGGTTTGTCTCAGTTGTCTCAGGTCTTTCTTAGTAAATTTATAAAATTATGTTCTTCAGTGGTTTGTTCTGAACCTTAAATCCTACTCCCCTTCAACAAATCATAATACACCACATCATATCATCATAGACTTTTTACAGTGAGATTGTTCATCAACTGGATCTCTTGTCCAGAGAGATTTTGGAGTCTCCATCCCTGAAGCTATTCAAAACTCAGCTGGATAGGGGACTAAGCATCCTGTTTTCTGATGTGCTTTTGGCAGGAGGATTGTACTATATTTTTTCCAGAGACGTCTTCCAATTTCAGCTATCTGATGATTCTATAATTCTACTTAAAATATAGAATTCAAACTGTGAGATATCTGAAAAAAAAAAAGAAAAAAAAATGGAAAACAAGAGTGTGGATAATATTCTATAACAGAGCTAAGTTAAAAGCTTTAGTTATTGAGTTTGTTTGTTTGTTTGTTTTCTTTGCTTACTTCCAGATAAGATAGGCTTTATTAACTGCAAAAATAGTTCTTCATCGACTGTAGTGAAAATTTAGGCATATATCATGCAGATAGAAAACTGAATTGCAGGCAGCAAATTTGCATACCTAAATCTGGAATTAAATTTAATACCAAGCATTGAATAATCCTTTCCTGGAACTACAATCCTTCATAAGACTATAAGCACATATTTAGGGCAAAATGATTTTTATTTGAATGATTTTGATGGTGTATCCAGATTAATGAAGTATTTTCATTGCTCCACAGATATGTAGAAATAAGAAAACATCTTATTTTACAGCAAAAAGAGAAAAACATTGACATAGTGCAGGAATAAAACTGGCTTAAATCAATATATACAATATTCTGAAATTCAGCTGTTTTCAGTGCTACTCTACTCTGTTTACAGAAAGAAAAGATAGAAGTTCAAAGATTCCACAAGTTAACAAAGATTTTTACTGAAGATTTCTTAAAATTTAATATTTATATATACATATATTCACATAGCTCTGTGATGGACTTAAATAAGATTTCAAGAGGAAACTTTGGATGCCAAGAAGCTGAGATATAAAATACTACAAAAAGAATTTTTCAGAAAAAGTTATTTGTTAAATTTGTATTTTTTCACCTCTTGCCTAGCCACATTTATTAAATGTGATGGATTTATATAGTGTGCACGACAGAAACAGGGTTACCAGATGGTATTTTCATCCTGACTGAACTAACTTTTGTGTGTTTAAATAAGGCTTTTTAACTTTGTTCTCATTTTTTCTCTTAGCAAACATAGCGGGTGGAACATGTCAGATCTAGTTTGTTTATTTAATTAAAAAAAAAAAGCATTTAATTGATTACTGGAAGAATCTTGTTTCATTTTCATCTCACTCACATATGTGTGTACAATTTGTATATTTATATACATACATATGTTAATGGAGCAGTTGTCCAGCTCAGCCTCAGAAAGGATTACACTGAAGCTGAGGAAATGCCAGGAAAAAAAAATGAAAACTAAACTGTACAAATTTTAGCAGAAGAACTTCATTTTATGTTAAAAACAGATCCATGGCAACATTAAACATGAGGGAGGTCTATATTTGAGTTTCAGAATTGAGTATATTAAATTTTGCGTGGCTAATTTTGTTCACATTTATTTGCATCTCAGATTTCATTTTTTTCCACAGCAAACACATGCTTTGTTTAGAAATAAGGACTGGATCTTATTAGAATATGAAAATAAAAGAGATAGAATCAACCAACCAAACAACAAAATGAAAATAAAAGTTTTCTGTCTAAAGGCAGCATATTCTGTCTTTTCCCACGTAAATTATATGTCTGTAAAGCTGTCCAACTGTCCATAATGAAATCTGCATTTCTCTGTCACACAAAATCCTCTCTCTTCCTTTTTTTTTTCTTTGCATTAACAGAGTATATAAACTTAATAGACAAATATCCATTGGTTTAAACAATGAATTAGAATTCCAAGGTATTCTGTTGCTGAATAACGTGATTACAAAACTATAACTCTCTAATTCCCTTTCATCCTCTTGATACGTATCTAGTGATTTTAGTTCTGACACAGAGGATGATGTTTCTAATGTTTATGGCAAATTAATTCACCAGGGAAAGATGAATGACAGAATATTGCCAGTGGTCATGGCTTCCTACTTGGGGCTGCCATTTAACATGTTGTTTTATTTCTTAATAAATGGAGAAATTTTCTCAGTTTATTATTATGTTTCCTCTAGGGAAATATCATCACATTTTCTGTCCATGCAATAAAGAAAATAATGAAATGATCATTAGCCATGCGCAATTCCCTCCTATCAACTAAATAAAAACCATTTCCAGTCAATTGTTTACTTCCATTCTATTTTTATTTTTTATTTTTTATTTTTTATTTTTTATTTTTTATTTTTTATTTTTTATTTTTTATTTTTTATTTTTTATTTTTTATTTTTTTATTTTTTATTTTTTATTTTTTATTTTTTTGGACTTCAGTACTCTTTTTTTTTTTTTTTAATTGCCATTGTTTCTACATGTTTCTCTGTGTGTATAGATACATGTGTGATACACATGTATAACTGCAGCCTCTGTTCTGCCATACATACACATGGATACATACAGATACATCGATTTTTGACTCCCAGTGTCACTGGAAATATATGCAGTACAATTTGAATACAAAGTACAGATAATTCTATCCTGAGAAACTAATCACAAATGAACCTTGATGTTTTGTAAACTCCTGTCTTTCTATTCCTCTTTAAATATGTATCTGTTCTTGCTCTCTATTTTCCTTTGAAGGGCTAAAGAGACTTTTTGAAGACCCAATGCCACTTTGCTAGACATGCAATGAAATAAAAATGATGATATGATGGTGCATTAAAATATGAATTCAAATTCTCTCTGGTGTTAGAAATAGAGTTACTATAATTTTTAGTAATTGATATTTTCATAAAAGGGTTACTTTGTCTAGAACAATGTCTGCCTCACTGGTCTCCCCTGCTGTTCGCTTATAACATCAAATAGAGGGAATATTTAAGAAAGAAAAAGAAAGAAATTAAGAGTGTGTGAGATACCTCCGTCTTCTGTAATCAACTATTTTTGAAAACCACAGCTGATATGAGGGGAAAGACAACCTATTACTGTTATCAGTTACTGTCCATTTTGGATAGATAAGGATTCAAAAAATACTTTGGGAAAAGTCTTAAGCTTTCTTACTCTGGTCGTCTTATGTGGGTATAAAGCTTTCAAATTAAAATATGCAAATGTTATTGGTAGTATACTACCAATAATGTGCTTTATTTAATAACTCTTGTTCATTGGGAATAAGACTTGAATTCGAGACACACCACTGTCTCTATGAATGAACCTACAGCTTCTGTTAAGAAGAGACTGAGATGGGTATCTAATGTCTTTGTGGTGAGCAGAACAGAGACAAAGTGGATGTCTAACAGCCATTAGCATCTCTGTTCTGTGCTGGAAGTTGGCCACATCACCTGTATCTAAGGAGATTTGCTGTTTTTTCATGGAGATTCTGCAATTTTATTGCCAAATTCAGTAAGTTTTCTCAATTCTTGCTGCTCCTCTGTGTAGGTAAAAATATTACTAACAGAATCTACCTGAATAAATCAAAGAGGAGGACAATAAAGAGGAGATCAGGGTCCAAAGAAAAAAATTCCTTAATCCTTTAGTCAAAGAGAGAGGCAGAGGTAGGAGCAGACACTATCACCAGTCAAATATTTGTGTGTACATAAATTGACACAGAAAAAAATCATCTTCCTCTAATTTGATGTCTCATTTATGAAAGAAAAAGTAAAGCAAGAAAACAGGGAAATAGTTATCACCTTAAGAGTAAAGAGCCTTTTAAAATAGGCTTCCTGAATTGGTAAGAAGTATATTTCTGCTTCTTAGAGGAAAGGAACAGAAATCCAAAAATGAAGGATGAGGATCTATACATAGAGAACATTCTTGAAGAACACGACTGCAGTGTAGATTTTTACATTTCTCCTTGCAACTGAGGATATTTACAAATTTCTGCTCAGAATAGAGGATATTCAGAGGCTTTTTTGAGTGCCCCTTGTTCTTAGAGCTCAGATAGCTAACAAGAATTGCAATTTCATGCATAATTTCTGGACTGACATGATCAAAAGATATTGTAGAATGGCAAGACTGCAGAATAATCATGGATAGGTATAAACTGTTGAAGAAAGTCAGGAAAAAATAGGAAAAATTACTTTCCTTGATCATGCCAATCTTCTGAACTCCATAGTCCAGAATCTGTGAACTGGAAAAGTGTTTCTTGAAGGCCTTACTGGTCAAGATCAGAGAAGGAAACAACCAGTGATGTTATGAGGCACATCATCTGATGAAGAGAAAATTATAGATAAAATGATTTATACACAAATAATGAAAGTCTCCTGATAGGCTCTAATCTTCATCAGGGATTTCAACAAAAAGAAAAGAAAACAAAACAAAACATCTACTGAAAGTTAATGGGAAAGTTACAAGAAACTTAAGAAAATTAATGACAGTTCCCTAAAGAAAATGCTGAAAGGGACAAGAAGGAGCAATATTCAAGTTGAGCTGCAGCTCAGAGAAGAAGCAGATAAATTTGTCAGAGATGACAGCCTGAGTAGCATTGACCATGAGATAATAAATTCAAGATCTATAGGGAGGCTAGAGTGGTAAACAGTACCATGACAAAACTCTGGACATTAGGAGAATATTCTTTAATCTATTTATGGAATCGCTGGGCAAAATCTCCTGGGAAACTGCCATGACAGAGAGAGTGGACTGATTTTCAAAGAAAACTTTCTGAAGCCTCAAGGATAAACCATCTTATTGTGGAGGAAAAAATAAAATTTGGTAGAAAACCCACTAATCTAATCAGGAAGACGTGATGAACAGAAATACAAATATGGAAGTGTCATTTGTAAAAACATGTACAGGAAACAAAGAGGGAAAATGAAAATGTTTTTAAGGGACAAAATCAGAAACACTAAAGCCTCCATGGAGATAAAACTAAGCAGAAACAGGGAAAACAAAAAGGGATTCTACAAGTGTGTCAGGTGCAAAAATAAGTTTAGGGGAAATATATGAGTGTTCTTAGTAGCTAGTACAAATTAGTGATAGCAATATGGGAAAAAGAAATGCTCCATACATTTTTTTCTCTTCTTCTTTTTTCTTTTCTTTTTTTTTTTTTGTTAAGCCTTCACACACAAAGGCTGTTCCCACACTTCTAGGGACATCAGTTTGGCTTGGGAAGGAGAGGGCTGGGCAGCAATGGGTTAGAGATTAATTGGGAAAGCTGCATGTATGCCAGCCCATGAGGCCAGACATAATGTATTTGAGGATGCTGAAAAAGCTGATGGGTTCTGAAATATACTGTTCATTTGAGAAGGTGTCTGACATCTATAAAAGCCTAAATATATGTCTGTCTTCAGAAAGAATAAGGATCCAGGAAATTGTAGATTAGGGAAACTGGAAAGATAATGGACATTTCCCTCTTTCAATCCATTTAAAAGCATTTAAATCAACACAGGAAATCAATCCAATTTTAGAAACAGTCCTACTTCAATCAGAACTAGATGACCTTCTGAGTTCAGTGCCAGCCAAAACTTCCATAGCTGTATGATGTCAGGGTTGCTTCTTTTCCACTCATAAATATACTCATTGAGTGTCATAGTTTCAGCTGAGACAGCGTTAAATTTGGTCTGTGCAACTCCATTTTTTTCTTGTATTTTCTCCTTGTTATGACATGGATCTTCCTGCAGCCCCTTAAAAAAAAAAATAAAAACATAAAACAACAACAACAAAAAACAACAGTAGAGGCCAGAGCTATAATGACTATCATTATCCTGAAGACTTCTTCCACTGGAGTTAGCTGAAGCCCTTTTCCAATGGATTTTTCTATTTTAGTGATATAAAAACAAAGGAAAAAAACAGCCCATGACATAAATGCACTTTGAAGGTAGATAGGGTTGTTATGGTAGTGTCTATTTGATGCCTCTTTTGACAAAGTAAAATATTATTTTTGCATATTTGTGAAATTTACTGATTTTCATAGCTGTTTAACATAGCAAATGGTCATTAGAGCTATTTGAAGTTAACACTATGTTCAAGAGATAGATATGTGAATTTATAATCTCCAGGGCACTAGTTATTGTGTGTCAGTGAGCAGGAAACTCTGATTTACATTGAAAAGTTTTTTCTGCCTATACTGACAGTTCTGAAAATGCTCACTACATTAAATCCTGGGCATCATGTGTTAAAAAAGACAACAGAGGTGATATTCACAGAATCATAGAATCATAGAATCATAGAATCTTAGAATGGTTTGGGTTGTAAGGGACATTCAACATCATCTAGTTCCAATCCCCCTGTTACAGGCAGGGATACCTCCCACTAGACCATGTGGCTAAAAGCCCCATCCAGCCTGGCCTTGAATGCTTCCAGGGCGGGAGTTCCACAACTTCTCTGGGCATTCTGTTCCAGTGTCTCACCAGCCTCACAGTAAAGAATTTCTTCCTAATATCTAGTCTAAATCTACCTTCTTCCAGTTTAAAACCATTTTGCCTTGCACTGTCTCTACCTGCCATTATAAAAAGTCCCTCCTCAGCTTTTCTGTAGTCACCCTTCAGGTACTGGAAGGTTGCTATAAGGTCCTCCCAGAGCCTTCTCTTCTTCAGGCTGAAGAGCCCCAGCTCTCTCTGCCTGTCCTCATAGGCAAGGTGCTCCAGCCTTCTGATCATTTTCATGGCCCTCCTCTGGACCTGCTCCAACAACTCCATGTCCTTCTTGTGCTGGGGGGCTCAGAACTGGATGCTATACTCCAGGTGGGGTTTCACAAGAACGGAGTAGAGGGGCAGAATCATCTCCCTCATCCTGCTGATCACACTTCCCTTGGCACAACCCAGGACACGATTGGCCTTCTGGGCTGCAAGTGCTCATTTCTGGCTCATCTTAAATCTCCCATCAACCAACACTCCCAATTCCTACTCTTCAGGGGTGCTTTCAAGACATTCTCCACCCAACCTGTATCTGTGCTTGGGATTGCCCAGACCCAGATGCAGGACCTTGCACTTGGCCTTGTTGAACTTCATGAGGTTGGCATGGGCCCACCTCTCAAGCCTCTCCAGGTCCCTGTTGATAACATCTCTTCTTTCTAGTGTGTCAACTGCACCACTCAACTTGGTGTTATCTGCAAACTTGCTGAGGGTGCACTTGATCCCACTGTCCACGTCATCTACAAAAATGTTAAATAACACGGGTCCCAACACCAATCCCTGAGGAACGCCACTCATCATTAGTCTCCACTTGGACATTGAGCCGCTGACCACAACTCTCTGAGTGTGACCACCCAGCCAATTCCTTATCTAGCTAGTGGTCCATCCATCAAATCCATTTTTCTCCAATTTCATGACCAGAATGGCATGTGGGACAGTGTCAAATGCTTTGCACAAGTCCAGGTAGATGATGTCTGTTGTTCTTCCTTTATCCACTGATGCTGTAACTCCATCAGGAAAGGCCACCAGGTTTGTCAGGCATGATTTACCCTTGGTGTAGCAATGTTGGTTACCACCAATCACCTGTGACTTAGCGTCTCTTTCAGGAGTATTTAATCCATGATATTCCCAGGCACAGACATGGGGCTCACCAGAGTGTTCTTCCTTTCTTAAAATTGGGAGTGATGTTTCCATTTTTCCAGTCTCTGGGGACTTCACCTGACAGCCGTGAATTTTCAAATATGATGGTAAGTGGCTTGGCAACCACAACAGCCAGTTCTTCAGGACCCTGGGATGCACGTCATCCTGCCCCATATACTTGTACACATCCAGTCTCATGAGGCAGTCTCTGAATTTCTCTCCACTTGCAGTGGGAGGGATTTTGCTCCTCCAACCCCTGCCTAGAGGTTCAGGGATGTGAGAGGCATGGGAATCCTGACTGCCAGTGAAGACTGAAACAAAGAATTTGTCGAGTACCTCAGCCTTCTCCATGTCTGAGGAAGCCAGTTCTCCCATCTTATCTATCAGAGAGGGGTACTTGCTCTGTGGTCTGTCTCTTCTGACCAGTGTATATGTAGAATCTCTTCTCATTCTTTTTCACATCCCTTGCCAAGTTCCCTTCCATGTGCACCTTGTCTTTCCTGATCTCATCTCTGCATGTCTGGATAGATTCCCTGTATTATTCCCAGGCCACTCATCCCTGCTTCCACCACCTGTATATTTCCTTCTTTTTCCTCAGTTTAACCAGCAAGTCATTGTTTAGCCATGCCAGTTTCCTGCCTTTTTTGCTTGCTGGAGAGCCTTTGCGCTCCATAACCACCTAAATTTGAGGGTACCTAATATAGACTTTTTTGTTTGTTTTGAAGGAAGGGTTCCATTCAACTGCCCTTAATTTATCTGAAACAGAAGTACAGTCTCAAATGATATAAAGGATTTCACTGGCAATCAGCTGTATCTCCAAAAAGTCTTTTTTGTATCTTCTGTGTAAAGTTAGCTAGGTCTTTTTGCTTGTCTCAAATGCCACTAGTGAGTTAAGGAAGCTGAATCAAACCTGGAGACTTTATGTGCTGAACTGATTTGCAGTTTGAATATTTCAGCTCTGTGAGGAATAGACAGACTATATCATGAATGTGCAAAGGAAGTATGTTTAGGTTTCCTTGAAGATGAGACTAGCAACATCAAGGTTTCCCAGCAAAATTTGTAATTAAATCCTGCTATTGCTTTATACTTCATTAAACTAAGAGAGTCTCTGATGTCATGGACCAACATAATAAAACAAGAGACATTGCCTTTGGAGAAACCCTTGTAAATGTGTTCAAAAAGAGATTCCATTTTTTTTTCCGCTTGATATTACAATTATTTTTTTTTTCCAAATCATTTAATGGTCTCCTGCACTTTAAGTCTTAGGTCTAAAAACTCACTAGCATACTGAAAATCTTGAGGTGTATTATAGGTCTTAGTTTTGTATCTTTATATGAGCATGCACCATAGAGCTAGTATCCAGATGATTAGAAGAGAACAGTTTGAACTGTGCCTTTAAAAAGGAAAATATGGAAACACTCAGATATTCAGTATACATGATATTATGACATTCCCAATAGAATGTTTGACTTCTAGTTTTTCAAGTGTTGCAGATTTAATGTTCCTTAACTAATGCTTTTCCTGGGACATAATGTCTTCTGTTGTTCTTCAGTGCGTTTTCTTCTACTTCACAGTACTATCAAAAATAATAAGGACAACCTTTTGAGATTTTAAGGACTACTAATTCAGGCCAGTGGGATTTGAGAATCATCTCAAATCAGATCTCTGGGGCTGTGAATGGCAATTTGACATTGCAATCCAGGCAATCTATAGAATTTTTTCTTAATAATCATTGGTATATTTTCTATGTAGTGTGCTAGCTACTGTGAATTCTGTGAAAGAGATCCATAATTAAGATTTAGTTCTCTCTTTAGGCTTTTCAAATCTTTATTATTACATTATTAAACACTCTTTTTTATTAAAAAAAAAAAAGCATAGCAATATCACTTTCTACCAGGAAAGATGAAAAATTGTCTGCATTAAGAATTTAAATATTGGTTGCTTAAAATTCTAAAATTTATTTACATTTAAAATATTATGAAAGTGCTTATGAAAGCATCCTATGAGATTTACACTAAGCAGGTATAAACCAGTCACCTGTTGTAGTTATGATGAATTACACCAGCTAATAACTTTTCACCATATTTTCAAAATGATGTAGAAACAAGCTAAATACACTTTCTAGAAAGGCAAGCTGTATTATCTCCGTACTCACACACTGAGAAGACAAAAGCACGGGGAAATAGACTCATGTAGGTGATTCCTGCCTTATGCTTTCTCACATATTGTGAAAGACGGTTTTCTGAACGCCTCTTTTTTTTTTTTTTCTTGACTCAAAGCTCACTTCATGGGGCCTTTTTGGTGATAAGACTCTGACAACTGCAAATTATCTAGGGGGGGTGAGTGGTGGGTGTCACCATGCCCAGTACTTCTGCTTATGATTGTAAAGATAAGCAGAAGTGGGACAAGCAGTCATTTTTGAGGGTGTGGCTTGAAGGAGCTGACCACTGCAAATGGTGATGCAAAAGGTGATGCAAAACAAATGCTTGTGCCTGGCAACAAAGGCACCACTCCCTGCTGGCTTATCTGCTGGGCCAGATGTGTCATGATAACAGAGAGAAAAGAGAAAAAAAAAAGAAAATGGAAAGAACACTCTGGGGCCTGCTTGCTGTGAGGCTTCCTGGCTTTCTCCCATCCTCCACAGTGACTGGACGAATTCCTGAGATCAGCGGAAAACCTACAAGCAATGCTGGAATCCCGGTGGTGATTCACTCTCTCTTGCTTTCTACAAAGACTTTTTGCTTTTATTTCCTATCTTTCTTCTATCTCCTATCTTCCCTTCCCCATCTCCCTAAGCAACTAGGATTTGTAATAAACTGGTTGGGCAAACATTAGATCTGCTATGTCTTAATCTGGCCGTCGGGTACACATGTATCAAAAGAAACTCCTCTTCCTACTGCAATAGGAGTGAGACACATACTCGCCTCTAATGTTCTATGACTTTTCATACCAGACGGTCTGTCATAGAGGTTGTATATGAAATGCAAGAATGCAAAAACAGAAATAGTGGAGCTTCGGCACTCTTATTTGGTGAGAATCCCCAGATCAGTGGAGATAATGGAAGTTCCCTACCTACTCATAGCCCATGGTTTTGTTCTATGCATCTCCTACCAGGTGACTTCATTCCATGCTACTCTATCACATGATCAATATAATAAGATTTGTTTGCCATCTCTGTGTCACTCAAGAAAAAAACATTTGAGGATCTTTAGGAGCCCATGGTAAAAAAAATAATAATAATAAAATAATTTTTTTTTGCTTCTATTTTTGCTCGAATGAGCACAGCATGTAGGTTGTTGTTTATCACTGGTGACAGTGCATAACTAGTGGTGGTGACTATGTTGAAAAATGGTGTTTTGTAGATGAAAACTTGCTCTATCAAATAGTGTTATTGTACTTTTTGAATCTGTTGTAGTTTCCATGGGAATAAATAGGAGACATTACGTTTGGAATGACCTACTTATTTTCCCGGCCAATCCTACAGTGTTGAAATCTGAAAAACTACAGTTTCAGTAGGATCTATAATCCTATTAGCACTAGAAATGCTTGATGAGACTGTCTGAGAATCATTACATTCTCAAAGCTCTGGCAGTTTCATGGAGCTAAGATAGTGGTAATGAGATTGATGAAAATCTTCAACTCATAATGGCATGTTTCTTTGCATTATTTAAACTTTGATTTACTCCTACATAATTATATATTTCACAGTCAAGATGAATCAATTAATTGAACAGATAAATGTCAGCTTGTAATTGGCAAATATGTTTCATAGCAAAGTAGAGACAGTCTCTTAATTTAAAATTACAATGAATATGCTGAAAGAACCATCACAAAATTACAATGCTTCACAATATTACATTTATATTCCATTAATATGTGCATAAAGTAGACAGGTAATTAAGCCCAGATACTTTCCATCCATAATATACACTGTATGAGGAATGAAATTTGGAATTTGTAGATCTATAAGAGTATACAGTGGTCACATATAATCTAACACAAGTTATTTGAGGTGGAGAGAATGACAAGTACATCTGTGATTTCTTTATTCACTACAGCAACAAGAGTAGAAAGAAAATAGGAAAATGTGACAAAATGAAAATATATTCTCAAATATGATTAAACAGCTGGGAAATATTTTCTCTTTTGTCAAATATTAGACAAATTTAAGGAAGGCATGCCTTTCAGTATGTGCAAACATGTTTTGCATCCTTTCTGGATATTTAAATAGAAAGTGAATCTTTATGAAGAGTTATTTATATTAATATTGAAACTAGATGAATTTCTTTGTTCAATGTTTATGGTAGTATTTTCAGGTTTGGAAAAAGGAATTTCAGTTGTTAGATCTTGATTGCATTTTTGCTGCATGGCTGTCCACAACCACAACAATTTCAACTAAGTTTTACTATTCTGTGTTAAGAAACTCTAGATCTGGTCATAACTGACTTTTGTACCTCTTCACTCTGGAGTATTATATTTTTTCAAACTTCATTACAGGAATAGGAAACTGTGCAAAACTTCATCTTGTTCTCTAACATTAGGCAAGAAATGAAGTAACTTGAAAAGCCAAGACATGTTTTAGGCAGAGAAAATCTGATAATGTTATCCTTATTATACAGGAATATACAGTTCTGCTGCAATATTATTGTTCCTTAGGTGCGATTACAAAAAAAAACAAAAAAAAACAAAAAAAAACAAAGAGTTCCATTAGAACTCTTTCCATATCCAAGATAGTCACAAAGGAAGGTAGTGTGGCAATACTCAAGTTAGCATTTCTTGTAGCCTTCAGGTTACTTTCAGAGACAAACAATAAAAAATAAGTAACTGTTTTGTTTCCTGTTTAGTGTCATTTAAAATGCTGTCACCTCCTTATGGGTGAGATGTGCTTGTGTTTCCAGAAGCTTTGGGATCAATCCTAACTGCACAATAAATCATTACTTCAGCATATCTTCTAGTTCATTCTATATAGGAATCCCCACATGATAGATAACCATATAGGTCAGAGGCCATTCCTGCGGCCATAAGTTCTGCAGCCTTTGCATGTTGGTTAGTGAACATACATTGTAACAGGAAACAAATTATAAATTGGGAGATTTTTTTGACCACTTTCATTATTTGATTAGTAAAATCAATAGTTGTTTTCATTGTAATGTTTAAGATACAGTATATCTCTTTCAAATTCTGTTCTTATTTATGAGGAAGAGAGAAAAAAAAATCTACTTACATGGACATAAAAGACTATTTTCAATGAGGTATATAATTAATTAACTTTTACCTAGAAAATATACAAAACTTGTAATCTATCTTTGGACTATATGTTGAAATTATAAAAGTAATATCTAGCATCTTTTCACACTTGAAAAACAATTATAAAGCTCATGTTTAATAAGATGTTTCTATTACAGTACACAGTCATTTCAATGGTTGGCAATTTGAAGTAACTTTGTTAAGGTTAGGTCATAGCTTCAGTGAGTTAATATGAGTTCAATGATAAATGAACATACTGTGTTAACTGGTAGGAGCATGGGAAAATCAGAGGTAACACATTATTTTAAAGAATTGTCTTTCTAAATCACTTCCCTGAGGGTCTTTAAGCAGGATTTCATCAATTACGTGCTCAAAGATCACATTAGTGATACACATTTAAAAATTTCCCACATGAATAATTTAGGAAAAAAATGACTATCAAACTCCTGTGTGAGTTAGCTCTTGTCTATTTAAGCAAAATTTTACTTAAATGATGCATGATGTGCAATAATTCAGAAATGTTTCTTCTGAGATCATGAAGACATAATGCAGAGGGAAAAAATATCTTTGCAGTGGTTCTATGTTCTTTCATGTACCTTTTAGTTTTCCAGATATTAAACACCTTACCATCTTTGATTGCAAAGTTATGTATTTATTTATCAGAACTATCTAAAAAAAAAAATAAATCCAGTAGCACTTTCATTCTTTGAGATTTTCTGCTAAATGAATAGAAGTTGAGTATTCCAATTATATAAATAGCCTAAGAATTAAAATTCTTGAGAATTTTTTGAAAAAGAAAATAAAGACCTGGAACAAGTAATGAAGTACCAAAGTAAAGAATTGTACCAATTTCTTAGTGCTACAGATGGCATTTAGGAAAATTAAGTTAAGTTCCCCGGTGTTTCTGATCCAGGGAAGAAACCTGACCCTGTCATAAGGCAGCAGTTTCTTATTGCCTGGGCTAGTCACTGTATTCTGAAGTGGATCCCTGTTGGAAACAGAAACTTATTAGAGATTATTTTAGAGATTTTTTCAGGAAAAAAAAAAAAAAGCAAAAAAACAAAACAGAAACTGAGTCTACAGCCATGCATTTTAGACATTTGTAACATCACTGAAATATGCTGAACTTAGGTAGTATTAGTTTTAGATGCTGTTAAAAAAAAAGATTCCAGAAGGGTATTTAAACTACATCTTTTCATGCTGAAAAGACATAGCTACTGTTCAGCTCTATGGTCAGACACAAGAACACTTAGACTTTCGGGCCCTCTATAACTTCCAGAATGAGGTCTAAAATATCACAAATCCATTTCTAATGAAGGCACAATAGTTGGGAACTAACGGAAAGAGGCATTATTACCACAAGGGAAGAATCACTGCCAGAATATCATCATGCATTTCTATTACTACTGTGTGATAATGAGATAACAATTTTGGAATAATTTTTTACTAAATCAAATATTGAAATGATATTTCCGTTTCATATAGAATTCCACAGATATTGGATTAACATTGTCAAATAAAAGCACATTGTGTAATATCAACATCTTCCATGAAATGGAAACCCCGTACATTTTGATCAGGATTTCTTTGTTTTGTATGGCAGGGTTTGGAAGATGCTTTATTTTATTTATTTCTATATTTATTTTTAACAGGTTTTCTTTACAATTATTGCTGAGATTCAACCAGCAGATAAGAGGGAGTTCAAGGAGGAACAATATATTGTTTCAAGCGAGACATTACTTGTCAGTAGATGTTCAAACATAGATTCACTGCAGTGAGCACCTGCATTTTCTCGCAGAATTCCTTGATGGACCTTGAATTGTTCAGAGTTGCTGCTGCAGAAATGCACTTTTTGTTGAAATTTAGAGAAACTGAAGTAATCGGAAATGTGAACGAATTTATCTGGCATCTGGTGATCAAAATGACTTATTTCCTTCTCCTCTGGAGACTTAGTTCTCATAATGATATAACAAGTCAAACAGCTACCACCAACACAAACAGGCAATTAGTTATAATTTTTGCGGCATGAAGAAGCAATCAATATTTATTTATTTATACATGTTAGGGAAAAAAAGTGAGGAGACCTCAGCTTGGCCATGTTGTTGTTGTCATCTTTCAGTGAATTGAGAACACCCCCTGTCATTCCCACATCTGTCCTCAAAGGGCTTTCTTAAAAGATCTAATGAAATTAAACATATTTTATGTAAGCAAATCTACTCTTTCTCAGGAAGGCATATTTCTTCCATCAGGGTTACTGGAGAAATCCTTCAATTTAGTATCTTGTAAAATTACAGCAAAACTTGTGTCTTTCTCTATGGCTTTGGAAAAAAAATATCAGTATCTGTCTTTCTGTTCATTAAGTTAGAATGTTGTCTACATATTAGTTTCTTGTTCCCAATCTCCTAATCTTGCTATTCTTCTTAGAGACCCTGCTGTCTGTTTCTTTCTTATTTGCTCACCTCTTCTCACATAGAAATGCAGAAGCTTGTGCATGTTCAGATGGTGTCGGGGAAAACATAATCATTTTCCATTCAGAGAATTTCATCTAGTCTTTAAGTGGAATATGGTTCCGGGAGCTTAAATGCAGTAATGCAGTTTTTAGTTTAGTTAGTTTGTTTTTTTTGTTGTTCAATTATAATTTAGCTTCAAAATTGATGTATGTGAATTTATTCTCCATTGTCTGGACATAATGTGTGTTATACCAAAAATATTTATTTTTCTTTATAATTACCCATCATTTTCTAAGAAATTCAATACATTCTTAAAATTCATGTTTAAATATGTGTATATATATCTTATTATCCTTTGTGTACAAAATAATTTTCTGATGATTGAGGTATGGATGCTACTGTGAGTCTAATTTCTTATTTATATAGTATTTTGCATGTGGATGCAATGCAGATCTTTTCTTGGATGTGTCATGCTTATCATGATATATCGTGTCTTTTCATCTTTCCTCCAGGCTGAGCTGCAAGAAATTCACAAAACAGGGACATTTTCTTTCAAAAAATAAAAAGGAATTCAAAAAAGAGGCTGAAGCATCTTACTGGATATACAGACTAATCAGTGAACAGATAGTAAGCAATGTCAAAAATGACTGACAGGTTTTTTTACAAACTCACTAGCTCTTTTCTTGTATGCACTGAATGGTATGAAATATATTCAAGTCTAATTTCAGATATATTCTTTAGACTTTTACCAAAGTCAAGAGACTAGATGCTTTATTTTTTGTCTACAATAAATAATACCCTTAAGAAAATTTAAATCTTGAATTTCAAACACTCTGGTAGCCATAATAAAGATTACATCCAAGCTACATAACTTTTCTTTTTAGTACTTAACTTGGTCTGATAGCAATACTGGACAACAAGGGAAGTTCTGCTTGAAAAGAGATTTACAAAATAAATTCCTAAAGACAGATATTGCAACTTCTGGATCAAGGTTAGCATTTTTACTTCTCTTGCTCTAATTCCATTACATAGAAATTGTGCACGTCATTATAAATAAAGATGAATTAATTCATGGAAATGTTGAACTTCTATTTTATTTTATCAGACTAGGATACAGAATTGTGATGTGTCTTTTGAGAGATACTATGGTACAATACATCTTTCTACACTCAACCAATTCATATCATGGGAAATTCATTAAGAAGTAATAGAATGCAGCAAACATTGTGTCTGAGGTATCATAAAAATTCAGACATAAAATATCAAAGTGCCAAAGTGTTTAAATTGCTTTGAATTTTCAATCAACCTTGCGCATCGAATGCTTAAATTACTGTGACAAAGATTTAACTAAATAATTCTAGATAGCAATCAACAATGATGGAATAGTTAACTGCTTCATCAGCAGATAGATGTAAATGCATTAAGACTGGGTGAATGTTGAAGAAGGAACCAAGATCTACCTCAGTGAAAAATTAACAAGTACTGGAAGAATTAATTAAGTGAGGTTTTGAAGAAAATACTAGTGTCTAAACAAAATCCACTAGATTATATCTGTTCTGGGTTACAACATGTCCACCAAATGGTTTTATCTAAACAAGAATAAGGGGGCTGATTCTGACCATAACGAGCATTCTGGAAAAGTAACAGGATGATGTAATACAGACTTAAATGCAATATATGCACAGTCTATAATAAACTGAAAGATCTTAATTGATCATGTTTTACTTTAGCACTTAGCTTAGTTACCCCTCTAACGTGAATCATGACTTTAGCTAGGTTATGTGATAAAAAACTGTCTTTGCACAGAAGAAAAAAAGAGCAAAGAGGAACAGTGGCAGGCAGGTTAACTTTAACAATTCCCTAATCTAGCCCACCCCAGGAGCAGGCCTACACTGGAAAGCAGTTAACTTGTAAAAGGCCCATCTCTATACACACACTAGAGCACCGAGGCACAGCAGCAAACCCAGTAACCCCACGTGGAAAGTAGCCCATCCCAGCCTCTGCCAGGACTTCCCCAGGAAAGCATCAGTCACATAGTCTTAGTTGTGACACCTACCTCAACAGAAGCAGTTCTCCACAGCACCTGTCAGACTGAGGAGGGGGTCTTTCTAGGGACACGGGTCTCCGTACAGGATTCAGGGCAAGAACATTTGGGGATTGCACAAGATTTACTCTGGGATGCTTAAGGGAGGAAATAAAGAGAGAGAATTTTTAGATAATTAGGTAATACAAGGAGGAACAAGTGCAGGGAAACAAATATACGGGAATAAAAGTTCCTGTTTCATGTAAGTAACTGACTGGTCATCACAATGATCTGACTATATCCTGCATCTGATCAGCACACTGTGCTGTCTTCTGATTAAACTTACTTCATTTTTGTTTTCCTGAGAGAGGGATTCTTGCTCTCATGTAGGTATGAGTGCCTGTGTGTGTGTCAGGGAGAATTCTAAGCACCAGCAATTAGAGTCAGACCAGCTGCCAGCAGCCCATGTGTCTGCAATGCCAGAAACTGGATCAAGTGAAGGTGTGCAAGAGACCCTGTGAGTGCTAGTGAAGGTCAAGTTAGTCTAGCAAGCAAATAGGTGAAGTGGCCCGTGAGTGAGTGCGGTTTTCTGGGGACAAAGCCATGGAACTTGTTGTCAGAAGGACTAAGGGAGTCCCAGACAGCTGCTGAAGAAACAGTTGGGCCTGGGAGTCTCTAAGGGTGAGGTGTATGTACGTGTATGTATTTGTGCTTGAGATGACCTGTACCAGCAACTGCAATGGGACTGCAGCACTGGGGAATCTTAAATCCAAGTGCCAGCAACTGTGAATGCTGGCATCAAGAGGTAGCTATTGGAAAGAGGGTCTGAGCTTGGATGCTAGAGAGAATGACATGCTGGAAAGGACCTGTGCAGAGAAGGACCTAGTTGTCCTGGTGGACGACAGGTTGTCCACGAGCCAGTGGTGTACCCTTGTAATCACGAAGGCCAATGGTATCCTGGGATGCATTAAAAAGAACACAGCCAACAGGATGGGAGATATGATCCTCCCCCTCTACTCTCTCCTGGTGAAGCAACATCTTGAGTGTCTAATTCTCGGCCCTCCAGTTAAAAAAGGCACGGGTCTTCTAGCAAGAGTACAGCAGAGGGCCACAAAGATGATCAGGGGCATGGAGCATCTCTTGCATGAGAAAAGACTGAGAGACCTGCGACTGTTCAGCCTGGAGAAGAGAAGACTGAGGTGATCTCAACACTGTTAATAAATATCCGAAGTGCGAGTGTCAGATGGATGTTGCCAGGCTCTTTTCAGTAGTGTGCAGTGACAGAGTAAGGGGTAACTGGCAGAAACTGCCACACAGGAAGTTCCATACAAATATGAGGAAGAACTTCTTTACTATGAGGGTGAGAGAGCACAGGAACAAACTTCCCTTAGGCGTTCTGGTGTCTCCTCTGGAGATATTAAAGAACCACCTGGATGCTTTTGTGTACTGTAGGGAACCCACTTTGTCAGGGAGGTTGGACTTGAAGATCCCTACATGACCCTTCCAACCTCTACAATTCTGCAATTCTATGATTCTAGCCATGCGTGTATATATAGGCATTTGTATATATAAATACATGTGTATCTGTGTGTCTAATAGGATCATTTGATTGGTTGGGCTTGGAAGCCTAGAGTTGCAACAACTTCTCTTCTCTGGCAATTCTGGCAAGGTGAAACATGTGAAATCAAAGTCATATATTTTGTAATTCTCTATTAAGAAGAGATCATGTTTAATGTAGCAGGCATTATTACTAACAAACAATGTTCTTGGACCTACTTTACTATTTTTATATGTTTTATTAATAGCACTAATTACTGCTGCTTCACCTCCCTATATATATATTATTCACCAAATTAAGAAGATGATACTTACTTATTCTCTTTCTTCAATATTGTAAAGTATAATTCATTTTCTAAAGTATACAAATTATTAATACAACAGATATGATATTAGTGAAAGCCATGCTTGTATATAAATGAGTAAATAATAGGAAAGAGTATTAGCTATGAATTTAATTTTCTCTGCTATTCAGTCAATTAGGGAGTTTAACATCTTATACATTATACTAAAAATGTTCAGATCTCATTCTCTCAACTTCTCAAAAACATCCAACATGTGTGTTTTTTGCTGACAAATCTGGAGGAAATCTGTATTTACATCTTGGTTGCAGTGTGTCACATTTCTGCTTCAGTGCATTGCACAGCTTTAAATATCTTAGATTTCATCATTCTGTGTAATGTCAATTCACATTGTTTTTTTCTGTATTACACAATATAACATGATGGGTAGTAATACAGAAAATATAATGCAATATGACACATCAGGAATCCAAATTGTACTGCGATTGGATAGTTGGTGTCAATTTAGATAAGAAACTTCAGTTCCAAAATGAATCTGGCAGACACTTATATAGTGAATGTTAGAGTGAACACTGTATGTGTGACACTGTGAATTATGCAGTTCACCATAGTGCATTGAACAGGTGCAGAAATAGTCTGAAATATTAGGAAGAGTATTTGTAGTTGACGTATGTATACATGTTTAAAGTATACTGAAGGTTTATATGTTACAAAATGTCCATCTCCTTGTTTGTTCATCTTTTCTATAATTGTTACTCATTTGTTTCAATTATTTTTCTAAGTTAATGAAAAAAAAAAAAAAAAGGAAAAATTCCATGTGACTGATGTGGTGCATTATACCATGTTTAACTGGCATCACATACGTAGTCAAGTGCAAAAGGTACAGATGGTGCTAGCATCCAACTATCAGGATTCAGTAGTTTATAAACTCCTTACTACGTAATCATTTGATATTTAAATGAACTACCACGTAAATCTGCTCCAGATATAGGAAGTTTTGTCATAAGTGACTTAGTGCCTTTCACACTGTGGTCTTATTTAAAAAACACACTCTACAAAGAGTAATGGTACCGAATAAGATTTAGTTATTTTTTAAGATAAAAAAAACAATAATGTGCAAAAAATTAATTGAGAATAAACAGCATAAAATATCTTGTTCTGAAAGTATCTGACCTCTGTAAAGTGATACGTTTTTATAATTTGGGAAATTTGGTTCATGTTGTTCTCTTGTCAGATTACCTGCACAACTGAGACTCACTGCCTTGTTCCCCTAAGCAAGTCTTCCCCTCACCCTCCACCCCTTCCTTGTGACAATATATTTTCTGCCATTTGTTGGCTATCCCTACGGCTCAGTTCTCTTTTAAAGGGTAGGGACTAAATTGTTTTCTCAAAGGATTAAAGACATTTAAGAGTTGTACAGAACTCCTACATTTTCTTATAATCTGTGTTCCAAAGGAGTGGAGAATTCATAAATGTTTATAAACGTGGATAGTCTTGCATGGGAAATGCTAGATCATGTCTTGAACCAGTGACTGAGCACCTGGCGCAAAGGCAGAGCCAACCCAGGTGAGCTCAGGTGCAAGCATATCTCATTTAAGGGTTGGCAGTGGAGGCGAGAGCATCTTGTTTAGAGATCTCTGTCTACCCAAGGACCACATGGGGTTTCCTAAGGTAGGTAGATTCTTTCCCTTTTTCCACACCTACTGCTATTACATCTGAGCAGATCATCCCTCACCTTGCTGCTCCTCCATCTTGTAAAGCTTGGCAAGCCAGGCAGGAGGACAGTCTAAATATTAAGAATGAATCACCTCAAAAGAATAATGTGCTGGCTTGTAAGTGAAACCCCTAAAACCCCAAAGGAGGAACTCCTGGGGGAAACTCTGGGATTCCTGGATTGTCCGTGGCGGAGTACAGCACAAATTGTTGAAGAAAGGGAACCCATAAGGAACAATGGTCCAATTATTAAGTCCTCTTCTAAAATGGCAGATTTTTTGAGTAAGTTAGGCAATACTGTGTTAACAACTGAGGAAAGAGTATTATCAACATCTGCTGTAGCATGGCCACTATTGTTAACTATTAATGCATTTCATTCCTCTAAGGAAGAACTAAAAGAGGAAAATGAGCTTTTAAAAGCTCGTGTCAGACAACTGGAGAATAAAATTACATTTCTGACAGGGCAAACTGTCCCATCCTCGACTAGTACTTCCCCTCTAAAAGTAAGAACTATATCATTAGAGGAAGGAAAGGATTCAGATCAGCAGAATCCTTGGATTCCTGTTGAATCCAAAAATAAAAGGAAAACTAATAAGATCGGAAGGGCCTGACTAGAGGTTCTAACTTCAGATCCTCTAGAGATAAAGCTAATCATTACCCAAAAAACAAAGAAAATTCAGGAAAAATCGATGCGATTTCCACCTGAGGAGTAGCCCCCCTCCCACACCACTCTTCATGTGACTGTGTGCCTGCACACAGCCACTGAACTTATGGATTTGTTATAACAGTTTAAGCAAAAACTGCAAGAGAGCATACCAGCTTGGCTTCTAAGGTTGTGGGACACAGGGGCTGAAAGTGTGGTCATTAACAAACCAGAAAGTCTCACAGCACATGGAGAATGACAGTGGAGTATAGAAAACTGAATAAGGTCACGTTGCCAAGTTATGCAGCTGTTCCCAACATTGCTTCCCTTATGGAGACATTGAATAGGGAGATAGAAACCTACCATTGTGTCCTAGACTTGGCAAATGCATTCTTCAGTATTCCAGTTCATGAAGAATCACAAGATCAGTTTGCATTCACATGAGGAGGCAGGCAGTGGACTCTTCAGGTCCTGCCTCAAAGGTACTTGCACTCACCTCCATTTTGTCATAACCTAGTGGCTCGTGACCTGGCAAACTGGAATAAACCACACAATATTAAACTGTACCACTATACTGACGATCTTGAGCTGATGTCTGACTCACTGGAGGCACTAGAAAAGGTGGTGGATTTATTCACCACCTATTTACAAGAGAAAGAGTGGGCTATTAGCCCACAGAAAGTACAAGGATCAGGCCTATCAGTAAAATTCCTGGGAGTAGTTTGGTCGGTAAAGACCAAAGTACTACCCAGTGCAGTAATAGAGAAGTTTCAGATGTTTCCAGTTCCTACAATGCCAAGGCAGCTGCAAGAATTTTGGGGTATATTGGGATACTCGCACTCCCTTATACCCTACTCAGCACAGCTGCTGAAGCCTTTATACTAATTCACACAAAAAAGCTAAATATGGGACTAAGAGAGAATGGAACAAGAGGCCTTCCAGCAAGAAAAATAGCTGTTAAACAGCCCAGGTGCTGTGTGTATTTGATCATACCCTTTCACCCGAACTAGACATCCATGTAACTCAGGATGGGTTCAGCTGAGGTTTATGACAGCACCAGAGTTCTGTTCAAACCTCAACTGGGTTCTGGTCTCGGGTCTCGCATGAAGCAGAAGAGAGGTATAGCTTGACTGAAAAAATTACTGGGTACCTAGTCTGCATTACAGGCAGTAGAGTCAATAACTACAGCCTCAGCCATTTGGTTTAGAAAAATCTTGCCAGTTCAGGGGTAGGTAAAATATCACAACCACCTTCCTGAGACAGGGGTGGCCCAAGCACAGACCGTGGCACAATAGGTCACCTATCTCAGCCAGAGGAATAGTCTGTCTTCTTCACTGGTGAAAGAAGAACTTCAGAAGATCCTAGGCCAGTGACTTACTACAGCAATGAACCACAAGAGACAACAGTCACTCCACCAGAGAAGAGTCAAGTTCAAGAAGAGAAATATCCCATTCCTGAAAATGCCTGGTATACGCATGAGTCCAGCAAGGGTAACCTGAGCAAGATGAAAGCAGCAGCATACCATCCCTCCACTGAAACAATCTGATTTGAAGAGGGGGATGATCAGAGTAGCAAATGGGCAGAACAGCGAGCCAAGTGGGTGGTTACAACCAAGGAACCCAGTGACAGCATACTGAACATATGTACAGAAAATCTGGTTGTGTACTGGGGGCTCACTCTTTGGATTGCACTGTGGGCCACCCAGGAATGGACTATTCACATCCAACCAATCTGGGGCAGGAACATGTAGTTAGACATATGGAATGTGATTAAACACAGGACTGTGCACATTTATCCTGTTTCTGGACACCAACCTTTGCAGTCACCAGGAAATGATGAAGCTGACACACTGGCTTGAGTCAGATGTTTGCTGATAATCAGATAAGATCTCAAGTTGGCAATAAAAATAATCTTCTTCTCCCTGCCCCTGGGAACCTCTAACCAGGTACCCATAGAATAGATTGGCCTTGGAAAGTGCAAGTAGGACCAAAGTGGTGTGGCTATTTGCACCCTGGGGGAAATTACTGGAGGTTGAGGGATCAGTAATCACCATGGTAATAGGTTCATGGCCTGCAGACATCATGGTCAACACTCCAGTTTTCATCTCTAAGGGGACCTTAATCATGTCCCTGTAGCAAATTAGAACCTCTCCTTTGGTACCTGGTATAGTTATGCATTCTCAGATATCAAGCTAAAGGGTACAGTACAGATGGCCAGGATACCCCCGTACAGGCCAAAGTGTTGTTTTAGGACAGGAATATGGCCTGTATCTTGCTGTGGAGGGCGGACCTACCCTTCCTTGTACCTTTGAAGCATCTGTACCACTCCCCTTGAGTCTCTTTGAGTCTACAGGATCACTGGGAGGAGCAATATGATGTGGTGATGGACTTTTGAATTGTATGGGACTTGTGGAACATGAACTGAACCTTCACTGATCCAAACAACCATGTGCCTCCAGAAGAACCATTGGCTATTGGCCCACAGAGAAATAAGGACTTTAACAAGAAACCAATATTCAATCGCCTCATATTCTGTCAATCTACACTGTGACAGGTAATTGTACAGGCTTGGCTGTGTATTGGGTCACCATAATGGAAAGGGCTTACCTTTAACCTGCTCAGTCATTGGTTCACTCTGTGAAAGGATGGAGTGCATGGGAAATGCTAGATCATGAACCAGTGATTGACCACCCTGCAAGAAGGCAGGGGCAGCCCAGGAGGTCTCAGGTGCAAGCAGTGCACCTGAGTGTTCAGAAGGGGTGAATCCTAGATCTACCCCTTCCTAGACCTCTTTTAAGGGTTAGGCAGTGGTGGCAGAAGTATCTCATCTGGAGATCTCTGCCTACCCAAGGACTGTACAGGCCTTCCTAAGGTAAGCAGATTCTTTTCCTTTTCCTGCACGTGCTGCTATTACATTTGAGCAGACCATCCCTCAACTTGCAACTCCTCCATTTCGTAACTAGTCTATACACATATAGAAGTGTATAAATGTATATAGTGATTTATTTCTTTAAAAGAACCATTAGATCATGTGTAATCAGAATCTAGAAAAAGATTATGTGGGAAATGAAAATATTTTATTTTTAAAGTGGAAGAGGAAAGATTGACATCGGACAAGAGTTCTTCTAGCGCTAGATAGTAACAGGGAGCATCACAAAGTCTACTTTTCTACTTGGAAAACAGAAAAAAAAAAGAATTAAAACAGTATGATAGAGAGTAGAGCTGAAAAATAGGGTGCATCAGACAGGGATAATTCACTGTAGCTGATAAGACATGAAGGCAGAATTAATTCCTTTTTTGTGCTATATAGTTTTGGCCATTCAGGAAAGATCTTTTTGTGGTAACTGCTAGCATTCTACGTTTCTTTTTTCTGTGAGATTTGTAGCTTTATTTTTTATTTCTTTTCCTGAGAGTAATAGGACAGCTTTAACAGTTAGAGAGGAAAAAAAAAAAACAAACACAAATCCCCTTTAAGTAGATCTAGCAGTATTTCAGAGGAGAGAAAAACAGCTGCTTCAGTGTTACTGAGAAACAGGAAAATCAGCTTTGCTCCCAATTTCACCAGCGGTGATTTATACCACTGCTCAATTTTTGCAGTTGCCATTGTTTCCCATGAAGTTAGAGGAGCATGTAATTTAAAAAAAAAAAAAAAAAAACATTCACCAGGAAATATTACATGTTATGTGCCATGACTGTTTTGACAGGTCAATTCAATTATGTGTTACAGATGAGATCAAACAAAATGCTAAAGATAAATGGTAGGGCACAGTGCCTAAAGTCAGCAGCAGTCAGGAGCCAACAATCTAAAAATAGTGATGGTGGCTCAACTGTTTAGCATGACTCACTCAAAGAAGGGTATTTACAACCGTGTTTTCCTGCAGTTCCCCCTCTTGACATAGCATTAACTTACTGCCTGAGGCCTAGCACTGAATATCTATGGATCATAACTGCATTAACAGGCTATTGTAATTACTAAAAATAAGAGAATTAGTAACATTTTTTTTCCTTATTTGTAGAGTCAAGATTGAAGAAGGAGAATGACTGTGTGATCATGCCCTCAAGTGATAGTATCTTATGCTAAAAATATTGACTAACTTGGACTTGACCCACATTAATTTAAATTACTTCTAAAGCAGCAAATTATTGTCTGCTTCTGATGGTAGTCAGGGTAAGAAAAATACTTTTTTTTTTTTTCTTTTGTAGTTGTTCCTTTGCATTGATAGTTATGAGGGTTGCTCTGAAAGTAATGCCTTCTATTTTATTGTGTTGGCCCACAATGTCAGAGGCAGATAGTGGTGGTATGGCAGTAGAGGATGAACAGTCTCAACAATATTTCATTAAAATTAGTTGCCGTGTAACACATGGCAGCAGAGGAGCAGTCTTACAAAATGGTATCTGACCTGGAATTGTGTGTGCAAGAAAGGTGTATCACTGAATACTTCCACATGGAGAAAAAAGGCATTCATTGATGCTTGTTGAATGTTTATGGAGACCAAACAGTGTATGTGAGAGCAGTGAGGCAGTGAGTGGTGCATTTCAGTGGCAACAGCTACAGTGGGCCCCTCTGCTGGTACAGATTTTTATGAGCACTGCATGCAGGCTCTTATTCATCACTGGTAACAATGCATAGATAACGGTTATGACTACGCTGAAAAATTGTATTTTGCAGATGAGAATTTGCTCTATCAGATAGCATTTTTATGCTCTTTGTATCCGTTGTAGTTTCCATGGACACATAGTAGTTCCATGAGACATTTTCAGAATGACCTATGTACTTCTCCATATATGTTGTGGTTTAACTTGGCAGGTAGATAAGCCACCCACAGTGGAAATGAGGACAGAACTGTGCATGTGTGTGTGTGTGGGGGGGGGAATAGGTAAAAACTGTTTAATAGGACAGAAAAGGAAGAGAATAATAGTAATAATGAAAGGATATACAAAATAAGTGATACAAAATGAAATTGCCACAATATGACTGTCGCAATCAGTTTCCAAGTGGCAGCCACTCTCCTCAGACCTGCTTCCCCAGTTGTATTGATGAACATGGTTTCACACTGTATGGATATACCTTTGCCTTGTTTGGCTCTGCTGTCCTGCTTGTTTCACCTCCTAGCTTCTTGTGCACTCTTAGCTTTGCTGGAGTATGCTGCCTGAGAAGCTGAAAAGTCCTTGACTAAATGGAAGCACTGCCTAACACCAACTAAAACACTAATGTTGAGTTTCTTCAAAATCCTATACACAGCACTATATCAGATCCTAGGAAGGAAGTTAACTGCCAGTGAAAACAAGGACTATATACTAACTTCTTTTAAAGCATAGTTCTGAGTATAGTGTAAGTTTGCTCAGCTGTACTAAGGTTCCTTGCAAACACTTATGCATGAACTAAGCAAAATATTTTGCAGATTGAGGCCATGGTCTATCACATTTTTTGAAGGAAAACAGTTTCTTCTTGTGGATATTGGATATGTAATCCCATGGTTTCAATGTTGGTTTGTCTTTCATGTCAAGCCAGCATGTTTTTTCATCTCTTTGAAATAACAATTCTAAGTGTGGAACCTAGTTCATTAAATCAAAGAGCAAGATTCCTTCTTTCTGAGGAAATTACCACTCCTCTGACTTTCAAATACCTTTTGTTGCAAGTGGGACTGATTTGAACAAATCAGGTCTCAGTTGAAAAAAAAAGCATCTTATTTTAGGAACCAGAATAAAATTACCATCCACAACTCCATATTTATTTCATTTTCACAGCTTATTGTTTCAGAGTACCAGCATCCATAGGTCCAGTCAAGCTTTGTGGTCAAAGAGAGTATCAAAATGTGCCCTGAAACTCAAGGAGTCATAAATTTTAATGAAGTTTCATATCAGTCCAGACTTAACTTGGCTAGATCGTCTCCCTCTTCTATTGACTCCTTTGAGCCATGGTTAAATAATCCTGTTCATTTTATTGTTCTTTGCACGTAATATGATTTCCCTTTTTCTTCTTCTTTTTTTTTTTTTTTTTTTGGTTAACTTCAAGCATGAAATGAATTTGGACTATATACAGAAAAAAACCCATGCAGTGTACAGTTTTGTGTATGATTTCACTATATTTAAATGATACCAGGCAACCAAACTGAGAAGATCAACCATAAGTTAAATTGTTACGGGTGTAATGGAGCATTTTCATGGCATTGGATTTGCATTTAATTTCAAAGAACCAATTACAAAGGTAACTTGATTTATTTCCAAGAAAAGATCAGAATAGAGCAGAAAAGAACAGCTCAGTAGAGAGAGACTTACAAAAGTTGTCCGGTCCAACTGAATGCCCTCTGCATGGCTAACTAAAACTTAAAGCACATTATAAAGAACATTTTCCAAGTGACTTTTGAACACTGATAGGCATGGGACATGCACTTCAAAATGCAGCTCACCTTCTTGGTTTCCAGAGCACGCTGCTGATTCATGTTGAGTCAATTGGCATACACAGATCACTTTCTGCGGAGTTGTTTAGGTACTCATCCTAACCTATACCTGTGTCCGTCATTGTTCAATTCCAGATGCAGAATCCAACATTTACATCTGTTGAATTTCATGCCACTCCTGAATGCTCAATACTGAAATGTATCTACATCCCTCCACAAGACCTCTCCTCCATCCAGAGAGACAACACCTCCCAGCTCAGAATCATCAGCAATCTTGCTCTTTATTTTATTCAAGTTTAAGGATGGAATTCTGTCCTGATTTTGGCTGAAATAAAGTTAACTTTCTTCCGAGCAGCAGGCAAAGTGCTGTGTTTGGGATTTATGAAAAACATGATACTGATGTTTTAGTTGGTGTTGAATAGTGTTTACATGAAGTCAGTTTCTCACAGTACTGTGCCAGCAAGAAGGCTAGGTGCATGCAAGCAGCTGGGAGGGAAAACAACCAGGTCAGCTAAGCCAAACTGACAAAGGAATATTCTCTACCATATCACATCATCAGGAGAGGTCAGCCAGGAGGTCTGCCACTGCTCAAAAACTGACTGGGCACTGGTCAGCTGGTGGTGAGCAATTGCTCAGTGTGTCACCTGTGTTGTTTACTCTTACCCTTTACCCTTTCCATCCCTCCATTTTCCTCTTAAACTGTCCTCTCAACTCATGAGTTCTCTTACCTTATTCTCTCTCTCTCTCTTTTTTTTTAATTCTCTCCCCCATTCCACGGGGATGGGAAGAGGAGTGATTGCTCAGCTGTATTCTGGGTTAAAACATCTGACTGCTTAGCCAAGCATCCTACTCATCCATGGTTTCATAAGATGATAGTTTGTGTACCATGATTGTCTTACACTGTTGACCATTATTTGATAAATTGAGGTGGTATGCAAAAGATAAAAGTAAAGAAAATTTTTTGAAAAACAAAAAACCCATCCTTCCACAATAAAAAAAACTTGTTTTCATTTTCATTGTCAATTGTCTTAATTTTGTATACTAATTTCTTTCTAATTTATACTAACATCTTTATGTATAAGTCTTGATATTCCATTTTCTCTTCTAAGTTGAATTCCATTCCTATTATTTTTTATTGTTGTATTCTTTTGACAACCTGATGCCTCAATGTGATATTTTGTATTAATAAAATAATAAATAAATCTATTTTTCAGTTGTGAATTGTTATATTTCAGAAACTGAAATTGTAATAGTGCTAACATGCATTAAAGAAAACCACAACAAAAACAAAAAGAACAACAACAACAAAAAAGCAAAACAAAAGACACAATATTTTCGCAGCAGTACCTATACCAAGCTGTTTTTATTTCACAGACAAAAAAAAAGTTTAAGAAAAGCATAATGTATAAATAGTAGTAATCCTCACCGCATGTCTGAAAAGCCCTTCATTGACGGAATCTACCCTCTACTCCTCTATAGCAAGAGATTTAAGAGGAGGTTCTCTGGAGAATTTCTCAGACTACTGGAATCCAGAAAGTATTATTCTGTGTATCTTATCTCATTTATATTAATTCATATATTGCCACAGTGTCCTAAGTAAGTACCCTTGAAATTAGTGATTTCTTTCCAGTTTTTCTTTAGCTGCTCTTCCTAAGTTTTCATCTTCCACATGTGTTTTGACTGTAGTGGGCTAGAGGAAATATGATACAGAAAGAAATGTAGTTTTTATTTGTTCTATTGTCAAGTGTGAAAAAAGTGATGGTATTTTCTTGAAAATACACTAATAGTAGTGATACAGTTGTTAGAACACTTCTTATTTACTTACTATTTGGAGAGGAGCAACATCCCTTTGATCAGCTTATTTCAATGTGGTCTTGAGAAGGAGTGCTACACATAGACTCATACTTTTATTGCTTGTTGCAGTGCATAAGGAAATCAATTTCTTAGAGGACAGTTGTGGCTGTACGTTCTCTATTATTTCTGCTATTTGCAGTTTTCAATAATATTAATGATTCATGCTGTCATTTTTCAGTGTTACACTAAATGTGACCTATCCTACTGAGAAAGACCTTCTCGAATCAAAGATCTGCTTAGGTCAAGCTGCAAGCACTGGCATGCTATATAAGCACAATTTCATCAGCCAAACAGTTTTGGTGTCCAGTCAAAGAAATGTTGGAGAATGCTCTGACCATTGAATGATGAATAATAACTTATTTGTTGGACTAACAAGATAGCTTGCAATAGGTGTAACAGTGATAAAAGAGTTCTAGATATAAGATTACAAAGTCATTATATATACATATATAGAAATGGTGAAGTTTTTTCAATCTAAAACTGCAAAATATATTTTGAAGGGATAACAATGGTAAAATGGCAGCAGCACACAGATATACGAGGCTGTGCAGTCTCATTTTATTTATTCAAGGACAATAATAGTGTTAGATTGGTTGACACTTTTTCTTAAAATTAAAGGAAAACTCCTGTGCATCCAGCATTTAAAAAAAAAGAAAAAGAAAAAGGAAAGAAGAAAAGAGAAAAAAGAAAAAAGAAAAAGGAAAAAAAGAAAAAGGAAAAAAGAAAAAGGAAAAAGATGAAAGGAAAAAGAAAAAAGAAAAGGAGCTGTTACCTCTGCAAATTACTTGGTTCTGTAGCAAGAATTCTTTTTTGTAAGATGCAAGGATCTTGCAGCAGTTATTGCTGCTTAGTCACCCAGGTTTAGTGATTATGACTTTTGTGTTGTTAGTTTATCCCATCCAGCATTTATTCTTCAGATAACTTTATTCTTTTGCTTCACACTCTAATCCACCCAATCTTCTTCTGTGTTCAAACATCACTCATACACCCCATTACCTGTAGGAATACTGTGTCTGCCTCTAAAAGAAAGTTGCCTGGAAATTTAGGTTATTAGCATAGATTTGACATTGTGGTCCATAGTGCTCATCTAATATGTCCTCATAATTCTATAGCCTAAGCCTTTATAATTCCAATTCCTTTGAAACTGAAATTTAAAAATAAAAATGAAAAATGGTTATTTACAAATAACTGATACTTCTAGGAGTTTATATGTACAAGAGTTAATGAGGATATTGGAGATTATTTTTTTTCTGAAATTTGTTTCATTTTTTATTGAAATAAAAAAAAAAAAAGAAAATTAAGTTTGATAATCCTATAGCAAGTAAAGTAACATTTTCTTTTAAGTGATTCTTCCGTATTGAGGCAGTACTTCTTTCAGCATAGTTCCCTTTGAAACCAAACATATAAAGAGGTAAAATGGAATGACAATTATCACATGGAAGCCACTGAACCAGAAATTGCCATCAATGAACAAATGCCTATCTCTTTTGTGTGGGGTTGAATCATCTGAAGTACTGTGTCTCTCATTTTCAGACTGTCAGTGGACACTCTCCAAGGTCATGAACCTGTTGCACTACATGGCAAAAGTCCACTGTTACTCAGTACAATTGATAATAAATCTGTTTGAATTTTCTTACAATGATTTTCAGATCAAACAATTGTAACAGCTGAATCCAAGGATGAAAAACTTTTTTTTTTCTTTAACAAAGTGTCTCTAATGGGAATAGACACTATTTTGTTTTGAATGAGTGCATTGTTGTAATGTGACCAAAAATGTGCTTGTTAAATGACATGCATTTAAGGATCAGGAAAAGAGAAATTAGCTCTTAGGTCTTCTCTCCACCATTAAAACTATGAAAATGTCTTATGAAGGATTTTTTTAAATCTTACATTTTAATTAAAAAAATCATAATTTCAATATGATTAAATAAATTAAATACAGCACTTTTCTTCTTTGAGTTAACCATATATGTTTAAAGTAAGCTGCCATCTGTATTAAACATACAACAGCTCTGTGAAATATGAAAAAAAGGTCACAGAATGTCATTTCAATTAAATTGTTATTCCTGGTAAATTAATCTTTAACACATACTTTCAGATAGGTAGAAAATTTAACAAGTAGTTCTAAAATAGTATATTGAAAATTAATTTTATACCTGATATACAAATGATTGATCTGGTTGATTTGTCTTCATTTTTTGAGTCTTATTTCAAGTTTCATGCTTTCAATTTAAAAAGTTAATCTGTTACACCACTTGTGGCGATTTGAGAACTATAATGAATTACCTAATAATTAAGGCACATCCTGAATATTTTCTATTTATTTCACATGAAATTATCAATGCAAAAATTGTAGAGAAGAGGAAAAAAAATTTTTTTTTCCCTCCCTGGCATTCAGTTTGAACCTAACCTCAAGTTTGACATAATTGCTGGAGACGCCGTATATCCAAACTTTTTAATAGGTGACAAATTCAGATCTGGTTCTCTTAACCTTAGTGGAATTACATGTTGAGAATAAAATTTAATTGTTCCATTAAAACCTCTGAAAAGGCAAAAATGCTGATCTACTATAAAAATCTGAGCACTAAAGCTGTTTTATTTTAGTGAAGGTAGTAAAATTGACACTATCACACATTTGAAATGAACAAATTCTGAAAAATTAAAATGCATTAGAGCAAAATGAAAATCAGTTCTCCCCCAATAATATGATTATATTCCTAATAATTAAAATACTTCATATAACACTGAGGTTATTGTTGCATTTAGGAATAATATTTCTTATGCTTTTATTACTTCTGCAATTTTCAAAATGTTAATGTATGCTTACATTTCAGGATCAATTATTTTATGTTTAATTATTTTTCCTGTTCAGATATTTTACTTTTTGTTGAATTTTACTGTGATAGCAAATAATTCAACCAGTAGATGTGACCTTGATCTTTAGCACAGAGGGGATAGTTATTTATTCACATAAACAGGATTTTACATTCTAAATTAGACAATAAAAGTCTTGCTGCATTCTGACAGTATACATTACTATTTCTTATCTTATAAATGTGGCATTATCTCAGTAATATGTAAATATCAAAGGAAATATATGGTTTTTAAAAGTAGAGAAAAAGTTGAAAAGCAGCAGGATAATGCGAATGCATTTCAGATCTGATCTTATAGATATTGCTTGATAAATTGCCTTAAATATAAAGATTGCGACAAAATTCAAATAGCAATGTAATAGCAGGCAACACAGAATATTGATTATTTTATTATTTTCTTGTTTTACTTTTTAATATATATTTTTTTAATATATTAACTGAAACATCCATAAGAAGATTGTTTTGGGTTGGTTTTCATGTCTAATTTCTTTCAGTCATAATGTTTAATGAAGAAATTCTTTGTTTTTTTAATTAAAAAATATGCAGAACTTTGAAAAACATATGTTTAGACTTTGCATTATGTGTAGCTGTCATTGCACAGATTTTAAATAAATAAGTGGTATTGCAAAGGAAAATGATTCTGTGAATTATAGTACAAATCCTTTACTGAGCCACAGTCAGTACCTGGAAGGGACACGCTTACGTGTTAGATACATAAAAGCTGATGACATCATGAAGTCCTAAGTGTTGAGGTCAGGAGGTTATTAAAAATATAAGTATCATAGTTTTGCATAACTTCATACCAGCCTTTCTCTGATTTTGGTCCCTGAGTCTGTCCAGCCTTTCCATAAGAAGAGTCATATAAGTTTACTGCTATTAACATCTTCTATTCACAAAATTCTAACATTCTATGCAGACATCAGGGCCACTGCCTTCACTGCCTTAATTAGTGTGTAAAGAGGTTGAAGAGGTGCTGTAGTTTAATCCAGAAGGTGGGATGGGGAAGGGAACAACAACAACAACAACAACAAAAATAGAGAAAAGAAAAAGAATAATAATTATGACAAATATATATATGAATGTACATAGCAAGTTATGCCAGCCCCCCGAACAGCAGAAGAGAGCCAGATGAACTTCCACCCCCTTCAAAACTCCTTCCACATTGTGTCACATGATATGAAATACATCTTTGGCCAGTTTAAGTCAGCTGTCCTAATTCTGTTCCCTTCCAGCTCCTTGGCCCTTCACTGAAAACAGCTTTGGCTCTGTACAACATTGCTTAGCAGCAACTATAAACCCTGGTGTGTTATCAACATCATTTTTCTCCTTGAGCCAAAAACACAGCATCATACCAGACATTCTGAAGAAAACAACTTAATCCCAGCTCAAACTAAGACAAGAGATAATTAGTTAAATATGAAACTAAAGGATTATATATGGATGTGAACACTGGCAGTAATATTTAAAAAAAAAAATCCTCCTTTGAAATGTTTTCATTTTTGCTTAGTGGCTTTTTAGAATTCTACATAATCAAATAACTAATTTCCCTGTCATCCCACAGGCTCTGTAGCCTAACATTCATGGTTACCTACTAGAATTATTCTGGAATAAACCATTCACTTTGTGTCCAAGTGAATTTCTAAAGATAACTTTTCCCTGATACTCCTCTCAGTATCTGCTACAAAATATGACTGGAGAAGTAGAGATATAGTCCTCTCCTGATATGTTAGCAACTATGAACTTCAAAAGCATTAAATACTGTATCATTGTCACAGTATTATCTAAGGGTCTGTGTCTGTGACAAGGGGGACAGGCCCGGAAGGAAAAAAAAAAAAAAAAAGAGAAAAGAGGAAAGGAGAAAAAAAAAAAAATTGTCGGCGGATAGGGGCCGGCCCTGGGCAGTCCGGAGGCTAAAGCGGCAGGGAAGCCATGGACCCGCACCCTGGGGAAACAAAGGGAAGAGGGGAAAAGCAGGGTACTTGTAGGCAGATCTAACACAAAAAACAGCGGCACCGATCTGAGGAGGAACAACTAATTTTACTAAATATATCAAAAATGAGGCTAGTAGAATTGTGACAGAGAGTTTACAGGCTGAAAATCTTACACAGTAAATTGCAGGAGGACCACGTGATTTCTCCGCCAGGCAGGAAGGAACAGACCCCACGTCTCCCAGGCGGCTTCACCACCCCCTCCCACACAAAGACCCCTGGGGAGTGCACCTCCTCCCCTCCCCCTCGGAGAGCCACACACCAAAAAAGGCAGTTTGCAGTAACCAGGGAATTAATTCTTTAACTGCCCGTGCTTTACATGATGTAATGATATGGAATACCGACAACAAAAATCACAAAACCATAACAATCATAATGACCCAAAGTGGCTCCATGGTTGATTCTTAGTTTGACCCCTCCAAAAATTCATATGGAAGAATTAGATACCTGACCTACGTCTGACTGCATTTTGCAGTCTACAGAACTAAATGGAACTGGTAAAAACTGTTCTAAATGTGAGGCAGGGGTGTTGTGACTGATAACTGACCACAAACATATCCCTGTAAGAAGACCTGGGACAAGCCCGGTCTTATCACTGACCCTCACAGTGAGATGTCACAGCTACCTCTCCATCAAGAAGACCCTCTGGACTAAACAAAGTTACTTGTTGTCTATGTAATAAACTAGTGTACATTGTTTATCAAGTCCTTTCATTTGAATTCTTTTTGCTCAAGATTAATTACTATAGTCCTTCACATAGCAAAGAAAATAAATATTTGGTGGGGGTAATGCAAGTAACAGCAAAAAATTCATACTTTTTATTCCTGAATGACTGCACTTGCTTACTCAAGCACTGCTTAATTTACATTTCAAAAAGTGATTCTGAAAGATAAGAAATATTTCAGAGGAAAAAAAATAAAAATTTCTTCTGTGAGATTGTGAAATTATCTCTCAGTTATTGTTGTGTTAACAACAATGAGTTTAATGGTAATTAATGAGAGACTGTCCACTCTTTCCCTATCTTGCATTCATTTTTAATGATTATTCAAACAGAATGCAGTATTACATATAAAACATTTAGCCTAAGAAATTTAGTCTATTAAATTTTATCCGACACAAAACTTGAGGTTTTTATCTTACATAATTTCCATCATGATCAGTGCAACAGCTGTTCCTGAGGTCGCAGGTTCTATTGCACATTTATTTCATGATAGAATTAATTGTATATAGGAATTGTTACATTCTCTCAACAGATTGTTCAAATAACATACTCCTAGTAAACACATTTATTTTAGAATTAAATAATTTTACCCGGCATGTCTGAACCTTCTAACAAAGTATGTTATGCAGATTCAGAAGTCTACCTCCAACTGGGACTGTATTGTTGCAGAAAGGAAAAAGGAATGAGTTCTCTAATTTATTTGGCTACAGAGGAGAGCAAGCTGCAAAGAGAATATCCTTGAAGTTTTAAGATGGCAACAACAACAAAAAAAAAAATCGATTGTTCTAGCAAGCATCGCATATCACACTTGGAAATATCAACTTAGTTTTCTATAAGTCATTAGAATAAGCAAAAATTCACTCACAATTTCATCTTAAATATTTATTACAGAAATAATTGCTAGATGTAATAACTTGCTTACATTATCTTATCAAAAAATGACTTAGGAAGAACACTGAGACCCTTTAATGGACGATGACATTAAAGATAGTTACGGAGTAATATACATATTTTCTAAAACAGTGCATGTACCTGTACCTGGTAATTCTTAATGTATAACTTTAAGTTATGAATAGCACTACAGAGAGCGATATAATTTGATAAAGAATTATGAATACAAATCTGCACATACAGTGTAAGTAATTTCCCTACGGAAACTGTTTTTTTCTTTTTCCTAAGGAGACTAATGACATAATAATAAACCTCAATAACTCAGTTTGAATGATTTGTTAATGTCACAAGTAGCCCCAAATGAGATTACAGTTTCTTCTGTACATTACAAGTGTATGTAATTTTTATAAAGTGATGTAAAAGAAATCATTCTTTCTGATCAACACTAACACTTAAAAAATAAATGCAAATAATATTTTCTCCTTGAGTTTTCTGCAAATTCCTCTCCTATCTCTTCTCCCCTTGATTTCCGTTATTTTGTCATTCTACTATTTCTTCTACTTCCTTCCCCCCTGTCCTCTATACTTCTCAGTCTTCTCTCGCAAATATTTTCAATCAAATCCACTTACTGGCATGAATATCCCCAGGGAGGAGTGTGAATCAATAGCAAATTACTGTTATTCAGAATGTTCAACAATCTACTAATAAAACAATTGAACACATCCAAAAAAAAAAAAAAAAAGATATCCCTTTGCAGAATCAAATGTATATAAGAATGTTGTCTAGGGACATATCTGAGACCCTTCCGCCTTCAGCCTCTCATGCAAAAAAAGAAGGACTTGAGTAATACTCTATGGTGTTCATTCCCTTTCCATCAATTATTTCTTATATGAAGCCTTAAAAATGAGAACATATTTTCCTTCTTCACTCTGTTTCCCTGTTTAATAAGTTTCTTTCTCTAAAAGGAAACCAGACACAAGTTTGATAGTTTTAGTGGAATAGGCTCTGAATTCACTCTAAACAGGTTAGTTTTCTTCTTTCAATTAACAATTATTAGAAACACTCCATCTTAAGCTAGTACTCAATATTTGATGGCTTTATTTCTGGTAGTATACTACAGTATTTGAAATTGAATGTTTTTTGCTATTAAAATATTTTTGCTCCTAATAATTTTTTACCATTTAAATTTAAACCATTTCTTCAAATGTGGAAACATTTGTGTGAAAAAACATGAAATGTGGAATATCGCATCTGAGCCATCAGAGCTTTCAGATCAAGTCCATTTGTCAACCTGATCAAACAAGTCCCGTCACTAAATCATGTGTCTTAGTGACATGTGCATAGGTCTCCATATAAACCTAGAGACATACAAATGTGGCAACTCAACCACTTCTCTAGGATGCCCATTCCACTTCCTTGTGACCATCGTTTGTGTGAAGAAATTGTTCCAAATATCCAATCTAAACCTCCTCTGATGCAACCTGAGACTGTTTCCTCATGTCCTATCGCTTGTCCCCAGAGAAAGTATGGAAAGTATGGAAAAGTTTTAGAGCAAAAACAGCTCCTTAAAATATATTTAATAATAAGCAGAATAATCATATTTATTTATTTGTTACATCCTTCTAGGTTAAAATGTGGTAAATTTTAGGAGCCATGTGTTTTTGTTTTTTTTTTTTCAAAAAAAAAAACTATTTTTTTTTTTTGGAACCTGTGAAGCTTTTTAAAGTAGCATAACAATGTAGTTCAGTCACAAATATTATGGTTTTCTCATGTTTATCTATTCTTGTCTATAAAAGTCTTTTCCTGGATTGTTGGCACATCAAAGTAACTACTACATCTGCTGTTAGAGGCACAATGTAGTGAAACACATTTTTTCCATTCATTTTAGTTAGTTAGATTACGAATAGGTATGTCCTCTTTTACACTTCTGTTTTATTCAGGTAGCTAATATTTTTGGGTCTAAATTCATACAGGTGAATGGGAGGTACATATTTTATGTCACATAAACATCTATTTGATTGTTCCAACAAAGTTACCTAAAAGGTTTTTTTTTGTCACAATGTAAGTTGTAGGCAGAAACTACACATCCACAAAAGACAAAAAGGAGGAAAAGATTTTCGGAAAGAAAAAGTATTTCAAAGGTTCCCTTTCTGCAGGCTGAAAAGTTGAAAAATCAGCAATGAAAGCATACTCTCATATTTACTTTTCTTGTTAGATTTGTTCAAACTGGTGGGTGAAAAGTAGAATAATTTAAAGATCTGGAAACACAATCCATGAGTCTTTTTTTTGTTGTTGTTAAAAAAATCCACCAGAGAGTATCTTCTTCAAAATTCAATTCATCTTCTTGAGTGCCGGTGTTTGCTTTGGGAGCTCTACATTATTGAATTGTATAGTATATGTTTGAGGGTATATAACTCCCTGTCTCCCTTGTGTCTGAAGAGTCTACACATGAACTATTCTACCTAAAGGCACATATAACATTCACCTCAACTTGTCTTCTAAGTGAATGTCAGAGTAGGAGAATCTGATTCAAGGAAACATACAAAATAACATCCAGTATTTTTTTGTAACTTGCTCCTTTTTTTTTTTTTTTTTTTTTTAACAGAGCTAGATGATATCATCTTGAAGAAGAAAAAATTAAGACTTCAGAACACAAATAAAGCATTTTTTAAGCCAGAGCTCAAATAGTGTCCTGAGCAAGGAGGAAAAAGATAATTTGTAGATGATTTTAATCTGGATATAGTTTTATTAATTTACTCTAGTTTGGGAAATATCTAAAATTATTTTGCAAAACGCAAGTCATTACTTCTTCTGAAATCAATTCCATGTGGGAAAGTGTTAACATCACTTTCTTTTTCTCCACTGTTAGTATCTGGTCTATGAATCAAATTTCTCCATTCCCCCCTAAAGTGGAAATCAAAGAAATAGATTATTTTTCTCCCTTTATTCCCAGTTTTCAATACATAGGCTTAATAATCTGTAGAAGCAATTGAATTCCCCACTAACAGATTCCATTCTGCAGTGGAAATTTGTATCCTCAAATGAAGTGATCTTCCCACTATACTTAGCATTGCTGCAGCTTCACTTGAACATTTGTGTGTATTTCTGGGATCCACACTACAAAAAGAATATTAATATACTCGAATGGATACAGGGAAGAGTAAAAAAACTAGTAAAAGTTTTAGAAGACATGTTATTTGAGGAGATGCTAAGAACACTTTTATTGCGTAATCTGTAGAAAAGAAGGCTAAGACATGCCTTTTTTTTTTCTCTAAAACTTCCAGAATAAGGGAAGTGGAGAGGGAGGTGCCAGTCTCTTCTCCCTGGTAACCAATGATAGGACATGTGGGAATGGCACAAATCTGCACCAGGGCAGGTTCAGACTAGATAATAGGAAAAAATTCTTTACTGCGAGGATGCTTGAACACTGAAAAGGCTTACAAGAGAATGTGTTTGATGCCCCATGCCTGTGAATGTTCAAGAGTCATTTGGATAAAGAAGTCAGGCAGTTGAATAAGATGACCTTTGTAAGCCCCTTCCAAGTGAACTACACTATTCAACTTCTCCCATCCTTTCTGCTCTCTTCTCTTTTCCTCACCTCACCTTGCCTCGCCTCACCTCAACTCTTGCACTCTCTTCCATTCTATTTTAATCATTTTATATATCTTCCAAAATAACTCACAGAGCTTCTAAAATGATAAAACACGGTATTCCAATCAACAAGTGTTAAAAAAAAATAAGTTAACTACAAATATTTTTGTATGTGTTTTGTATTCACAAATGCTTACATATGCATGACAATGTAAAATGAAAAGCCATTCTACTGAATAGATATCTTTAGAATATTAGGACAAGAGGTTGAGAGAGTTGGGGCTATAAAGAAGAAGGCTCTTGCATCATTCCAGTATATAAAGAGGACCTACAAGAAAGATGAGACTCTACCAGAGTGTGTGGTTATAGGATGCAAGTGATAAAGGGTAATTATTTTAAACTGGAAGAGAGTAAATTTAGGTTAGATATTTGTAAGAAATTCTTTTTAGGTATGGTTGCATCCTGGAACATTTTGTTCAGAGAGTTTATGGATGTCCCATCCCTGGAATTTCAGAGCCAAATTGAATGGGATCTTTCACAGCCTGATCTGTTGGTAGGTGTCCCTGCCAATGACAGAAGGGTTAGAACTCAATGATCTGTAATGGTCCCTTCCAACTCAAATCATTCTGTGATTCTAAGATTCTATGACTCTGTGATTCTACTACTGTGGAGAGTATGGATCCTTTGAATACAAAGAATTCATAGTATGTTCATAGCTCACTTGTTCTGGTCACTCTAAAAGGTTTTCGGTTCCTTGCAAAAGGTTGGTAAACTCTGCTCATCTTTCTTAAATGACAGATTATAAACAAGGTCTGTATGTTGATGCAGATTGTTTATTGTTTCATTGATTATTTATAAGTTGAAAAGGAACACGTTTGGACAGTGTGAGAGATTATATGATGATCAAAGTATATTTAAAGTTAACATAAAGATTGTCATCAAATTACGTAATTTCAAAGAAAGTGCACAATCTCCCGTTCTTTTTTAAAACTTGTTTGTTCTGAAGATATTGCTATGAAATTTAAATATCTTAAGTTACTTGGAAATATGATCAGATTTAATTTAAATGCTGTTTTATCTATTATTTCTATGATATTATTTTTCTTTCAGGAAAAAGCAGCTTGCATTCAATTCACAGCCTTCAAAAACTGTTTTTTAATGAATTTCAATACTTCTTTTGATTTGTACGTATATTCTTATGCATTAAAGCCAACATAAAATTAATCTATGCAATATACTAGGTAATATAAACATAGAAACTCCTGATTTACCCAGCACAAATAGAGAAGGTGAAAGAAATCACTATGCCTAAAGCACTTTGCAAAGTGAATCAATCTTCTCAAATCCCCAAGTAGACTAGCACAGTCTCTATGTCTAACTAGAAAATTGATCTTATGCAAAGATGAAAAGAGGGTTTGACTGGCAGGAAACTGTTTATACAGATTCTGAAATGTCCTCAAGAAACAAAGGCTAATGTGCAGATTTTTTTTCAAGTCTGCCTTTCCCAGACGGTGGCAGAGGAAGAGAAATCCATAAAGGAACCAATATCTTAACTGCAATTTTAAACACGGAGTCACAGTTTTGACACTGTACAGGTTTCCTGAGATGTAGTGGATGTCCTGTCCCTTGAGACATTCAAGGTCAGGCTGGACCAGGCTCTGAGCAACCTGATCTAGCTGTAGATGTCCCTATTCATTGCAAAGGAGTTGGACTAGATGACCTTTAAGGGTCCCTTCCAACTCAAATGATTCTACAATTCTATGACAGTCATATACACCTTAGTGTTACATAGTACTTCATTTGGAGATTCATTAGCTGTTATGCAGTAGGTATTATAACCTTATATTTAACTTCATGTATTGCTCTAAATGCCTACTTACTTCTGGAGCTTGTAAATCTCACAGAATGAGTTCACAGTAAGTAATTGTGAGAGAAGCAAATAATAGAATCAAAAAGCAGGGACTGGGAAAATGACGTAGCGTCCACTGTAGGAGAAGATTGGCTGTGAGACCGTCTAAGGAATTTGAATTTGCACAAGTCCACATGAACTGATGAGATTCATCCAAGGGTCCTGAAGGAAGTGATGAATTATGTTGCTAAGCCAGTATTCATCTTATCTAAAAAGTCATGGCAGTTCAGTGAAGTTCCGAGTAACTAGAAGAAGGGAAACTTAACTTCCATTTTTTTTAAAAAAAGGTGTAAAATCAAGACCCAGGGATCCACAGGCTAGGAAATCTCATCCTAGTGCCCAGCCAAATCATGGAATTGATACTTCTGAAAACTATGTTAAAACAAATGGGAAACAAAGAGATAACTGATGAGAGCCAACATGGCTTCACTAATGGCAAATCATACCTAGCAAATCTGATGGCCTTATAGAATGGGGTATACAATGTAGTCAGATAAGGGAAGACACACTGTCATTATATATCTAGGCTTTTGCAGAGCATTTTAATGCTGTTCCACACAAAATCATTGTGTATAAAAAGAAGAGACATGGATTTGACTGATGGATAAGAATTTGGCTTGATTGTTGTGATGAACAACAAAATGACCAGATGGAGGTAAGTAACAAGTGGCGTAGCTTGAGGATTAGTAACATACTTGTCAACAATATCAGTAGGGTTGATTGTATAATCAGCAGACTTACATGGCAAGCCTTTCCACTGAAAAAGGCTGAAATGCATTTAAAATTTTGGATAGAAGCTTAAATATGTAAAACATTATCTATCCAGCTAATTTTACTCCGTTTATCAATTATCGTTCTTTTATATTCTATAGTCATAGAGTATTTGTGGCTGTGAGACCTGAGGATATTGGCCAGACTTTTCCGTAAGTAAAACACATTTTTTTTTTACGAGATCTAACAGTATGTCTGGAAATAAGCAAATAGGATTTATTGCAAGATCTTCTTCAGGACTATGAAAATATGTTACCTTCCTAAGACGTATAAGAAGATGTTAACTCATCTATATGAACTCTGTTCTAAATCATAGAATCATAGAATGGTTTGGGTTGAAAGGGGCCTTTAAGATCATCTAGTTCCAGCCACCCTGCTACAGGCAGGGACACCTTCCCTTAGACCTGGTTGCTCACAGCCTCATCCAGCCTGGCCTTGAATGCCTCCAGGGAAGAGACATTCTCAATCTCTCTGGGCAACCTGTTCCAGTGTTTCATCACTCTCACAGTAAAGAATTTCTTCTTAATATCTAGACTAAATCTACCCTCCTCCAGTTTAAAGCCATTTCCCCTTGTTCTGTCACTACCGGCCCTTATAAAAAGCCCCTCCCCAGAGTCCAGAACTGGACACAGTATTCCAGGTGGAGTTTCACGAGAGCAGAAACATGCATTAACAGGATGCTTATTTAAATATTTTAGCTACTTTGAAGACAATATGAGCAGTTATTCCGTGTTTATAACTATGCTATGTCTCATATAGGCTGAGTTCATTTACTGCCAACAAAGCAATTTATTCTATACAATCTTGTTGCTATCAATTGCCCTGTCGTATTATCTAGGATTTTTCTTTGTATCTAGTAAGTATTACTCAATTTCATGATAAGGAATATAGCTTTCTGTGCTTTTTTGTTGCTGTTGTTGTTTCTTTTTGTTTACTTGCAAGTTTTTAAATTTAATTTAAGGCTTATACTATAGGTCCAGAATCTTAACTGATTATTCATATAAAAATGTGGATTTCTATCCTTCCAAATGATTTTAATAGTGGATCCTTAGAGAATATAGACTTGTAATGAATATATCTCTAAACTTCTGTATTTCCTATATTAGAAATATTTTACTGATATAACTACTATATAGATGTTCTTATATACATTTTAAATGTAGGGCTACTGAAGAATTTTTTTTGTTTGTTTTATTATTTTTGTGCTATGAAAATGGCCCTGTTTTATGCAGAAAGGCTGAGGGAGCTGAGCTGGTTTTGCTTAGAGCAGAGCAGACTCTGGGCTCAGTGTGGCCTTCCAGTGCCTGAGAGGAGCTTATAAAGAGTAGGGAGAATGACTTTTTATGCAGTCTGATAGTGATGAAAAAAGGGAAATGGCTTTAAACTAAAAGATGGGAAAAGTAGGTTAGATGTTAGGTGGAAATTCTTTACTCAAAGAGTGGTGAGGCACTGGAACAGGTTGCCCAGAGAAGTTGTGGATGCGCCATCCCTGGAGACATTCAAGACCAGTTTGAATGGTACCCTGCACTGCCTGATATAGTAGGTGGCAACTCTGCCCATGGCAGAGGGGTTGAAGTTTGATGATCTTTAAGGTCCCTTTCAACATAAGCCATTTTATGATTCTATGATTCTATGCTTCACACTTCTGTTCCTTTTTTTTTCGGTTTTTTTTTTTTTTTTTCTTTTCTTTTTCTCATGTATGCTTTGACTGCTGTGGAATTCTCAGCACAATATTATATAGACATGTTTGATCTCAGTGGCTATTTCTGAAACTCCTACAGATGAATTCAAATTTGAATGCAATGCTCTGGGCACCACATCCATAATTTAGTAATCAGATCTGTATTTATTGCAATAACCTTGACATCTCTTTGAAAAATTTGTTACATTTTGTACGTATTCTAATATATAGAATTATATAACTATATGAATTTAATGCTGAAATTCGTGTAATCATCTCCCAGTATTTGTAATCGTGCATATTAATGACAGTTCACTACTGTTTTTATTATGGTTAATAATCAAATCATAAAATTTGTCTATTGTAAGAAACATCCACAAGACATACTTGACTATAGGATTTCAAAGAGCAACTTGTAGTAGATCTTATTTAAATTAAACTTAAACCCACGATTCACAAGAAATACGCAAGGGCAGAATAGATTCCAAAGTCTTGAAATACAAGCTCAAAATCTAACTTACTTGACATTCAGTATCCTACTCATATGTCAACAGATGGTTTCAAACTGTTACAGAGGTTGAATTTCTTTGACATTTGAGGCACTGTGGTCTTTAACATCTGCTGTCCCCTGATATGTGCTTGACAGCTCATTTCAGAACAGGATACACAATATTGTATAGGAATTTTTTCTAGTCTTTACATCTGGGAATAATCTGACCCACAATATGTTATACCTCACAAAGTGTTTTCCACTGTCGTATTTTACCTATTTTTCTTTTTCTGTTGTTTGAGCATCTTCTAACATTTACAATTAAAGGTCTAATCTGCTATAGAAAAAATATTTATTTTCACAATGTCTTGTCCTTTTCCAGTGTTCAAAAACAGTTAATAAATACAGATTTTCTTGTACAGATCTCATTTGTTATGAGCAAACTACTTCAGCAATAATGCTGATGGAAGTTAATAATTCTGAAAAAAAAAATAATGTTAAGATACCAGTTATTGAACCATGGTTTTAATTTCCACGGTTTTATTGCCGAAATTTCTTTACCTTCTTTTCACAAAATAAGAGGGAGGATCCAACTAATTTAAAATAGGAAATGAATTTTTAAAACAGTATTATGTAGTCATGACTCACTGCCAGAAACTTATGCCAGTTCTGATGTCTTCAAATTCTCTGGAGAATATTATTATGTGATTGCCTTGAGGTGATCTAAGACTGCTCTGCCATTTCCTCACTTGTCTTCACTTACTGATCCTCATGAAAATTCCCAGCTATGAATGAATGATTTTTATTTTTTCTTGCCAATCAATGAACTGCTTCAACACATCACAGGGATTGCATCAGCACTGAAGGTATAATAAGAAAGATGGAGAGAATGCATGGTAAGGGCTTCTGGGAACATGATTATATTTAGTCTTATCATTTTAAGCCAATTGTAAAGCCATGTGATGGATTTCTCCATTATTTTGTTTGATTTGGAAAATAATCTTTCTGTTAGTGTTTCAGAGCTGTTGAAGGAATTTTTTAATAACTTGTGGCATAATAAAAATATTATTTTGTTGCAGTTTAACTTTAAAGCAGATTGTATATTCCACTGGTAAACACACATAATCAACATTTGAGCTTCACTCTTACCTTGTGTTAACTTGTCATGTCAAATTAGTTTGTTTCTCTTCAGATTGTTGCCACTGTTTTTGCTCTCAGGCCCATCTCCTTACCCTTTTTTTCCCTTTTCCCTTTCCCAGGACATGGGTCCATGGGTCCTCCACCCCATTTGTCATGGAACCGGGCTGAACGCCCGTAAACCATTGACATAACTTTTTCACACCTTCTACTTTTAGTTTCAAATAAATTAATATCTAAAGATTTAAACAAGTAGTTTGCGCAATAGTTTGCTTAACAAAATACAAATACCTGTAATGAAGACAGAGACACTTAGAAATAATAAACCAACTGCAATTAAATCTACAGTCAAAACATTATTATTATTATTATTTTTCCAAAAGCAAAATATAAGAGGAAAAATATAGATAGAAACTTGTTAGGAATACAAAGCATTAAATTATGTTCCATGATTTCTGGATTACTGGAAAATAACATGAGAACTGATCAAGAGTTCTAAACATACAAACTTAAGAAATTGGGTTGTTCTGTAGAATTTTATGGATATTAAAGAATAAAAGAAGTAGGAAACATGAAGATTAGCATATCTTCTACTTTCCATTACTACCCCAGTCTGCACTGACACCAAATTCATTTGATTAGCTTCCTTCTTCTGAAGAAAACTTTTTTCTGTTTGTTTAAACTAACTAATTCTTATTACTTCCATTACTTACAGATTTCAGTAATCATCATCTAAAATGACAAGTGACTTTTTACAGAATAAGATGAACAAATACATCTGGAATAGGAATCCCAGTAGATTAAGAAAAAAAAAATACATTGTTGGCTTTTTTGTTTGTTTGTTTGTTTGTTTAGATATAAGTTATATCTATAAATTCTAACAAAAATATATAAGTTCTAGCAAATAATCTATAAGTTCTAACAAATATATATAAGTTCTAACAAAAGCAACAAAGCTTCAAAAAAATTCCAGAGTCTCTTTGTTTGACTATAGAGTTAACACTTAATGCTCTAAACTTATTAACTTCAAGGCAAGTTCACTGACTAATTTTCATAAGAAATGAACCATGGCATAAGACAGTCCCCTGTAGGATTTATCTCTCAACTCTATGTCATAATCTTAGCCACCACGGGGCATTTCGTGTGGCCCTAAACATCAATACTTGTGTAATTGCAGCCTAAAGTACAACCAGTGGAGGCTAAGAGCTTCTGAATCTTACTGACAAGGGATTAAATTCTGTAGCCTAGACACTGGTTCCTGTTCACACAAGAGATGTCTGATTTGAACAGAGGTGGCTCTTGCCTTGGGCATAATGGTTTCAGCTGCATCAGATCTTTGTAACTCACACTTAACTATTTCTGAGCCCTTTTCCTTCACTGCTTAAGATACTGGTACCACAATACAATGGAATGGAAAGTACAATGCACTTGCTCAGTAGCCCTTCGTAGGGGTACAGACTAGCTGAAAAACATTAACACTGCCATTATACTTGAGAGTGTCTTCACCAGCGTCTCCTTTTGAGAAAGGCATAAGACACTTACATGCCCTGGATTGTCTGCTAGCTTCATGCAGATGTCACAGATCTCAGGAAATAAAACCCTCGAGTAAGTTTCACCTAAGCCATACCTAGGTATTATCATGGGAACATCTGGTTACACTTTCCAAAGCATACAGACAGTGAAAAAAAATGTTCTGTAGTATGACTATAGTGAAGGCCACCACATATGATATTCCGTTCGTAACTTGTCACCCTGGCCGCAAGGACTACTTTCTGTCCCCGGTCACCTCGTCGCATTTACACATCAATATGATGAGCGGAAAAATGGCGTTTATTGTTAAAAGCTACAGAACTATATAGTATATCTTATCTTTTACTAGACTGTTCCAGAAGCTCACGCAGCCCCTGGCCAATCATATTGAATATCCCGCTCTGGCCACTCTCTTCCAAAAGACCATACACGGAGTTGTTATACACCTTATTATGAAAACAAAGAAGGACAGCCTCTCCTTCTTACGACACGGGTTCAAGTAAAGTAGGTGAACCAATAGCAAGCATATGAGGAAGGACCTTCAGCGTTACAGCCCGAGTACTCAGTAACATGCCTACTACAGTATGACTAGTTGGATTCCAGCTTTCTCCTGTAGAGTATAACCAGAAGATGAAGCCACTATAACATCAGTGAGCTGGTTCATACATAAGATTCTCCTAAAGAAGTTGGTGATGTGGGCTTGATGAGCAGGTAGAGCTCAATGGCCAGAACCAGACAGTGGTGATCAGATATTCAAAAGCGTTATGGACACACTCCTCGGTGACCAGCTCTAGGTGCCTGTGCTTCACCGAGGGGTTGGAACTGAGGAACTCGATTTACTTTTGTGTGCATGGGAGAAATAAATGTCATTCAAACACTGTCAGCTTTAATCCATGACTTTCCACAGTCTGCCTTTGAACACAGTGAGTAAAGATATCTAGTTCTTATGCAGATACCTTAGTAAATTGAAAATCTCAGCTCTTACATTCTCTCAGAAAGAATTTCACAAATAAATACATTTACTCTGCCATATCAGACTTGCTTACCTCTGTTATTGTTACATATAATCTTAAGGCCTTCAATAAATCAGTCGTGCCATCTTTGAGCTCATTGTATCCACATCAGAGTTTCTACCCACAGGCTTACAATCCTAGTTTGTGCAGTTTCTTACATGAGTGAATAAAGTTCACAAACTGCTTCAGTGTATGTTACTCAGTTTCTAAAGCATTCATTTTCTATGAATGATGTTTTGAATATTCAGAGTTTTAAAATACGAATATCACAAAACTGTAAGTAAAGTTTTTGAGTCCACTTTATTCATTCCTTATTTTTTCAGGACAATAATCTCACAAATATAGCAAACTGGAACCTTAAAATTAGAAAACAACTTTATCACTATCTAAATATTTTCATATTGATGACATAGGACAAGTTATTTTGTATTAAGTATTAGAACATTTTTGATAATGAGCTTCAAATCAAGAAATCATTAACTACAAAATTAACATTTAAGCCTGTTAAAAATGAACAAACAAACAAACAGAAAACCCTTGATATTGAAGAACTGCAACCATAGATGAAAAGTAAATACAAAAAGAGTCCAGTCTGGAAACCAGTAACTCCTGCTTTTGTGCTCATCTCTTTCTGCTGAAGGCCGGTATACATGCATAGATAAATGAGGATAAATAGGTAAAATGTGGATCTACTCTTTGTGCCCCACCTGTCTTCTATAATGGATTGCCATAATTGGGAGCATTCAGGGAATATCTGTTTCCTCTGCAAACTTTCTAAAAACATATCTCTCTTTTACACTAAAGAACTTCCTCACTGCACATGTATAAGATAGTGTCAGCGGTTTACAGGCTGGTTCGGCCTGGTTCTGTGACTAATGGGGCAGGGGGACCCATGGACCCATGCCCCAGGAAAGGAGAAAGGGGAAAAGGGGAAAAGGGTAGGGAGATGGGCCTAAAAACAGAACAGTGGCAACAGTCTGAGGAGGAAAGCTAATTTACTAAATAAGATACCGGAATGCAAGATAACACAATATAATACAATATAATTAAAATTGAAGCTAATAAAACAAAATGAGAGAGAGTCCTCCCCCCAAAAACCGAAAGTCTTGCTCTAGTGCTGAAGGCGAAATGCTGCTGAGGCAAGCAGAAAGGTAAGAAAGGGACATCTCGTGATCTGCGTACAGTTTTTATCTTTCCCTCTGAATGGAAAACAGTAACAGAACAGCAAGCTGTCCTCTGGGAGATGCTCTTCTTCTCTTCCGAGACAGGTATACCCAGAACTATCGACAGTCCATGGAACTGGAGCATTAACTCTTTAACTCTCGGTGCACTACATGATGTGGAATACCGATAACCAAAAATCATAACATCATGACAGATAGCCATTTGGGAGTTCATGAAGCTGAATTTTCTCTCTAATGTATTTCTTTCCTCACCAGTCTTAAAATGCTACAGTGCTCCTATATTTTAATAGGAATATAGTCAATTGGTAGCAAATGTCGCTATAGTAGGATAACACTCTGTCTGATTCATGTAATGTACTGAAGGGACAGAAACCTTTAGTATTTCTAAATGTGAATAAAAACATCATCATTATTGTCAGGAGGGAAATAATACAACGAATCATCACATTGTATATCTGGTAGATACATTCAGAGTTGTTTGAAATTGTGACATGGCTTAGATCACAAACCTAATTGTGATATTCTGAAATAAGGCTTCAGACAATTTAAGCTTGCATGTCTTGTCATTTTCTCTTAGCACCTAATTCTTGAATTTGAAAAGTGAAATGAACGAAATTCATCTAATGCACTTTTCCAATATGAAAAGATATCTGTTCTCTGACATAGTCATCTTTTTATCCAAGAAGATTTCTCAGAAGTGGTGACTAGGTTTAATCCATTCAAACTGTTATCATCATCATTATTATTAATTGATGTTTATAAAAAAGTTTCAAGAAATAATTGTTCTTATCCTTCTTTAAATTAACAATAAAAGTAATTTTTATTTGTGTAAATTGTATTACACTTGACTTTCAGAAAACCTTGTAGATTTTCCTGAGATTTTATGAATAACAAAGAATTTATTAAATCCCTTATAATTATTTAATTAAAAGATTATCTTTCCTTTCTTCAAGTATTAAGGGGAATGTAGAACTGATACCATAGCTCTATCAACAGGGAATTGTTTAATATACTAGAATGAAAACAGAAAAATTATACACAGAACCTCTCCTTTTTTCATGTAAAAGAAAGGTAAAAAAATCATACTCCACTAAATTAGTCTATAATATATAAATTGCATTCAAAACTCCCTTCTCTCTGTGATAATTAAGTTTCTGATAGGAAAAAAAAAAAAAAAAAAAGGCCACAGGTTACTCAGGCAGGACTTGACCTAGGTGAAATCATGAGGGTTGTCTTCATCATCTTTCTCTCTTCCATGTACCTTAGCACAGCTTCCAGGAGGATCCATTCCATGCACAGAGCTGAGGCTGATAGATCAGTAGTTCCCTGGGTCATCCTTTCTACTCTTCTTAAAAATGAGTGCGAGATTGCCTTTTGTTCCAGTCACCAGGGACTTCACTTGACCTCCATGACTTTTCAAATATCATTGAGAGTGTCATGGTGACTACATCAGCCGATTCCCTGAAGACTCTGGGGTGTATCTGATTGATATCCATAGAATTGTGCATATACAGGTTCCTCAGTGGTCGCAAACGTGGCCTTTACTGGCAGCGGGAAGGGCATTATTCTCCCAGTTCCCACCTTCCAAACCATCCATTTGAAGGCTGCATGAGGAGCACTTTCCAGTGAAGACTGAGGCAAAAAATTTTTTAGTACCTCAGCCTTCTCTTTGTTTGTTGTTTCCCGCGTGCCTGTATGTCTCACTAGAGTGAATGCGCTTTCTTGGACTTTCCTTTTCTAGTTGATCTATCTGTAGAAGCCTTTCTTGATCATCTTTCACATCCCTTGCCAAGTCCATTTTGGGTGGACCTTGGCCTTCCTGGTCCCATCCCTGCAGAGCATGTACTTCTTCCAGGGTACCTGTCCCTTCTTCTGCTGCCTGTGCATTTTCTTCTTGCTCTCCAGTTTGAGCAGCCTGCTCTGGTTCAGACATGCTGTTCTCTTGCCTTCCTTTCCCAGCTTCCTACACCTGGGAACGGAGATCTTCCTTAAAGATCCACCAGCTCTGCTACACTGCTTTGTCCCTGAAGACTCTTTCCCAGGGAGTATTGTTGAGTAACTCCCTGAAGAGCAGGAAGTTGGCTTTCCTAAAATTTAGCAACCTGATTTTACTCTTCATCTGTCCCATATCCCTCAGGAATGTAAACTTCACCACTGCATGACAGGTACAGTCCAGACAGCCTCCAATCTTGATGTCACCAATCAGTTCACTTGCACTGGGAAGCAGCAGGCCCAGTATTGTCTTCCCACTGGTGAGGATCTCTATCACTTGGCTGAAGATGTCAGCTTTGATAAATTCTAGGAGTCTTCTGGATTGACTACAGCTCTCCATGCTACTTTTCCAGCAGATGTCAGGGTGGTTGAATTCCCTCAGCAGGATGAGAACCTGTGATTGTGATGCCTTCTGTGATTGGAGAAAGGAGGCTTCATCAGCAGATTCCATGTGATCAGGCAGCCTGTAGAAGACACATCTACAGGGCTCCCTTTGCTGTCTCACCTATAAGCTTTTGACTTGCTTGTGGTCATTCTTCAGGGGCATCTCTTCACACTCTATTCCTTTCTTAAAGTAGAGGGCAACTCCTCCTCCCCTCCTTTTTCTGTCCTTTCTGAACAGCTTGTAACTGCCGATGACTACACTCCTGTCATGGGAATCGTGGCACCAGGTTTCAGTGACAGCAACTTAGTCATGATTTTCTAATACCATGGTGTCTTCCAGCTCCTCATGTTCATTTTCCAAGCTGTGTCCATCGATCTAGAGGTTTCAGTTGGGCAGCCAGCATTGTTACATTCTTGGAGGATAACTCTAGTTCTTTTGAAGTACTTCCCTTGAGTTTCCATGCTGTCTCCTCCTATTGCCTCAGTGGTGCCTGGCTCATTTTTCTAATATTTCAAGTGTGCTGCATTGTTTTCAGCACATCTCAGGGCAGCAGCTTGAGGGCTCCCACTAGCACTTTGTCCCTCCAGCCTAGCCATGCTGTTACACAATTTATCATGGGCAGGCTCGCTATAAATCCCACCACCCTTTAAACCGAGTTTAAAGCCCTGTCAATAAGCCCTGCTAGCTTTTCCCCAAGGACTCTATTCCCCTTTTGAGAATTGTGAAACCCATCTGGTGCCTGCAAGTCTGGTTCCATGAAAGCCATTCTGTTGTTCATAAACCCAAAGTTTTGACAGTAGCACCAGCCATGAAACCAAGTGTTTATAGATTGGACTATTCCATTTCTTTCAGTGTCCTTACCCAGTGCAGGAAGCAGAGAATAAAAGATGACCTGGGCCCTCAACTATTTCAGCAGATGTCACAAGGTTCTGAAATCTCTTTTGATGGTTCTTGAACTACTTGTAGTTGCTTTGTCACCCTCCACATGGAAAAGCAGTAATGGGTACTGATCTGTTGGCGATACCAGGCTAGGAAATTTCCCAGTAACCTTCTTCACTTGACCCCCAGGGAGGCAATGGACTTCTCTAAGAAGAAGGTCTGCACAGCGTATTGGACACTCAGTTCTCTGCAGGCAGTAGTCCACTATAAAATTTCAAGAAATAAATCAGAGATGACTGAATAGAACTTGAGAATCCAAAGTGGTAAAAGTGAGTGGAATTACTTTTTGAAAGATATGACACTGCTGTCCTCCATAACTGAAATATATTCCTATTTCATATTCAGTTCTCATGCCCCGAATCAGTCAGTGAAACTAAGTTGGAAAAAATAATGACACTACAGTGATAACTGTAGCAGCATTTACATATGCTTGTTTTGGATTTTGAACTGTTCCTTAAATGAAGATTGATTTTGGGAGAGAATAGGAAGACACATTTATAAACAAATTACATTACTGCTGCCAAAACAGAGCCAAAACACTCTGTGGATGATGCTTGTAGTCCATCACAGGTCTTTTGATTACCTCAGTTTGTGGGAGGGTAGCACTTATAATTACTACATCAGAAATCTAGCACACCAATATTATAATGAAATTCCACGATATATTTCTATGTAGAACAAAAAATTACAAATATAAATAGTTACAGTAAGTAGTTGAAAAATACAAAAATAAATAAAAATGTATTTATTATATTTAAAATGTGGCTTACAAAACATTTCCTATAGTCTAACTTAAATAGCTCTAATCTGTTCAGCTGAAAATATTGACAGCGCTGAGTGAATGAAACGAAGGCTGCCTCAAGTTTATTCAGATATCACATAACAAAAATTACATTAGGATTGTCTATATTTTGCCCACAGAAAGAATTTTATGAAAGCTTAAGATATCTTTCTGGCAAAATGATTTATTTTGTGCAATTTTGACTGTTGAAAGTCATTCTACTTTAGTCACTGTTATCCTTTTTCCAACTAGGGAATTTTGAAAGAGTGGTACAAGCAAGACAAGTGAAAATGACAAGTATATAATATCATTTAATGTTTATTGGATGATACTTCCACATTTGGAAATCTAAAATGACATTGTGGATGTAAGAGAAATTTATTGAAATATTTATTTTCTGAAATGTAATTTTAAAATTTTCTATTTCTTTCTTATATTTTTTCTTTAAAAATGTTTGTCATGCTTTTGAAATGCTACCTTAAAAGTGAACTTATGAAAAATGTAAAACATTGCAACTCTAGGAAACAAAATGAGTCTCCTCATGAAAGCCCTCATCTTCAAATTTTAGAAGCACCTTACTGTCAGAAACATCTGACATGATTTTTAGGAGACAGGATCTATGGTGAAGAAGTTTTAATTCGCGATTGCAATGGCGGGCGTCCTGCCAACAGGAGTGTGCCTATGGACACAATATTGCAGCTTTTGTACCTCGTCTCCCCCAAGCCTACTCCCCCCTCTGTTTCCCCGTTGGCTGGGTACTCCAGGTTCACAGTCTTACTGAAGGTTTACATTTGTTAACTACATTCTGACACTTGTTAATTCATATGCTATCTTGTGCCAGTCAGTCCTCATCCTGCTGTTTCCAAGATGCCTCAGTACTCTTATCGTACTGATATGGTGATTTTCTCCAAAGCTACTTCCATTCTGTCCAAAGGATGCTTCCTTTGTTAAACAAAGAACACCGAGGGGGGATGCCAGGCCTTCCCCATGCCTCTTTAGGCATTTCCTTGGGCATGTCATGATTTGTTCTCTGGTTTGATCAGTCTCCTGCAGGATATTCTTGCAATGTGTATGACAAAATATTACATATATATATTCATACTGGCTAAACATGAATTGTTGTTAGCTATACACATATACTGCCAATTATTTTGCAGTTTTTATTTCTATAAATTACCCCATTTATTTAATCTCTGTGATGCTAGATGACTAGGAAACAAAATTCTTATATTGTTCTTATGGAGAAACAACATTCCATTCCCAAAATACTAACATATTCATATCACTTAAGTTATGCGTTCAAGTGTTAACTTGACCTGACCCTGTAGAACTTTATGATATGATTATCACAACATAAGACAAAATGATTTCTGAATTAGATTTTTTTAGCTACTGTTTCCTCTTCCTGGGTTGAATGCCACATGCAGATAAAAATGTAGTTATAATTCAAAACCAAATCACGTTTCATTATTATGTTTCAAGAAAATCCTGCTATTTATTTCAGTAGAGAAAGTCTAAAGGAAGTAGAGCTGTATAATAGTTTATACATTTTATGTATTTTTAATCTGTTAGTTATTTGGTATTGTTTAATTGATGATTCTAAGGGGTTAACTGAAGCAGAAGCTGACAGAATATATGGAAGGGAGAAAATGAGTTGCTGTTCCAGCAAATACCTGAGACAGCGCAGAAAGCAAAATGTTTTGAAGTCTATCACTGCATACCTGCAGAGTTGTCAGACTAGTTTGATCAAGCTCAAATCACAGGTGAAAAAGGAAATTTTTTTCTGCCTTTATAAAGGGCCACTCCTTGTAAAACTAGACTCAAAGTTTAGCTGAAGTCGAGCTTCCATACCTGAGATCTTCAGTTAAGATTGTCCTGTATAAGTCTTCAGGTAGGAGAGGTAAACAATATAGTTATGTTGTTTTCAGATTTCTTTTTTAGTTGTTATTATTTAAATTGAAACAAAATTTTATTCTGCAAGAGCTGCTTTATATCACAATATAAACCAGTTCATCACAGCTCTGAGAAAAATTTGCAGGCCTTAGCTCTTCTTAGACCTATTCATTAATCACATAAAGTTCAATAAAATAGGTCAAAATCCCACAGGTCTGGACTCAGGTGGAAGCCAAAATTACAACTAGATGGTAGAATAATAGAATACCCTGAATTGGAAGAGACACACAGTGATGATCAAGTCAAAGTCCCGGATCTACAGAGGAATACCCAACAATCAAACCATGTTTCTGAGGGTGCTAGCCAAATACTTAAACTCCAGCAGGTTTGGCAGTGTCACCACTTGGGGAGCCTGTTCCAGTACTTGACCATCCTCTCAGAGAAGAACCTTTTCCTAATACCTGACCCAACTCTTGCCTGATGCAGCTGCATCCCTCAAGTCCTGTCACTGTCACCAGAGAGCAGAGATCAGCACTGCCCTTCCACTCTCCTCATGAAGATTTGTAGCTTACCACGAGACCTCCCCTCAATCTCCTCTTCTCTGGGCTGAACAACCCAAGGAACCTCAGCCTCTCCTCATACATCTTGTCCTCTACACCCTTCACCATATTTGTAGCCCTCTTTTGGACACTTTAGTAGTTTTATGTTCTTATTGTACTGTTGCAATCAAAACTTCACCCAGGGTTCAAAGTGAGGCCACACCAACATGGAGCAGAACTGGACAATCCATTCCCTTGACCAGCAATGCTATACCGGAGCACCCCAGGGTACAGTTGGCTCTTTTCGCTGCCAGGGCACACTGCTGACTCATATTCAATTGGCCATCAAACAAGAACTCTCAGATCAATTTCTGCAAGGCTCCAACATCTCAACCCAAGACTGCAAATATATCCAGGTTTGCCATAAACCCAGTGTAAAATCTGGCATCTATTCTTATTAAACTTCTTGTGGCTGTTGATTTAGCCAGCCCTTCAGTTTGCCAAGATCTCCCTGTAAGACCTCTGTCTATTCTGACAAAGATGATCTGCATTTGAATACACAGCAGGAAAGGCAATTATGTTATTAAACAGAAGAATATTGTTCTATAGTTGATATACAAGGTATGCTTGCATACCAATTCTATATTAAATGAAAGACAACTTCAAGCACTTGAAGAGCTCTATTATTAAAAATTTACACCACATACAAACATGGTAAATATGCAATATGTGGCTTGATTCTAGCAAACTGCTTCCCATTTTTTTTAATTTATTTAAAAATCTTTGCTAGTTAAGAGTTTTTTAAAATATACCTGCAGTACTTAGATGATTGTTTGCTTAGCAGTTTTTACAGTAGTGCAATATTGCTCTTGCAAGCACATAATTTGATGTGTTTTTTTTTTCTCTCATTCAACCTTGAGTGAGCTACAAGGGCAGAATCCATTTGGTAACGGTGAGATTTATCTAAACAAAAACAGACATCTAAAGTAGAAACATTTATGTCTGAAATAATTATTGTAGACTTCATTTATAGTTAGTAGTTGGAAAAAAATACAAAAAAAGACCCCAAACAACAACACATACTTACAAGGTATGATTTTTACTTGTCTGATATGATTAATTTTATTCTACTGTAGTCATATTAAGTAGAACAGAAGAGTTCCACATTACTGCTCAAGACATCTTTCAGTTACTGTGAAGTGTAATGACGCTTTGAAAGAAAAATAGTATGTTGTAATCAAGAAGGTTGCAAAGTGTAGAAATTTATCCAAGTCTTAAAAAGCAGCTTTTTATCCAAGAAGCTCTCTTTGGTGGGTAAAGCCATCCTGTGAAAACCTGGTATACATTAATGCCTGGGTTCTCTGTCCCAAGCCAATGGACATGATTGCTCTTTTCCCATTAGGAAGTTTTGTCCATTAAGGAGACTGAATGCGTATTCCAGAGAAGTACACACATAGTCACACAGAGGATCCAAAAAACTAGCCACACCATCTGCTGCAAAAGGCATGCTCACGTAAAACATAAAGACAGTTGACAAATTCCTAATTCTCCTGTCTTTCTAATCAGGATTGAGGTTCACTACTTAAAGTACATACTCTAACTCTTAACTTACACAAAGATGCATTTACAGATTCCTCAGATAAAATTACGGTCTCTCAAACTGCTTAATATCCAGACCTGGACACAGTCCTTTGTGACCTGCTCTAGGTGGCCTCTCTTGAAGATGGAGATTGGAACAGATGACCTCTGGAGGTCCCCTCTCACTAAAAATTTTGAGGAAAGTGTTAACTTTTTTCTTCGGTTTTATATTGCCTCTTCTGTAAAGTTAAAGTTAACTATTCTGCCTAAAAGTTAGGAACTGCTTGTTTTGTTTCTGCCCAAGAATCTAAACACTGACCTGAACACTTTCTAGATAAACTAGGAGAAATAAACTAATCTTATGACAAAATGCATAAATAAATAAAGAAATTCTATTTTGAGAAAAAATCAGCATTGGAGAAAAGGGAGGCATAACATGATCGCAGGGAGGCTTAACAAAGGTCTGGAGTCAGCTGACACCTGTCCTGCACTGGAAGCTCCTTTTTGCATGAAAATGAGGGAAGATAATTTACTTACTCAAGCCTGGTGTAACAATATGATTGGATATGTTTGCACAGCATTTTGTTTAAAATTGTATATAAGCTTCTCAAAATTCTAATGGTTCCTGTGGGCACCCTTACTTACTCTAGCTCAGACTTCGAATCTGATGAGAAAATGGTCTTCCTCCTCGTTGTATGCTAAGTCAACTTCAAATTTTCTATTGGATTATACATACACAAGTTAGGTAAAATTTACTAGGGAGAAATACACACTCTGGTCACTCTAGTCACTGAGACTTTATTTCACTTATCCCAATCTCTCTGCCTGCTGAAACACAAACTTTGCAGCACTCACAGGCAAGGTAAGTTGAACAGAAAGATACTTCAGAAAGAATTTAATGTGAAGATAGGACAGACCATAATAATTTAGTGTAGTGATTAGTCATACAAGCCTACTGACTGGTGACTACTTACATGTGACTAGACTCTTGTCTTCCACCTCCCTATTTTTCCATCCTTGTTCTTAGCTGATATCCCCTTTCCCAATCTCTGATGTTTTCCCTAAGCATCCGATAACAGTTTTTTAACAGTTCTTGTTTTTGCACAAATCTCTTCTGGTACCCCCTGATAAACATCACACAGCCCCCAACCCTGCTGGTAAGTGTCCTGCAATAGTCATGTATCCCCATGCTTATCAGTTACAAAGTTCCTATCAAGTCCTGCATGCATTCTTAAGGGCTGGTCAATCAGGAGGTGAGGAGTTCTGGTCTTGGTTATTGCTTTTGCTCCTCAGATTTGTGTATGTGTGTGTTTATCACTCTCCTTGCTATTTCCTTAACCAGATAACTTAATGAACCTGATGTTCTCACATGGCACTTACTATACTACCCTGACTGATTTTCTACTGCCAGCTGATACTTATTCTAGTTCTCTTATCATCTTTATTAACATTTATTGTAGCATGCTCTGGCTTCTACATGAAGCATAAGTCCATGTTCATGCTTTTTGTTTGTTTTCTGAATTAGAAACCAGAAATGAATGAGAAGCAAGACTATCCATAATCTCATTATGCACACTCATCTCTTTTATACCACATAATCTGGTTTCGGTTCATTCTTAGATGTAGTGACCATATGTAGTTTAGAATTAGCTGGGAAGGTTCACACAATCAGTAGGCAATAGATGATTCAGAAGAGTTCCATTGCTGAGAAGCCAGCAGGAGGTATTTGTCACGAAAGGTGTCACTAACAATAAAGCAGCAAGATAGCTGATATTATGAATCATAGATAAGTGAATTAAAATGACTTTTTGCTATTATATCTGAAGCAATTGTACACACATTTGGGATTTTTTAATGCATTTTTTAGTAGTTCTAGTCGAATAATCTGTAGGAAACTCTTTTTATTTGCTTGAACTCTGAATCATTTCTACTACACATTGTATTTTAAATATTCCATACCTTTATGTTTGAGTTCATGAGAATACAATGAATTTTCTAATAGGTAATTGGAAGGAATTTATATGCAGTAACTTTGGAAGCACTCATTCTATATTGTCTCCATTGCCTTAACTAGAAGTCTGGGTTTTAGGATTTAGTACTGTTTGTTTATTTGTTTGTGGAAGTTCTTCATTCAGCCTACTAGTAAGCTTATGTTTTTTCAAGCAAAAAGTTACAGATTTCTAAAAGGTTACTGGACTTAAGATTAAGTCAATTATTCTCAAAACCTTTATTTATATATGTTGTCTTCTTACCAAACTGGAATGTTTTTTGTCTTTGTTTCAAAAAGGTATCTATTTTAACTGACAGTAAGAGTTGGGCTTAACATATATGATACCTAAGCATACAAAATAAGTTATGTTAAATGAACAGCTTAACACACGCAAAAAATATAACTATTCTCTTCTACAAGAGATACTTTATAGAACTTTATTTTCTTCTGATACATCCTAACGTTAACAAGTTCTCAGAAAAATCTTTAGTATTCTTTATATTTAGAAGGAATTGAACAAATGGTATTTTGAGAATAGATATATATTCTTGTAAAAAATATATTTTTTTCCACTAGAAGTAGGTACAATTACAGGAATAATTTTATACAAGCTTATAACTTCAGTGCAGCTCAAACAAAGTTAATCTATTCATGAACAGTGAATTATATCAGTGTTTTGAGAGTCTAAACTAAATCAATGAGAAATTAAAGGAAGTTCTTGTTGATTGAATGTCCATAGACATTATTTTTTAATAAAGTTTGGATGTTGTCTAATAAATCTATTCCAATACAATATTCTTAACTTCCATGGTTATGGAACTCCTTACAAATTATAAAGGACTTTACTGGAGAATACTCACTACAAAATCATACATAATTCATACTATTTATAGTCCATTTAATAAAATATTTTGAGTAACTCATTTTATAAGCAGAAAGGTCTAATATATGCTCAGAAACTAATTAGAAATACTCTATTTCTTCCAGTAGAAATTCTCTGATGAAGTGATTCAGCTTCCTTTTTAGTCAGTGTGCTAAATTAAGAAGTCCTTGAAATATTTCATTCTGGGGTACCACTCCATAGTTAATGTAAAAATAAAAATGATTTGTAAAGGAAAGGGCTTCAAAAATGTAATAACCTATATTTAAAAGTATAGTCATTTTTATTACTTGCATTGATTTCAGAGTTAAGGGTCCTACTGGAATTATTTATATGGTGATACATATCAGTGATGCTGCAAATAATGTCATCCAAGTTTCCAGAATTTTAAAAATTATTTTTTAGTACATTGAAGACAAGGAGTTTTATAATCCCACTACTCTACAGTAAAAGTAGAGAGTATCTCTTACTGATATTTTGCTACAGTTTTTCTGGAAGCTGAATGTGCATAAAAAACTTCCTAAGGGTCAAATATATCATAACTGTAATATTTTAGCTATACTTGAACTATGCTTGAAAACATAAAAAAAAAAAAAAAAAAGCTAGATATCCATCTTCGTGTTACTTATATTACCTTGTTTTTATTACCAAAATAACATTTTTGTAATTAAAGATACGGTATTTTTTGCATTTTACATATGCAAACTCCATTATAGCCATTAAAAATTCTTATAAATTCACCTTATAAAATTTATAACAATGGCCAAAGCTCTGAGGAAACCAACAGCCCTGACCATCAGAGCTCCTTCCATTCTGCCTAAAGCTAAGGACCCTGTTCTAGCCCACAGGGTCATCAGTCCCTGACTCTGTGATGACACAGCAGGGCCAGTCTTCAGCTACCCACAGTCCAGCCCTGTCTAACCATTGGCCTCTCTGAATTTGGCTAACTCACATTCCAGGTTCCAGACCACTTTTGTTTAGTCCACATCCTAAGAGAGGTGCTAGGTGCCAGGGCTCGGGCTCTCCCAGTACCCTCATGGTTGTGTTGGTAGTACAGGTCCCCAACCAGATGGATCCCATTGTATTACACCTTGGGTCCCTTCCTGTGCCCTTACATTGATATAAGTCTTAGCATTTTCAGTAAAACTGATGAGTTCTTTGGCCATGTTAAAGTAGTAGCAAAGCAGACATCTTTGAACTGTTCATGTCCTTTTAACATGTAAGGGTAAAGAAAAGAGGAGAAGAAAGAAGAGAGGAGAAAATTGTTCAATAGGAAGGGACTGAAAAATATCAAGTCTCAACTGCCTAACCTCTTCCGAGCTAATAAAAAGTTAAAGGATATTATTGAGGGTATTATCCAAATGCCTCTTGAACACTGGGAGACATGGGGCACCGATCATCTCTCCAGGAATCCATTTTAAGTTTTTGACCAACCTTCAAGGTAAAGAAATTTTTCCTAAACCTGATATCAAGTCTGAACCTCCATTGACACAGCTTTATGCTGTTACTTCAGATTCTATCATCACCAGGTGAAAAGATTGACACTTCCCTCTCTTCTTCCCTTCCTCAGGAAGTTGTAAAGTGCAATGAGGTCATCTTTTAGCTTCCTTTACTCTATACAAGACAGCTCAGGTGTTCTTAGCCTCTCCTCATAGGGCATGCCTTTCAGTTCTTCTAACAGCTCTATTGTCCCCCGGATGTATTCAAGTATCTTAACATGCTTTTCATGTTGTGGAGCCAAGAACTGTATACAGTATTCAAGGTGAGGTCACATCTATGCTAAATACAGTGGCAGAATCACCTATTTTGACCAAATGGCTATGTTGTTTTTAATGCACTTCAAAATACAGTTTGCCTTTTTGGCTGCATGTGCACAGTGCTGACTCATATTGAGTCTACTAGTCAACCAGCACCCCCAGATCATTTTCTGCAGAGCTGCTATCTAGGCATCCATCTGTCCATCTGTACCAGTGTCAGGAATTATTCAATTCCAGGTGTAGAACCTGACATTTACCTTTGTTGGATTTCATGGCGCTGATGACTTTCAGTGTTCTTCCGCAAGAACTTTCATCCCTTCTTAAGGTCAACAGCATCTCCCAGATTAATATCACCAGCAAACTTGTCAAGGATGCATTCAACTCCTGGAGAACACAGCTTGTAACCAGCCAATAGACAGACTTAGCACTGTTCATTATGACCCTTCGAGCTCTACCATCAAACCAGTTAGTTACCCAGCAAAGTGTGAAACCACTTTTTCCCACAGTTAGTGAATTTATCCAGAAGGATGCTATGGAGGATAGTATGAAAAGCATTAAAAAAATCCATAAAGATTGTATTCACCGTCTTCCTTCTATCCACAATGCAGGTGACCTTATCATAGTAGGAGATCAGTTTACTGAGACAGGATGTTACCTTTATGAGCCTGTATTGACTATGCACAATAGTAGCTTTGCTATTTAACCATCTCTCAATATCCCCTTGGATAATCTTCTCCATAACTTTGTCAAGCACTGAATTTAGATGAACAGTTCTGTTGTTTCATTCTCTCATGGCCTTTTTCGTATATGGGTATAAGATTGTCTTGTTTACAGTCAGGAGGAATTGCACTGCTTACAAGATTGTACACGGAGAGAGTGGTGGTCAATGACTCAATGTTCAAATGGAGATCAGTGATGCGTATTGTCCCTTGGGATTTTTACTGCAACTTATGCTCTTAAATTCTTCATCATTGTCATGGTTTTATGATTTTCGGTTATT
>NC_034409.1:159015713-159022033 GCF_002078875.1 Numida meleagris | reverse complement strand
GTGCAGTCAACATGCCTAAGGGACAGGATGCCATCCAGGGAAACCTAGACAGGCTCAAGCAGTGGGCTCAGGAGATTGTCATGAGCTTCAACAAAGACAATTGCAAGGTCTTGCACCTGTTGCACCTGGGTGGCAACAACTCCTACTATCAATACAAACTGAGGGACAGAAGGATAAAGCATAGTCATGTTGAAAAGGACTTGGGGGTACTGGTGGATAGTAATCTGGACATGAGCCAACAAGTCCCCTTGCATCCCAGAAGGTCAACCATATCCCAGGCTGCATCAAAAGCAGTGTGGCCAGCAGGTTGAGGGAGATGATCCTACACTGGTGAGACCTCACCTGGAGTACTGCGACCAAATGTGGAGTTCTCAAAACAGGAGTGACACAGACCTGTTAGAGCATGTCCAGAGGAGGGTCACAAAAAGGATCCAGGGGATTAAATGCCCCCCGTGAGGATAGGCTGAGTTGGGGTTGTTCAGCCTGGAGAAGAGAAGGTTCTGGGAAGATCTGAGAACGGCTTTTCAGTATGTAAATGGAGACTATAAGAAAGAAAGGACAGACTGTTTAGCAAGCTCTGTTGTGATGGAATAAGGGAAAATGATTTTGAACTGAGAGAGGAGAGACTGAGATTGGATATAAGGAGAAAGTTTATCACAACAAGGTTAGAGAAGCTCTGGAATGCATTGCTCAGAGATGTGGATCTCTTGTCCCTGGAGACATTCAAGGTCAGGTTGGATGGGGCTCTGTGTAACATGATCTAGTTGTAGCTGTCCCTGTTCACTGTGGGGGAACTGGGCTAGATGAAATTTATAAGTCCCTTCCAACCTAAATATATTACATGATTTCATGATTCTGTGCTTTCCTGGAGTCTCAAGACCTCTGCTAAATTGTTGAGAGAAATTCAGCTGTAGTATCCACTAACTCCTTCAGCACTCTGGGATGAATCCATCAGGACCCATGGAGTTACTAATGTTGAGTTGATACAGTTGTTCCCTCTGATTCCAATGATCACCTATGCAAAGTCGCTGCTTTTCATAGCTGCTGACTACTCAGCACCAGATATTCCGTTTGTGAACTGCACCCTGTTTGCAAGGACTAACACCTAGTCCCTGGCCATCCTGACGCGTGCACACACCAATATGATGAGCGGCAAAATGGAGTTTATTGCCTCGTTACAAAGTCTTATATATCCTTCCTTATCTCCCTTATCTCTTTGTTCGCTTCATCTACGCCAACAACCTCTGGGGCAGGGGAGGCCCAAGCGCGTCCCATCTCGTACCTTCGGTTGCCGCCTACTACAATTTCCCTCTCCCCATGCCAGAAAAAGTCATGATAACCGTTACAGCGCGCACGCAAGTTCCCCAGACCCTTTCTAATCTATTCCCCAACTACATCTTCTACTGCTTCAACTATAATATTCGCACATTATATAAGTGCGCATTTCATTTTATCTGTCCTAAGGTTTACTACAAGCGTTCTCGTAGCCTATGGTATTCCATGCGCTGATCAAAAGCTTGCTCCATCATTCTCTGTAAGCATTGCTGCAAGCATCCCATTAAACATGGCAAACAAAATACAATACAAATAAACACTAAGAGTACTACACCAATTACTTTGAGTATCTGGATGACCCACGGTCCAAGTCCGCCAAACAGGTTCTTCAGCCAGTCGCCAAACGGATCATTGTCGACCATTATCTTCTGAGTATGTTCTCTCATCCATGTCAGCTTCTGGTGTATTGACTTGCTGTGATCTGATAAGTTGAAGCAACACATACCTTCCACGTCCTGACATCCGTGGCCCTGAGCCAGCAAGAGGAAGTCTATTGCGGCTCTGTTTTGTAACACCGCATGTCTGATGTTGTTCATATCCATGAGCAGTTCGCTCAATATCTCTGTAGTGGCATTAGCCTGCTTGACAGACCAGCATGCCAATCGTTCTATTTCCCGCAAGGCTTGTGCCGCTGCCACACCAGGCGCTAGGAACGAGGCAAAGACACGCGCTGTGGCACCCCATAACTCAACGTCATCACTGCAATCCTTTTGAAGCGTATGTATACTACGCCGGTTTCTGTTGTGTGTAAGGTTCCTCGACAGTTGCATCCAAGCGCGGTGGCTTAAAGCTAACATTGTCAGCTTGCCCAAGTAACAAGGTCCTCCTACCGGGTTTTTAGGAATGCCTTGCCATGCCCGGTCACCACAGATCAGGAAAATGCCTGGTGGTAATGCTTTTGCGGAGTCATTATTCCAGAGGATCAGGTCTTCCTCTAGCTTATGATTGAGAGTATACCGATTCCCCACACCCCCAAGCAGCCAGGTGGTGTTACATCCTCCCAAGGTGGTGCCATCCCTAGTAGTAGTGTTAACCTGGTCCCCGCCCCAATTATTAACGCATGTTTTCGTTATATTCTCGCATCGAAGCACCTTGCTCTGAAGCTTCGCGCTCCCAATTCCAAACCTACCCATTATATCGCTCAAGGACCCCCATCTCTCACAATGGGATTCTCTCTTATCATTCCACCGATATTTGGTGAAATCCCAGAACCACTTTGTGTCTTTTACAGAAAACCCGCAATAATCCCCATCCCAATGAAAGGCTTCCTCATTCAGAGGATTGACTAGGGTGAAAGGCTTTGGCTTGTTTTTAGAATGATCCCAATAGGGACCCCATTTTTTCAGAAGGTGCCATCTGGTTTCGGGGGTGGACATCTGGCCACTGCCGCCATATCCAGCAAAACATAGACACCTCAAACGGGTTCAGGTTCGATTTCCTAATGTCTCATTGGATACTCTTTGCGACCCGAGCAGCTGCAGCTCTGGGGGGTCCCAGGGCAGGCTAAGGTTTAGTCTGCAAATCACGCATGCCATCGCCTGCCCCCAATCTTCTATTGTCCTTCCTTGTTCGTCCTTCTGTTCCTGGCAACACAATGAGGCACAAGGGTCTGCTGTGCGTTTAGGGCTTAAGTGTGAGGCGACTTTTCTACAGTTAATGGGCCGAGTGTAATTGGCAAATTCTGTCTCGTTATCCCATACCGGCAGTCCCACTAAACACGTGCGGAATGGTGAAGTGGCGGACTGCAAACTAAGGCAGAAATCTGTCTGGCCGGTGCGATTGGCCCAGGTAACCCATATATTACCCGGTTGACTAATAAGGTGAGCGCCTTCCCCTAAAACCAAAGTCAAAAACAGTAAAACGCAGACAAGCGTGGTTTTCGCAACACAGTTATTTCTCAGGGATATCAGCAGTTTTGCCTCGGGGTCCTCTGTTGGCTTCGTGTATTTTTTAACTGGGGTTCCTTCTGTCCGCAGCTTCCCAAAGAACATCTCCTGCAAAGAGAGAGCTCAAATCCGGGTTAGCTCTTTCAGTATTGGTTAGTTGCTTCTCCTCAGACTTGCCGGTGTCTGGTTTTACTTTCCGCGATGGTAGCCAAAGGATCTTCCCTGACTCCTGATGTTTAACCGCTGCATACCCTCTACCCCAAACAAGAATCCTCCACCCTGATTCACATGCTCCCGAATCATTTTTGATCTTTACTGGTGGTCCTTCCTCTAGTACCTTGGGTTGCCAGTGTTTCTGTACAGGGCTCCATGCATTATCCCCTCGTTCAAAATGGTTCAGAGCATATAAGGCCTTTGCCAGTATCTCTGCTTGCTTTTTTAACGGAATCCGGTCAGTGTGTCCCTCCCCCTCCCCAAGCACCCGTAACTTGTCCTTGAGGAGGCGATTCGCTCGTTCAACTATGGCTTGGCCCTGGGAGTTACCTGGAATACCAGTAGCGTGGGCTATTCCCCAGGTGGCTAACCATTGTTGTGTGGACCGTGATGTGAAACATGATCCGTTATCTGTTTTAATCTGACTTGGCAAGCCTAAGATGGCGATGGTGGTAGCCCAGTGGGCTTGGGCCGCAGTCGAGTTCGTTCTCGCATGCTGCGTGGCGACTATCACAGTAGAGGAGGTGTCCACCGTGACTGCAAGCCAAGCTCGAGGGGACAAGCGCGGCTCCCAGGTAAAGTCTGTTTGCCAAATTTGCAAGGGACTCAGCCCTCTCGGGCTGACCCCCGCTCCTATCAAGGGTGCTGAGTTGCAATGTGGGCAAGCCGCTGTAACATCGCGTGCAGTAGACAACGGGATCAAACAGCGTCTGGCTAGAGCTCTAGCGCCTATGTGTAGGCTAGCATGAAGATCTCGGGCTTCTCTTACTGATAACACCCAGGGCACAACAGTTCCTTTCCCTGTTGGATTGGTAGCAGCTTTATCGGCCATCGCATTGCCGGTGGTAAAAAACCCAGGCACTTCCGAATGACTACGGACGTGCAGAATGCCAACAGGGGCAGAGCGTCTGGAGATCGCATCTTCCAGGATCTCTGCAGCCTTCGTGCTCGGGTGACCCTGCTGCCCCAAACGTGCCAATAATCGGGCAGCGAATGCTGAGTCTGTCACTATATTGCAAGGGAGATCAGGCCACAGCTGTGCTGCCACCGCAACGGCACGGACCTCCAACATCTGAACACTGACCGTCCGATCCGTAAAGATCACAGACTCCCAGTCCGTCCCGTGTTGCCAGACCACTGCTCCTTGCCCTGTACTTGAAGAGGCATCTGTAAATAGTGTAGGCCCGCGAAGTGGAAAAGTGACAACCCGGACCTGCAGCGATATCTCGAGGGGTAGGGCTAACTCAAAAATTGGCAGTGATTCCATAAATTCCACCTCCCCTCCCCAACCTTGTAGGGTCGCAACAATCTGATCGGGCAATGGTTGTACCAATCCAAGTGTCTTTGGCAGATAGATCACATTGGGCTCCATTGAAAAGGCCCGTATTGCAAGGAGACGGATCTTTCTTAGCAACACGGCTAGTACCTCAAGCCAAGGGGTGAAAGCCTGTACAGGCTGGGTGGAAAACAGCCACCAAAGTGGTTTAGGCTTTGCAGAAAGGCAATGCCCGAGGACTGCCACTGCTCCCTCTGCACACCGGCATATCGCCGATTCCAGGGGGAGGTGAGGGTCGAACCTCGATAGCGATCGATCTAGGCACCTGCTCATAATTTCCTCCCATGCTTCCGCCATCTCAGGGGTGAATTCCGTGGGTTCATTGGGGTCTGATCCTCTTAACTGGTCATAGAAGGGTTTCATCACCCAAGGGGGAATACCCAGAGCGTTTCTTACCCACTGGATAGCCCCGACCAACTTCTGAACATCCCATAGGGTCTGGATCCGGGGCAAGATTTTAAGGCCTGTCGGCCGGACCATATCAGGGCCGAACCGATGGCCTAGATATTCCATGGGCAAGCCGCACTGTATCTTTTCTCATGAAATAGTGAACCCTGCTGCAGTAAGCGCGCTAAGCACCCGAATTTCCAGTGCCTCCAGGATTAGATCTGTAGGGGCTGCTAGCAGGAGATCATCCATGTAGTGCAGTATCTGACAGGCAGGGAATTGAGTTCTCAACGGCTCTAGGACCCTGCCGACCACAAGCTGGCAAATGGTGGGGGAACATGCCATTCCTTGCGGCAAAACGCACCATTGATACCTATCAGCGGGGCTTTGATTATTGGGAGCTGGCACGGTAAAGGCAAATGCTTCTCGGTCCTGCTCCGCCAAAGGGATTGAGAAAAAACAATCCTTAAGATCTATGACCACTAGAGGCCAATTTCTGGGCACAGCAGAGAGCACAGGACCTCCTTGTTGCACTGGGCCAAAAGGTATTAACTGTGAATTCACTGCGCGTAAATCATGTAGGAGACGGAAGGCTCCTGAGCGTTTCTTGATTACAAACACCGGGGTGTTCCATCGGCTAAGGGAGGGTTCTATATGCCCTAGCCAAAGTTCCTGAGTAACTAGCTGTTGAAGCGCGGCAAGCTTTCCTTGGGTTAGGGGCCACTGATCCACCCAAACAGGGTGCGCGTCCTGTTTCCATTGCAGTGGAATCGCATACACGATGGACAGCTGGTGGACAGTGGCCCTAACTATAAATTTGTGATCCGTGCGCCAATTGCTGTCAAGTAATCTCGACCTAGCAAAGTTCCTGGGATCTCTGCGACCAGTGGGACGAGCAGGGCTGGCTTTTCCAAAGTCCCATCGCGGGCAACCGCAACAATCTCTACCTTTGCTAGGGATTTCCGCGCTGTTGTAGCTCCACCCACCCCTCTGATCATTTGAAGTGGGCCTGTTGGCCAATCCTCCGGCCAATCTGACTTAGAGATGACTGTCACGTCCGCCCCTGAATCAACGAGCGCAATAAAGAAGGTCGACCGGGGCCCAGTATAGCTGGGGGGAAACCCAAGGTAGGACGCCGTGACCTTTATGAGGGGCTTATCTTT
>NC_034409.1:158999497-159014908 GCF_002078875.1 Numida meleagris | reverse complement strand
CCCCCGCCTTAGAGGGTGGTGATCATCTCGCTCCATCCGGAGCAATGTTTGTCTGCATTGAGCTCTAAACTCCTGTTCCCACAAAGTATATTGGACCAGCTTAAGCGCCATTCTCATCAGATTTGTAATATCATGAGGCAAGAGGGGCCCCTGCGCGGTCAATGCCTCCAGGGTGGATGTGGTAAAGGGCGATTTCAACCCCTTTTTCTCTATCGCCTTTATAAAGCGAGTGGTGCCTTTTTGATCCAGCGGCACCCAGGTAGCGCCGTTGGGCCCCGCCACCACCGGGAACGCTCTTACAGGCAGGCCACTGCTCTCCACGCCCTCCTGGATCTGGGACCAATCAGTGAACTGCTCGGGAGGGCCAGTGGTCACCGCCCCCTGCTCGGTCCCGCCCCCTCCCCCTGGCACTCTGTTAGTTCCCTTATATGGCAGTGTTGTGCCACCCCCTCCCCCACCCTCGTCCGGCAGGGCAGGATACAAATTCAGGCGGGGGTAGGGAGGTGGGGATTCCTTCAGGGCAGCTGAGGCAGTCGGATAAGGGTTACCCAACGCCTGGGGCATTGTCCGTTGATGGATCCGGGACTCGGGCGGCGCCTCGGTGGCAGAACATCCTCGGCCATCTGTAGGGAAAGCGCAAACCCCCCACACCTCCCCCCTTCCCATTTCCAAACTCCCACCCTGTCCCGCACGACCCGCAAGCCCCACGAATTTTTGTGCCGTATACTGTGCTTCCTTATCCTCCTTGGCTGCTTTCAACACCCCCAGGATGAGTCCCCAATTTTTTAGCAGATTCTTATCTTTCTTGGGCGAGGACATAACCCGTTGGGCGAGTTTCATAGTAAAAGAATCCCACAACCCATTATCGAGCACCGCCTCCAGGGTTGCCAGGCAGCCCTCCTTTTCTAGCTGTGATAACACAGCAGCTATCTCCTTCTTAGAAGGGGCTGATTTACCGCAATAATCCTTACAAAACTGAAGCAGTACCTTAATAACTTGCTCCATGGCTGAAGTTCTAAACGCTGAACCGGCCTTCTGTGGTGAACCTACTTCGAAACCACAGGCAAGTGCGATTCCCGCCTTTGACGCGTGGACACTCTTCACGCATGGGCCGGATGTCAGCCACACCACAACAGGGTGACGCAGTTCCTCACACGGGGCACCAAATGCTGACTACTCCGCACCAGATATTCCGTTTGTGAACTGCACCCTGTTTGCAAGGACTAACACCTAGTCCCTGGCCATCCTGACGCGTGCACACACCAATATGGTGAGCGGCAAAATGGAGTTTATTGCCTCGTTACAAAGTCTTATATATCCTTCCTTATCTCCCATATCTCTTTGTTCGCTTCGTCTACGCCCACAACCTCTGGGGCAGGGGAGGCCCTAGCGCGTCCCATCTCGTACCTTCGGTTGCCGCCTACTACACATAGCTCCCTCACTGCTTTTCATAACCCTCTTATTTTGAGAACTGGGCAGACCAAGATCTGACAGTAAAATGAAGGCCAAAATGGCATTAAACGCCTCTGCCTTTTTCTCACTATTACTTATTAGGTGACTAAGAACTTAGGAACTAGAAGGCTTCTTTTGCAGATATGTGATTTTTTTTAATAGAATTAGAAATCCAGAAAGCAGTCACTAAAGTATTTGCTTGATTGCAAATCTATGTATATATTAGGTTCTTAGGACTTCCTGGGTCTACTCGCATTTATCTGGATAGATTCATATTTGGAAACATCTCCTCAGTTTACACTGAAGTTTTCTTCAATTAACTCGCTGACTAATTAAGAAAATCCAGAAAAACGCCATGCTAATCACATTGTTTTCATCTCATATAGACTACCTGTGCTGTATTTTCTGACAGTCTCTGCATCTACGTCCTTAAAAAGGTTTAGAAAGGAAGTGAATCATGCCTGTTCCCCTACCAAAAGACAGTATATATTCCATAGTTACCTCCTATGAGAACCTTTTCTGACATAAAACTTCGGACTGGTTTTAGGACACTGAGATTTCAGTCATCATAAGTTGATTTCACAAGAAGAAAGCACACCATAATCCCCAGCTAAACATTGGTGCTCTTTATTGTGCCTGTTTAAATTTAGCAAAATAAAGTAGGTATCATGTTTAAATATAAAGACCCCTGGCTAACTGTTTCTATTTTGGTGCTTTTTTTTCTTTTTTTTTTTTTCCCTGCACTTGATTTAGCATGATTTCAAAATCAAGCCTTCGCTGATCATCACATGCTTAGTGCCTGATTCATTGGAAATATGCAAAAGAAATTCTCCTCTATCCATCCAAAATTTCCAGATGGCATCCTTGATTTGTGGTTAGAATTCTCACCAAGATGAAGGAATAAGAACCTATGTCTCTGACCTTTGGATATAGCCTCTTTATGTGCCAGTGTGCCCAATGGATGTTTTAAATATTTGATAAAAAGTGAAATGAAATACTGCTAATAAAGAGAAACTGACAAGTATCTAGACACTTTGGACTGAGGATACTTACTTGGGAAGCAGCATACAACAGTTCAAAACTTCCTAAGAACAGGCATACAATAGGTTATATATTCCATCTGTATACATTTCTTTGTGTAGATAAAAATAATGTTGTTTTTGAATTACTGGAAATAACAAAAATGTCTTTTCTTGTTTCTTTCTGTTGGCATATTCTTCTCTTAAATGGTTTGTGCCTTTCAGAATTGCTTTTACAGTAAGTATATGACAGATAACTTTGTCAAAAAAGTAGCTGGATTCCACATTCTCGTTACTACAGATCAGCATCTGTGGTCCCTGGATGCCTAGGACCATAAGGGCTTTCTCAGCATTCCCAGGGAACAGATTGGCTATATAGACAGCACCAAACCAGTACACACAGAAAAAGAGAAACCCTGCTGCTTCATTATTGGTTTTCTTTTCTGCAGCTGTATGGGCTGTCTCATGCCTCACTTATAGTTTTATAGGGAGTAATCATATTGAGAACACCTGGGGTGACATGTAATTACAGCATGATTGTGTGGAAAAATGTGGGTCTATTAAAATTTCTCAGAGGCTATAGACAGCTGGTTCCTTTTAATTCTTACTACAGCATGTGTTCTCTAACAGCTGGAGATGCATTTTTCTATTCAGCCTCATTTGATGGATTGATCACGAGGCAGGTTGATCAGCAATTTCTAAACTGTCATCCAAATTTTGCCACTAACTTGCTGTTATCTTTGGGCAAACCACTTAGGGCCAGATCCAGATGAAGTATTTAAACACACTAGAAGAATGATCTAGGTAGGAAATAGAAAATTTTGTCCAGAATTGCAGTTTTTGCAAATCCATGTTAATCCTGTCTAGCTTCAGAAACGTCTCAGTACAGAAACAATAAAGGGTTGCTGTTTAGTTATAACTGTGTCTTAAAGTTCTAGAGATATTTATTTATAGTTTATCTGCCAACTTCAATTCTTTCTTAATGTATAAGGATGTTTGGAAGACAAAATAAAAATAAAAATAAAAATGCTGAACTCCCTGAGACTTCAGACTCACTGAGTTCATGAATTATAACATTGATTAGAAAAAACAACAAAATAAAATTACTTGAACAATGCAGTGGAATCACTGGTTTCTTTTGAAGTGTGACAACAGGAGGAACATATTATAGACCATTTATCCTTAATCAGTTCCCTTCTATGTCTTGGAGAATGGAGATATGTATCTTCCTTTCCTCCCTGTACCATTCCTGTCCCCTCAAAGGAAAGGCATGCTCTATGCCCTACCTATCAGATTATATTCTTACTGAAAATAATTCAGGATTTTCCAATCCACAGAACAAGAAAAAATAGAATATGATTAGAACTTAATAGTTTTTCTCTTTGTTGAGAAAACCCATGCTCTCTTCTTTGACATCAAAGGATACCTTTTTTATCTTTTTTCAATGATTATATGACAAAAAAAATCCTGCATTTAGTCACTAAAACTCAATACCTTTTCTTCCCAGTGCATGCCTGAACCACTTTCACTTCTAAGTCATGTTACTTCAAGTCAAGTAAGTAATGATTTTTTTTTCTAATTTTTATACTATAAACAAATTTTACAGCAAATGAAGATATGGTCTCTTCTTCATACATTATGAGACATTAGAGCTCGATCCTATGTTGGATAAAGTAGGCAATGAACTGTATGTTTTTCACCAAACATTGTAAAGAAAGTTTAAGAAGTGAGCAACACAGCACGTAGCTGCTAAGCCTAGCAGTCCAATGTAGAGACTTTTTTTCACAGGAATAAAATTTTATGTTTCACTGTTTATCTCCCAAAGACTAGTTAAGGAGAGGATTAAAAAAAAAAAAAACATAAACATGAAAAGTAATATTTAGTTCAAGTTTATGTGCACAGACATAACAAAATGCTACATAAGATAAAAAAAAAAAAAGGGGGAAACAGAAACAAAACTAACCCACAAGGCCAAAACACTTAGAGTTCTAGGCTGGCTATAGGTTTATTACAAATAAGCCTATAGATATTTCTATTTCAGTAAGGATAAACACGTTGATGCCTATTTTATCTTTAAATTTATTGAGATATCAGAAATGACATGTCAGTGTGTGCATATTCTTTGAGATCATAATATAACAGTGTATATCTAAATCAAAAAAAGAGGCAAAATCAGTTGTAATGTATAATAGCTTAAGATATTTTCAGCATAAAATTTTGTGGATGTGTAGGTGATACTACTCACCAAGATGTGTAATTTGCTTCAGTTAACAGAGATCTTGTGTTGAATGGTTATTTCAATAGGTAGGAATGAGAGCTGACTACTCCTGTTGAAGCAAGATATAAGACCTCAAAAGCTTAAAGGCAGATGAATCCATAAGGGCTTCTGTAAAGATGAGAGAGACGAGTGTTCAGTGTGGAAAAAGGATGCCTTAGTCTTTGCCTCTGCATTATCATTTTACAGGGGACTCTGTAAAACTGATGAGTGATATTTGCTGCATTTAGTAATTTTAGATTTAGTTTTTATCCAGTATTCTTTTTTTACTGCATCATAATTCTAAACATCTCAGCTAATCATGGTGCCGATAGGATTTTTTTTTACTTTGAAGCCTGATAGTGTCATTTTATCCCCTAAAGTTTTCAAGTGTTTTCTTTCATGTAAGATAGTGCTTGATGCTGAACTAAATTTGTGGAGTTTGTTTGCTGGCTTGCTTGTACTTCTAGGAGGAAAAATCCTCACTTAGAATTTAATCTTGTATTAGAAACTGAAAATGTACACTTTTTATTCACATCGTCTTCACTGAGAAAAGTTTTGGGACATTTAACTCTCCATGTCCAACATTGCTCTACTATTGCAAGTTTTTATTTACTAATTTAGCTTCTTATTGTTCCTTGTTAAAGTGTTCATGCCTTCTGTATAACTTAGTGAGAAATGATTTTCTCTCACATGTTCAGAATTTGAACTCACATCATTTTCTTATGGACTGAGCCAAGTTCAGTAAATACTAGGATATCTCCTTTCCACTTTTTGCTTAAACTGAAAACAAAGAAATCCAGAGTGTCTTGCAGCATAAAGCAGGTGCATCAAGGAATTGTATTTCAATCAATATCATGAAACAAAACAAAAGCAAATGGAACATCTCTACCTCAAAATCTCTTGACCAAATTTCAAATTGCAAAGACTCTTCAGAGTTGTGTTTTACATCTATTAGGATGATTTTGTAATATTAATAAAGACAAGGATGACATTCAAACAATGAGAAATTGTACTGTAATAATACAAAACTCTTGGAAAAAAAAAACAAACAACTTTCAGTTGCATCTTCAGTCACTCTCAAAAGTTTAAAGCATCATTTGTTAGGGAGAAAAAAAAGAAAAAAAAGAAAAAGAAAGAAATTAAGAAACCTCATCTTGGATTGCATAACTAAATCTCTTTTACTTAAATGATTTGCCATTTGATAGGAATGGTTTCTTTAGATTAGCTGCTACATGTAACAAATAGTTCACACTAGCCATCTCCTTTGAGGAAATAATTGTCTGTTTTAACATGGCATAAATTGATACTTCATGAAGTTTAATGAAGATAGATAGATAGATGTCAGGTAGGTAGATGACAGATGATATTTGAATTTTGACAAAACAGATTAAGTAATTAAAGAACCTACTTACATAGAAAATGCTGTTAAAAAAAAAAAAAAAGTAAAGGAAATAGTGATTTCCCAAAATTTTTGCAGCGTTACTAATCCTTGCTCTAGTGAACAATAGATCATTAGCAGAAATATAAACAATTGAATATTAAACTGTTACATTTTAAAGTACTGGATTTATACAATTTATGACTTTCATTCAGATGCATGACAAGTCTTGAACAATATTTCCATAATTTTACTTTGATTAATATTTATCCTATAGTTACTTCCAAATGCAAAAAGCATAATGCAGATGTCACAGATGAGACAGAACAGTCAGCAATTCATAGGGAACTGGTTGATAGAGTGTATTTTAAACCAACAAAATAAAAGCCCACTTCTTTGTGCTGCACACTCATGGAATTACAGAATTGCAGGGGTTGGAAGGGACCTCAAGAGATCATCGAGTCATAGAATCATATCATAGAATTATAGAGTGGCCTGTGTTGAAAAGGACCTCAAAGATCATCGAGTTTCAACCTGCCTGCTGAGTGCAGGGTCACCAACCACTAGACCAGGCTGCCCAGAGCCACATCCAGCCTGGCCTCGAATGCCTCCAGGGATGGGGCATCCACAACCTCCTTGGGCAACCTATTCCAGCGTGACACCACTCTCTGTGTGAAAAACTTTCTCCCAATACCTAACCTAATCCTCCCCGTCTCAGTTTAAAAGCATTCCCCCTTGTCCTATCACTATCCACTCACGTAAACATTTGTACTCTCTCCTGTTTATATGCTCCCTTCAAGTACTGGAAGGCCACAATGAGGTCTCCCCCGAGCCTTCTCTTCTCAAAACTAAACAAGCCCAGTTCCCTCAACCTTTCTTCATAAGAGAGGTGCTCCAGCCCTCTGATCATCCTAGTCACCCTCCTCTGGACACATTCCAAGAAATTCACATCTTTCTTGTGCTGGGGGCCCCAGGCCTGGATGCAGTACTCCAGATAGGGCCTCACAAAAGCTGAGTAGAGGGGGACTAGCACCTCCCTCTCCCTGCTGGCCATTCCTCTTTTAATGCAGCCAGAACATAGTTGGCTTTCCAGGCTACAAGCACGCAGAGCTGGCTCATATCCAGCTTCTCGTCCACCAGCACCCCCAAGTCCTTCTCTGCAGGGCTGCTCTCAAGGAGATCTTCCCCCAGTCTGTATAAATACCTGGGATTGCCCCGGCCCAAGTGCAGCACCTTGCATTTGGCCTTGTTGAACCTCATTATGTTCTCATGGGCCCACTTCTCCAGGCTGTCCAGGTCCCTCTGGATGGCTTCCCTTCCCTCCAATATATTGACTGCACCGCTCAGCTTGTTGTCATCTGCAAACTTGCTGAGGGTGTATTCGATTCCATCGTCTATGTCATTGATAAAGATATTGAAGAGCAACGGTTCCAAGACTGAGCCTTGGGGGACACCACTTGTGACTGGCCTCCACCCTGACACAGAACCATTGATCACAACCCTTTGGCTGCAACCAGCCAACCAGTTCTTAACCCACCAAACAGTCGATCTTTCAAATCCATACCTCTCCAATTTGGAGAGAAAGATATGGTAAGGGACCATGTCAAAGGCTTGGCAGAAGTCCAGGTAGATGACATTCATCGCCCTTCCACAGTCCACCGATGCTGTCACTGCATCATAGAAGTCCACCAGATTGGTCAGGCAAGATCTGCCCTTGGTGAAGCCATACTGGCTGTCTCGGATTACCTTTGTCTTGTATGTGCCTTAACATATCATCTAGGAGGATCTGCTCCATGATCTTCCTAGGCACAGAGGTGAGGCTCACGAGCCTGTAGTTCCCCAGGCCTTGGACTTGTTCCACTGTTATAGTGGGATGGAATCTGCTCCCCACACCCTCACCTAGAGGTTCAGGGTCCTGTTGCCTCTTGAATCCAACCCCCCTGCTAAAACAGATTCCCTACAATAAGTCTCACGGGTAGATGTCCAGGTGGGTCTCAAATATCACCACAAAAGAGACTCTCCAACTACTCTGGGCAACCTGTTCCAGTGCTCCATCACCCTTACCATAAAGAAGTTATCTGGCATGTTAGTACGGAACTTCCTATGTCCAAGTTTTAGGCCATCGCTCCTTGTCCTACCACTGTATACCACTGAGAAGGGCCTGGATTCATCTGTTTGCCACCCACCTCCCTTTAGAAATTTATAAACATTAATCAGATCTCCCCTCAGTCTTCTCTTCCCCAAGCTAAACAGACCCAGGTTACTAAGTCTTTCCTAGTAAGGGAGATGCCCCAGTTCCTGTGGCCCTTCATTGGAGTCCTTGAAGGAGATGCCTGTCTTTTTTGAACTGGGGAGCCCAGAAATGGACATGCACTTATTTGTCCACAGTTTTGTGTTTGCTAGGTCTCAGCTTCCCTTCCCTTAAGGAAGCTTGGTGATGTCCAAGAGAGCTGGGCAGAATGTCATACATGCAGTGCTACTGTTTACCCTGTCTCTAGACATACCCTGGCTTTCATCTCTTGCAGCTCTCTGAACTCCAGGATTTTTCCTCCAACCAGTATCTTTGCCTTAGTCTTCCCAAGACCCCTTCTCTCTGAGCTTATTTCTTGGTTTTTGCATACCCTTACTTTTTGGCCCCAAATCCCATATTTTTCTAGTCTAAATACTCAATGTACTGAAGTATAATGTGTTATCACCTTCCTAATTTGTGCTTATATGACACAAATATGTAATAATTGAATGATTCAGAACATGTCGTTATTGTTTAATCCAAGTGCTAAGAAATTTACAGCCAGCCCATAATCACTGCAGCTAGAAAGTGGGAGGTTTCTGCTTGAGAATTCAAAAGTTCACCTACCCACTCACACATAAAAAATTATTATCTACTATCTGTTAACATTCAAAATTTAAAATATTTCTTTGCCTAAAACAAGATAGAAGGGGAACTTCTGTCATATTCTTTCAATATTTAATTAGAACTTTTTATGGAAAAATAAAATAAACATTCTTGAATCAAAGCTTTTCTCCCATTCTTATATGGAATTTGAATTTTATGCTGATTAGTATTCTCTGTAATGCATACTGCTCACTTTTTAGGATCACTATACAAGTTAAATCTTCATGAAGAGTTTCATGTCACTTCTGAATTCAGAAACTGGGCTTCTAGAGAGGTTTGTTTTGATCAAATTTAGTGGGTTTTATTATTTTTTATGAATTTAGATAAAACAGAAATTCTAATTCTCACTCAACTGTACTGTCAAATATTTCCAAATTAGCAGTGGGAAGCACTCTTACTGCAAAGGGAAAAAGGGAAGATATGCAAAATTTTGAACTAATATCTGTTTTTTCAATGTCTATTCAAAGCAACATGATTCACTGAACCTTGAAAGATAGCACATAGGTATAAAAATGGTTTTCTGCATGAATAACTCATATATTTAACAAAAAACACAGAGTCATAGAACGGCTGAGGTTGGAATGGGTTAGGAGTTAAACAAGTCCAACTCCTGTGCTCAGGCAGGGTCCTCTAGAGTACATTAGTCTGGACCATGTCCAAACACCTTTTGAATATCTCCAAGGAAGGAGACTCCACAACCTTTTTGGGCAATCTCTTCCAGTGTTTCCTGTGTTTCAGTCTGAGCTTGTTGCCTCTTGTCCTATTGCTGGACACCATTGAGAATCATCACAATCATAGAATCATAGAATTGCTCAGGTTGGAAAAGACCATAAAGGTCATCAATCCAACCACAACCTAACCGTATTACCTGAACAACCCACCACTAAATCATATCTCTGAGCATCACATCCAAAAGGTTCTTAAACACATTCAGGGATGGTGACTCAACCACCTCCCTGGGAAGCCTGTTCCAGTGCTTAACAACCCTTTCTGCAAAGAAGTGTTTCCTGATACCCAACCTAAGCCTCCTCTGGCACAACTTGAGGCCATTTCCCCTTGTCCTGTCACCTGTCACCACTGAGAAGAGACCAACCCCACTCTCACTGCAATCACCTTTCAGGAACTTGAAGAGAGGTCTCCCCTCAGCCTCCTCTGCCCCAGACTAAACAGCCCCAGTTCCTTTAGTCTCTCCTCATAGGGCATGTTCTCCAAGCCCTTCACCAGCCTTGTTGCCCTTCTTTGGACCTGCTCCAGCATCTCCATGTCCCTTCTGTACTGAGGTGCCCTAAATTGAACACAGTACTCGAGGTGAGGCCTCACCAATGCCAAGTACAGGGGCAGGATGACTTCCCTAGTCCTGCTCACCACACCATTCCTGATACAAGCCAGGATGCCATTGGCCTTCTTGGCCACCTGGGCACACTGCTGGCTGGTATTCAGCTGACTGTCCATCAGCACACCAAGGTCCCTTTCCATCAGGCAGCTTTCTAGCCACTCCTCCCCAAGCCTGTAGCATTTTCTGGGGTTGTTGTGACCAAAGTGCAGGAACCGACATTTGTCCCTATTGAAACTCATACGGTTTACCTTGACCCATTGATCCAGACTATCCAGGTCCCTCTGTAGTGCCTTTCTACCCTCCAGCAGATCAGCACTCCCTCCCAACTTGATGTTGTCTGCAAACTTACTGAGGGTGCACTCAATCCCCTCATCAAGATCACTGATAAAATGTTGAATAGAAGTGGCCCCAGCACCAAGCCCTGCGGGACACCACTCACAACTGGCCACCAACTGGATTTAACTCCATTGACTGCAACTCTTTGGGCCTGGCCATCCAGCCAGTGTTTCACCCGGCAGAGCGTATGCCCATCCAAACTATGGGCAGCCAGCTTCTCCATGACAATGTTGTGGGGTACAGTGTCAAAGGCTCTACTGAAGTCCAGGTAGACCACATCGACAGCCTTACCTTCATCCACTAGGCAGGTCACCTTGTCATAGAATGAAGTCAGGTTTGTCAATCAGGATCTACCATTCATGAACCTACACTAATTGGGCCTAATCCCCTGGGGGACTTTTAATTGATCCATGAAGAAGAGACTGTCCACATCCCTGTGACACCCTCCCTTCAGGTATTTTGGCCCAAATCCACTTACCTGGAAGTTTAGTTTATTTGTGTTTTAGCAGAAATCTTTGATGCTCAGACTTGGTACAGTTTCATCTCATAAACAAATAATCATTTATTTTTTTTTAAATAATGTGAGAAATCTTAGTGATAACTGATAGAGAATTTTGTGAAACTTCTGTAAGTGCATCTCTTTAACTAATATGATAATTTTACTGAGATAATTACATCTTGTTCCTTTTTGATTTCTTTAGTTTGAAACCAGGGAATCTGAGTCTAGGTAACATGATTCTCAGAAAGAAAAAGATATAAACCAAAAATCACCTTTTCTTTTCCACCTTATACTGAAATTCTTATCTGTTGTATTATAGTAAGTCCAAAAGAAACTGCCTTCAGACCAGGTTTATGACAATTACTATTTAACATATATTGAATTACTTCACTTTGTATGGTGATTATAATTCTATATTTTTTTGGTGTTGTTACTTCTGATCTTTGACTTTGACCTTTATAACTATCAGTGCAACAGATTCATGGTCAAACTATACCAATGCTTATGTGATTAGAATTTTTTTTTTTATCAGTGTATCCAAGAGAAGCCAAATCAAATACAGATGAAGAACTCTCATATAAGGACATTCATTCAGCTGTTGTTCAATTTTCCAGAGAAACATAAAGTAAGAAAGTATCTTCCAATTTCCAAGCACTCGGTGAGAGTCCAAATTCAGAAATCCTAAATGTAAAAGCCCTAGTACGCAAAATATTTGATATCTTATCTATTTGATTTAAATACAAAGTAGGTATTTATTACAGTGTTTTAACTGATGTGATGTGCAAAAATAATCTCTTTGAAACATCAGTATCATTGCTGGAATCTTGATACAAACCCAGCAGATATGCAAATGAATCATTAAGAAAATAGTAGAGAACATTTAACTAAAATATAAGCATTCTTAATTGCACAGAGAGCACAAAAGCTAAAGTAGAAAGACATAATGCATGAAATAAATTTCCCTGAAAAGTGGTTAGGGAATTGAATGAGAATTTCTTAAGTAATTCAGTAAAATATAAAATCAGAGATGTGTTAGGATTACATTTAGAATTGATTCACTCAATAACTATGTCAGCGTGGAGTTAAAAAGGTAAAGTGTGTGTAGCTCATGTTTCCTGTTGCCTACTAGAGAGTTTCAACCTTTAAACATTAAAATGTACTAATGTTTTTTCGGAGTGAGAAAATTAATCTTAGAAGTGCTTTGTTCAGTGTTATAGAGGAATTTGACACAGACTTTCATAATAAGGCAAAATTCAAGCTGGGATGAAGAACGAATCTCATACAATATGAAATATTTACAGCCTCAGTGATCGTTATGCGAGTTTTCACCTCATTTTATCAGTAATGTTCTTCCAATCAGAAGCAGACACACATTTGTTACAGCAAGACTCATAATTCCATCTACTGTGTCAAAAGCTCTGTTTGAAATATAGGAACTAAAATGAGAGAAAATAGAAAAGAAGTAATACCATATAAAAATAGTTTGTCGGAATCTAGTTTGGCAATGTAAGCCAGCATGTCCAGTATATACGAATTTCATTTATCTTTGTAAAACAGAAGAACAATAAAATCTCAGTTCTCTTGAACATTAGTTTCAGTTAGACTAACTTTTCTTATTATTGTTAGAATCAAAAATTGAATAAAATTTTCAATTTTTCTGATACTTAGCATTGTAGTTTTCCAGTCTATGAATGCACTTGTGTGTTCTCCTCTCATTCTATATATATATGTCTGCATTTTATGACAGGAGGACTTATTACACTACAAATTGGTGTACCCACAGACAAAAAACTTGTTAACCCTGATCTTTGGAAATTCCTGACTCTCAAATCATTGCTGATGATTGCCTAAGATACCACTGCTTAGCACAGATGAAAAGAATCTTCTAAGAGATAAACATCTCAAAGGATAGTGTTCCAGTGCCCAGAAATTTTGTGTGGCACTGCTGTATATGTGTATGTATGTATGCATTATCTTCAATGACACTGCTTTGTTTGTTTGTTTGTTTCATTGTTTATTTGATTATTTGCTCATTGAGTGCAGCCCTGCAGAGAAGGATTTCGGGGTCCCGGACGTGAGCCAGCAGTGTGCTCTTGCGACCTAGAAGGCCAACTGTATCCTGGGCTGCACCAAAAGAAAGGTGGCCAACAGTGTGAGGGAGGGAATTCTTCCCTTGTACTCTGCCCTTCTAAGGCCCCATCTGGTGCACCTAGGCCTGGGGCCCCCGACACTAGTAAGACATGGAGCTATTGGAACAGGTCCTGAGGAGGGCCATGAAGATGATAACAGGGCTGGAGCACCTCTCCTGTGAGGAAAGATTGAGGGATCTGGGCTTGTTTATCTTGAGAAGTCTCCAGAGAGACCTCCAGCCTTCCAGTACCTGAATGAAGCTTATAAGCAAGAAGGGAACAACTTTTTACACTGTCTAATAGTGACCATGCAATAGAGGGAATGATTTTAACCTAAAAGGGAGATTTAGTTTAGACATTAGGAAGAAATATTTTACTTGAAGGGTGGTGAGGCACAGGAACAAGTTGCCCAGAGAATTTTTGAGTTCTTCATTTCTGGAGGCATTCAAGGCCAAGCTGGATGCTGCCCTCCTTAGGGGCTGCTTTGAATGAATGGGGTGACCCTGTTTCTTGCAGCCCTGCCTCTGCCGCATCAGAGCACTGCCACCACTAGGAGGTCTAATGGTATCTGATTGCTGCTCCCTGACAAGCACTCCTTACTCCTGCTGAAGCGATTCCTTGCTTCAGTGCAGAATGCCTCTGCCCTGGAGCCCAGCACCTTGCAGAAAAGCCCTTGTTCATCACTGCCATTAATATATAACTAACGCTGGTGATTATGATGAAAAATAGTGTTTTGTATCTGAGAATTTGCTCTATCAAATAATATTGTTGTGCTTTTTGTATCTGTTGTAGTTTCCATGGAAAAAAATAAGGACATTGCTTTTAGAGCAATATATACTGAATCCATACCCATTGCCATACCAATAGGAAGCTGGGAGCAGAGATTGATAGAAGTTTGCAGTCAGTTAAACATGATTATTGTTTCCTTCTCATTGTTCTTTTGGATGATTAAATAATGATTATTCTGTCCTTTGCAGCAAAATTCACTAACGTGCTCTAGCAGAGCCAATAGTGCTGAGAAAAACCACGTGTAATTGTCATGTTTGTTATTATTGCCAATGGCATTCCTTATCAACTTTTTTATTATTTTTAACTAGCATGCAAAACATTTTCTTTCTGTTCTAACAGTTTTAAAATGAAGAGAAAAAAGTACTATAAATACAGACAGCTGCTTCAAGAAATTGTGATTTCCTTGCTATTTTGACATTCAGAAGATTCTATCCCTTCGTGAAACACTTTAAAACCTACCCATGGACGCTCCTGTCTTTTGGTACTTCTGTAGATTCTGATTCTGTTGCTACCAGTACTTCTGCTGTGCAGGAATATGGAAAACTTTCATGTTTTCTTATCTATCCATACCACAGGGTATCTATCCACTGGACAGTATACTTTGGTTAACAAAAAGAACAGGCTTATTTTTGAAAATGATGAGCAGTTTTATAGCTTGTACTATCTTCAGCAGGAGCTCAAATTTTTGAAAATCATAGCACATATTTAAGGCTCTCTATATTGAGGCTTTTCTTCTCTAACCCTTCAGGACCATTTGTCTTTCTTCTTATATCTATAGTACTTTCTCATTTGTGATTTCCATCATTGTGACTTAAAGAGTTGAAGCTAACGATTTTTTTATTGTTGTGATGTGCTGTGATTTTGTTTGACTGCCTAAACTTATTTTTACTCTATTGTTGATCTTCTACAAGTATTTCAGCCACAACAAAATTGTTTCTTCTCAAGATCTGTATTGCACATTTAGAAATTTAAAGTTTCAATTATACTGTAGAATAAGAAGGTAAGATAGAAGAACTGTGTTACTCAGCAAATCTCAGCTCCATGAAAAGGCTTATTGAACAGCTAGTGAAGCACAGACTAGGTTAAATAACTCACTGTCAGGTACCAGCTGTCATAAAAGATTAGACATGGTCATTGAGCACACAGAACTGTTAATTTGATTCATCATTTGTATTTCTTTCTGGTATAAGATTCAAATTTTTCCACTTCAGCTTGCACTGAATGATGAGATTTCCCTTTATGGAGCACTCTGTAATCATTAGAAAGAATGGAGTAGCATAGACTACTGTCTTATAGCAGTAGTTATTCTGTTTGCTTCTA
>NC_034409.1:158969473-158999418 GCF_002078875.1 Numida meleagris | reverse complement strand
CCACACAGACAGAATGTTAGTATAGGTGTTAATGGACCATAACTCATAACATGGTAACAGACTCATAAAACCTAAAGTCAAACACAGTTTTTGTCCAGGGAAATATTTTTCTCTGTATTTAAACATTCTTCTAAAATATGTATGTTGATAATTGAAAGCAGCTATTAAATTCAAATGAAAAAATGGGTAAAAAAAACCACTTTCCTGTACATATTATTACTTCAGACATCAGTGGGAATTCCTTGTTCAGTACAGAGGGATTGTTCGGTATGTTTAGATATTTAACGATCATTTATTCACCAAGTCACAGGTCCTATGTGACAGAAGTAAATTTAAATTTACCTCTAAATGTAGATTTGTACTGATGAAAATGCAAGCAAGATAATTTGATCTTCCCTGTGCAATAAAACATCTCACATAACACAGATGACCTCCAGTATTTTTTAATCAGGGTTTTATTTATATTTTTTAATCATGGTATTTTTACTATGGAAATGTGCCCCTTTTTTTTTTTTTTTTTTTTAATTAGAAATAGGATTTTAAAATAATTATTGAATTACAGTTTATGAATTAATCCTCAAAAACAGAACTAGTGAAACAGTTGTGACTTGGTTCTGGTTTCTGACTAGGTGTCTACATAGTAGTAAATCTCCTATTTCTCAGATCTTGTGAAACTTCGAACCCTTACTGTAATTGTTAGATAAGTTTAGAACTGAAAGAGCAGTACTTCCCTTCTGCATTCACAAATTGAAAAACTTCCTCTTTTTTTTTTTTTTGCATAATTTATATGCCAAACTCCTTTCCTTTCATATTTCCTTAACGACAGACAAGGCAAGGCAAGAAAATTCATATTTCAGCTCAAAAATGGCAATATTCTGTTTGGTAGAATTAGAAGAACTTTTTTTTGTACAGGAAAGATTAACATACAATTAAATATATATATATATAAACTTCAGGTGCTAGGATTATTTGTCCAGTCAAGACAACAGATATGAGAGAAATTTACAAAACTTCTGTCTAATTAGGCAAATTGATATGATAATGAAAGATAGACAAATGAAATAAAAACAAACATGTTTGTTTGTTTTTTCTTTGAGATGTTAATTCAGTAATCCTATAACCTCAGTAGGAACTGACACTCTTGGATCAGAAATGTGAAACGTAACATGAATAACTGTAGCCTGGCAAAAGGAAAATAGTAGAAGAAATACAAAGGAGGATATAAAATTCAGTCAAAGGTACTCTAGGGGTATCTGTGAGACATAGTGTTGTCATATCAATAAGCATTCTTCATTAATAGAATTTCTGTGGAGGCTGTCAGAAAGATCAAAGCTGATTTCAAACACTGCAGTTGAGTTAGAGCCTGTGTATTCCTATAGGGAGACCATCTGAAAGTAGTGAATATTTCACTGTTAAACAATTCTAAAGATGTCAGTTTACATGCATTCTCCAGTTCTTCTGGTCTGCCTCATCTGAAAATTGACTACATTAACCACCAATGAAAGCTACTACATAAGAATAATTTTCACACACTTGTGTGATTAAAGAAAGTGCATCTTCCCCTTACTTTGAAATTTGAAGCAAAGAAATTAACAAAAAATCATTCTTCATATTTAGTGAAACTGAAATCTTCCTAACAATTTATTTCACTGTACAAGATAAATTACCAACTGGCTACTCACATAACATTATGGGAGTATCATAAACTTCTAGTTAGTTTTATGTAATTTTGTTGATTAATCATCTATATTTGGAAGCTTTGATATGTCTTTCATCTTAAATAACCACATGAAGCTCATTTGGTTTAAGTTGTGTTTAAAGAATCCTATCTGGATTGGACTATAAATGCAAGATTAATAAATTCCCCTAAATATCATGTAGTTCCAACATTTCCCTTCTTACTTAAGCTAAATAGCTCAGAATTAAGGAAACAATACAACTCGGAAAATAGAAAAATCTAAATAGAAAAGGCTAGAGTGTAAAAATAGAGCAAAACCTTTTAATGGTTTGAAATTTGAGGTAATAGTTTTCTTTCAGAAATGCCACATATTTTTAAAATTAGAATTGCTATTAAGTCATGATATATGATTTACACTGTGCATTATGACACAAAAAAATAAAATTATTTCTGATAAAACTAATGAGTAAAAAATATTTGACAGAGAAAATCTTCAGCTAAAAACACCATTTTCCACAAAGTCACCACCATCCACTATGCATTTTCAGCAGTGAGGAACCACCTGCATGTTGTGCTGGTAAAAATCTGCAACAGTGAAAGTGACACAGCATTGCTGCCGCGACTGCTAAAATGCATCACCCACCACCTCACTGTGCTCACATCCACTGTTTGGTCACCACAAACATTCAGCAAGCATCGATGAATGTCAGTGGGTGCAATTTTTTCTGCAAAGAGGAATTCAGTGAATCACCTTTGCTTTATACACACTTCCATGTCTGATGCCATTTTGTCAGACTACCCCTTTGCTGTCATTTGTCCTATGGCAATAAAATGTAATGGCAAACTGACAGAAAAGTTCAACCCCTACTGACATGTCACAAATATACGCCTCTGTTGTTGTGAGATAGCATGACAAAATAGGAGGCATTACTTGAAAAGTAGCCTTCATACATTTGTAATATTTCTGTGGTGAATCTATGCAACAGAAACAAGTGTCAAGTTATTTCTTCTTGCATTAACATTATTTCTTCCTCTTTGAAATAAAGGTGAAATGTCTCTCCCCTCTTTCTTGTTATACACGCTTAGAATCTTACTCAACTTCTACTGAGTCTTTAGTGCAGAAAAGCTAACAGCTCAGATTTGTTCCTTTCATTAGGAACATTTTGTTTCTTAACATGTTTATCTTTCCTGAAATCATTTCCTGTGTTTGTACAGAAGTGTTCTTTATAAAGTTCAGCTACAGAAATTCATTCCCTCTGCAGAAACAGCAGATTAACTTGGTTTGCAAAAATCTTGTCCAATATTAGTGTGAAATGAAGATTTTTACTGTAGCCAATCCAATAAACTGCAAATGTTAAAAATGTAATTGTAGCAGTAACTTTGTAATTAGTCTAGAGCGCCACCCTTCCTTTCTTGCCTATCCCTTCGAAAAGTGCTTATAGCCTTCCATTACAGCACTCCAGTCATGAGAATGATTCCACCATGTTTCGGTGATGGCAAGTAAGTAATAATCTTCCTGACATAAAATGGCTTCTATCTCCTCCTGTTTGTTGCCCATGCTGCATGCATTGGTGTAGATGCATTTCACCTGAGTTACTGATCTCACTTCTTAGCCTGGAATGCTGCCCAAAGACACGTGTCTAGTGATCCTGTTTTTATCTCCTCTCATTTCCAACCCAGTTTAAAGCCTTCTCAGCAAGCCCTGCCAACTCCTGGGCTAGAAGATCATTCTAGAATGATCTAGAAGACCATTCTAGCTCTAGAATGAGCTAGAAGACTGTTCCCATTGTTCTCTAATAGATAAGGTGTTTTTTTGTTTGTTTTTGTTTTTGTTTTCCGGGAAGAATTTGAATATTGAGTATATGTAACAACTGCATATCTGAGCCAATAAGTACTGAACTGAATGATAATCATTTAATTCAGTGGTACATAGATCTAGAACTTAAAGCAATTGAGATATTTGTAATTGTATAACATATTTTTTGAGGGTAATATATTTGAAAATGACATCTCACATAAATAGCATAATCCTTTTGATCTCATCCTAGTCAATTAAGAAGTGGCTAAAATTACTTGGTTTACTCAGCCTAGAGAAGTAATCTCTGAGGGTAGACTTTATGGTGGCTCACAGGTTCTGCAATAGGGGAGTGACGGGGCAGGCACCGATCTCTTCTCTCTGGTGACAGTACTGGACCTCAGGGAATGACATGGAGTTGCGTCAGGAGAGGGTCAGTTTAGCGATTAGGAAAATGTTCTTTGCCAAGAGGGTGGTTGGGCACTGGAATAAGTTCTCCAGGGAACTGGTCATGACACTATGCTTGCTAGAGACCAATAAGCCTTTCAGCAATGCTCTGAGACATTTGGTTTAATTTTTTGATGGCCCTGTGTGGAGCCAAGACTTAGACACAATGATCCTTGTGAGTCCCTTCCAACTCAGGATATTCTATGAATCTAGATGAATGACTACTTTGAGACCACAGTGTACAATGAAAAATCTAATACAGTATAGCCTTGTATTTAACAGAACCTGAATCATCCAGAATGTACTCAATAAATGTCCAACCACTTCGATAATTTTAAAAAATAATTATTTCAAACATCTGGGAATGGATTTTAGAAACAAGGTAGGAACCCCAAATTTAGGTCTGTCTCTGACTCTTTTCTCTAGATTTTTTAAATATGTGTTTCAACTTGGGAGTCCTCAAGAATAAACTGGCTGACATATGCTGATAAGAAACATGTTTTCTCAGTTCTTCCTTTAAACAGAAACACTAATAGAATTAGTAAGTAGAAGTTAGATGATTATATATTCCAATATGCATAATTTATACTTTTAATATGAGCATGGCATACACAACATTAGCTTAAGAATTTTTCCAGGAATATTAATGTACTGCAAAGGGGGACTGCTTAATCATTTTTTTTCTTAGTCTGATACCCTGGAACTTACTCTATTAGCTTAATTATGACACATTTGCTAATATCCTTTATCTGACTGGAAAAAAAAATGTGATATAGGAGATACATTGTAACAGAAACCATGTTACAAACAAGAAAGTAATTTGTTTCAGAAATGCATTTTGTAAACTGCTTTGGTGGATTAAGCACTGTGTTTTCCTTTGAGGCTACATATGATAACTGGTTATGCGTAACATTTACTCTTTATAGTATTGTTTTAATTTATGGCAATCTCAATTAAATGACCCAAGATAAGATGAATGTTGTATTCCAAATAAATGTAGGATATGCAAATCCTATTTACTACGTTTTAACTGAATTCATTCAAATATAATTACTACCTTTCAGTGTATTTCAGCCAACATGAAGATTTGGAAACTTAGATTAAAAAAAAAATAAAAATTGATCAAATGTCATGAACAGAGCAAAGACAGGATTTGACATGAAATATATTTTGTGTAGAGATACTTTCTATTTATCAGTTAAGTATAAAAGGACAAACAAAGGGAATGAATTCTCAAATGTGTTTATCTAATTTGCTCAATGTAAAATTTATTTTTGGGCACTTGGAAAAGAAAGATTAAGAGCAGATGGACCTTATGATGACAGGAGAAATTATTTGTCTTGACATATATTTGTCCCAGTTTTGAGTCCGATACAGTAATTTTTCTTTATAGAAGGCCGTATGGTTCTATGTTTTGAGTTTAGGAGGAAGATATTGTTGAGAACACACTGATGTTTTAGTTATGGCTGAGCTCTGCTGATGACTTTTTGGCTTGTAATATTGCCTTCTAATAAAGAGGCTGGGTGTCCACAAGAAGTAGAGAGGACTGCTGACCTGAACTGGCCAAGGGGATATTCCATACTGTATGTTAATATGCCCAGCAATAAAACTGCATGGAGCTGGCCAGAGGACTATTGCTTGGGTTCCGGCTGAGTATCAGCCAGCTGCTGGTGATTTTTTTTATTTTTTTTTTTCTCTCTCATGATTCTCTCCTTTATTCCACTACAGAGGAGTAAGCGAATAAACAAATTATTAATTATTGTTTGGTGCTTAGCTGCCTGCAGGTTAAACCACAACACCTAATAAACTCAGAAATGGGAAAACATGTCCAATAGAAATAAGAAGATTGTAAACATTTTTTCTATATCTGTATTAAAACAAGCTATAATGAGTATTCTGATTTAAATAAGAATTTTAAAAAGACTAATTTTAATTCACAAAAGCCAGATACATCATAAAGGCAATGTTGTCTAAACAAAGAGAAATTATTTACAAATTTGAATGATCATTGTAATAAATAAATTATTAAATATTACAAGTGTTGTTCCATATTCCGGTTTTCTTTAGTTGCTGTCTTTCCTTCCCTGATATTTTAAATTATCTCTATTATTATATACAATACTATTTTTAAATGAGAGATTCACATACTGCATGAAAATAATTTATTATCCTTAAATATTCTTTTTCACAAGAAATAATTTCATGACCAATAATATTTCTACAAAATTATATTTCCCTTTCCCTTTTTTAACTCTATTCTATAATAAAACCAAACATAATGATGACACTTCCTTAATATTGCATTAGTGTAATAGTATTGTCATTGTAGTAAACCTCATTGTTTCTTTAGAAAGTGGTTCTGTGAAAGGAAGAAAAGGGAGGAAAGTCTCTGGAGATACGTTTATTGCTTGTGAAGGTTTTTGTATATCACATTCTCTCATTTAAGTAAATATTGAGATATCCTCAGCCATGTATACTCAGCTTGTGCTTTGAGAATCAAATTGCCTCCTTTTCATCTCATCTGTTATCACCAATAATGAAGGTTTTGCAGGCCACAATAGTCCCTTGTTTGCACCTATGCTCACTAATATCATGACTGAGTTTGCACAGCTTGAATATAGTAAACAGCCCAGATGATGCACAGTACTTCAATCACATTTAGCTATGTTGACTGTAAGATCAACCAGAACAAAAAATAACTAAGCTTACTGTTATGACTGGAATTGGTAGATGTGATTTTTTCAGGAGCAACTCTGTAGTTCCATTGCTAGGAGCAGAAATGCATTTGATACACAGTTGGGATAGTTAGAAGATAAAAAGAATACTGTTTAGCCTTTATGCAGAAAACAGAATTGGAATTTACTACTTGAGTTGTATTTTAGATTTCAGATATAATAGCAGATTCATGTTCAGTTTATCAGTGTGGAGTTCAGGTATATCATCATCTCTTTTGAAAAGTAGTAAGAGAAATGTACAATGACTAGTCAAATATTCCAGGATAGCTCCATAAATTGTCACTGAAAAGAGTAAATTCCTGCTCTTTAATCGGTGGGATTGAAATTAGTTTTAAACTCTTTAATTCAGTAGATTTAACCTCTTACTATTATCCAAGATTTTATTCTTTTCTTTCTCTCTCTCTCTTTTTTTTTTCTCCTAACAATCTTTACACAAAATTTAGCAATAGAAGGCCTAGGTGAGATATTTTAAAATTTCTGGCTATTTATTAAGTATCATTTACATACAGCATAATCATTTATGTATAGTATAATCATTTCTCTATAGTGTTGATGAACAGAGTATGCAGTATTAAATATTCTTCTTTATGGTATGACAGAGAACATAAACACAGAGGGACAGAAGCCCTTAATCTCTAAGACAAACCTGTCTGGTTTGGAGATAAGGGCATCTCAAATAGTTCCATAGTTCCAAAACACAGTTCTTTTCAGTCTATAAAACTAATTTATAAATTAGCTTTTATAACTGCATCACCTGTTGTAACAAGTACTTGATCAAAGCAGAGCTTGATCCAAGTCTACTATGTTAGAAACATTTTCATTCTTATTAACATCCATTTTAAATAGGTTTAGAAGCTTGGAGAACAGATGATATTTGAAAGCCAGCTACATAACACTGTGTTTGAATAGACTAATGTTTCTCTTTCTCCCAGGGCATAAAAATTAGACTTTTATAACCGATTTTTATTCCTTTTATGTGTTTTCTCTTGATCTCAGGTTGCAAAGTGCTATCCACCAAGGCATCACCCCAGTCATTAAAGAAAGACCTTTTGTGATATTTTTAATTAGTTTTAACCTTCTTCACATCTTCAGGCATGGTTATGGACACTCATTGTTTTTAATTACCATATCGATAGCTTACTGCTTTGCACTCCTTATTAAAATGACCCTCTAGCATTTCTTGTGAATGGGTCTTCTACATTAGATTATTACTTTAAAAAAAATGATTTAAACTTGTTCGGATTTCTATATTAAAATGTTGAGTGTTGAAGGAATTACTGACTCATTTATCAGTTTCCATAAACAAGAGTTTTGAAGAAAGACAAGAATTTTATAAAACATTTTATTCTGAGTAGTTATTTTAAGTTTTGTTAGGAAAGAGAGTGTTTGCATGTTTGTCACGTAAATGTGCAGCTTATAAATTCATTAAATCCATGAAAAGAAACAGAAATCTGTTACCAACAGCAGTGTCCAATATTAATTCTCATTTGCTCAGCTTCTGGCTAATCTCACTAGGGTGTTTATCACCTAGAAACCAAATTTGTATACAGTAATACCCCTTATAAAGCACTCCTCATTAAAGTTACATGCACCTTCTGTTCCAAAGAGAAGGAATTTTCCACTTGACTGCCAGAACTAAATCATATATTTTCCCAGTTTTGCAACTGCCAACATTGCAGTTCCCTAAATCCTCAGTCTCAGTTGTAGTTTTCTACATAAAGATGTGTAGAATTTAGGCAGCATTAAAAATGTTAATACCACTGTCATATTCTTGCTTTTGTCCTTCTTGTGTAGGTTACAGAAACATTGTAAATTCCCTACTTTATTATTGATAAAACTTGTTGAAGCAAGGTCTTACCTTGCCCTGTATAAAAAAAAAGTTTGGAAACACACAATAGAAAAATTTACTTTTTTTGGGAATCATAGAGTGATAGAATGGCTTGGGTTGGAAGGGACCTCAGAGATCATCTAGTTTCAATCCCCCTGACATGGGCAGAGTTGCCACCCCCTAGATCAGGCTGCCCAAGTCTCCATCCAGCCTGGACTTGAACACCTCCATGGATGAGGCATCCACAACTTCTATGGGCAAATCATTCCAGTGAGCACCAGCTTCTGAGTAAAGAATTTCTTCCTACCATTTAACCTAAATCTCCCCTCTTTTTGGAGAGACTCTAGCAGACAGTGTAAGATGTCTGACTCCATCTTTTTAGTATGCTCCCTTTAGGTACTTGAGGGCTGCAATTAGGTCTTCCCTGAGCCTTTTCTGCTCCAGACTGAACAATCCCATCTCCCTCAACCTTTCTTCATAGGAGAGGTACTTCAGCCTTCTGATCATCTTTGTGATCCTTCTCTGGACCCATTCCAATAGCTCCAAATCTTTCTTGTGTCAAGGGCCCAAAGTCTGGACACAGTCCTCCAGGTAGGACATCACAAGGGCAGAACAGACAGGGACTATCACCTTTCTCATCCTTCTGGACATGCTCTTTTTAATTCAACCTGGGATACCATTGGCTTTCTTGACAAAAAGTGTACATTCTTAGTTCATGTATATCTCAAGCAATTAGGTTTCATAAAATAAACTTTTAGTTGGTCAAAATCATTTTGACAGCCAGGAGACCTTTGTCTCAGGCGAGAAAAGACCTGCATATCACAGTGCTTGACAATTCTGCAGTGGCAGACAAATGGTTAGGTGAGGTATGATTGCAAGAGACAAAGAGCATTCCTTGTACATAAAAAATAGTATTTCCACAGTATTTCAGGGGAATTTGTTTGTCCTATTAGTTGGTTTAGACAAAGTATTTTTTATTATAATGAACTGAATATTTTTATGCTGGCAGAAACTATTTTCCTTGGTGTTGTAATTTTTTACCTTCTGTGTTTCCTCCAGTGTAAACTTCAATGGATACACAAAGCCTCAGGAAAGGATCACCCTCATCCCATCTTCTTCAACTCAGAATTATTATAAAAATATTATAAAATACTTCTGTTTATAAATTGAACAGATAATCATTCTCATTAATTAGTCAGTTATAAATACTGTCTTAAGTCAATAGAAACTAGCTTTAATTCAATAATGATGGGAATAACCAAACAAGGTTATTCAAGCATCAAAAACTATAGCAATCAGGTATTTCTGAAGCTTATAAAGTTCAAAAATAGTGTATAAGACTAGATGATTGCTATCTACTGGTCTAGAGCCTTCATTTAAATTTCCTTTCTTCCTATCTGGGCTGTGGTAAATAGGCTCAAGCAACATTTAAATTATATTTAGAGAAATGTGAGCTATCATTGGTCTATTCCCAGGTTTATCTCTTATCTAATCTGAATTTACATTAAGTTGTTGGGTTTTTTAGGGCAAAGAATAGTTTTTCAGTCAGTGAAGAACTAGGTGGTACTACCTGTAATTTAAATGATTTAAAAGTAACTGAATGCTAAACTTAACATTCAGTCTCTAATCTTTATAATCCTCAGAAGGCAACTTGTTAAATCATATTAGACGATAAGAGTAAGTCTTTTTTTTTTTTTTTTTTCATGGAAAAGTTCTTTTCAATTATTACCTCCTTAGATTTTTCTTGCCTTTTCATCACATATTGATTTTTTTTCTTATGTATTAACTAGAATGTAGTTAATAAGTTCAATGCTACTTTTTATAAGATAATTGGTTTGGCGGTTTAGGATATCAAAACACAAATATGTTCATGCTCTATAAACAGTTATGCTATTCAGAACTTTTCCTTTGGTGTTTGTTGCTGTAGACTGGACCTTGTGGAATTACAATTACTATACTGCATCTACCATGAATTAAAATGAGTCAGTTCATCAACTAGCAAGTTTTATTGAATGCTTCATTATTTCAGACTTATTTCTTACCATGTTCCACTACTCTATAATATACCTCAAATCTGTATAAGAACTATAATAAAATCCAAGGAAAAGATGCACTTTCTTGCTACAAGGGCTGCAGATCCTACAGAAAAATAGGCTTTTACAGTTAAACTTGTGACTGTAAGCAATTGTTCAACAAATCAAAAATTCTTCTTCCTGAAGAGAACTTGAAATAGAGAGGGTTGAGAACCAATGCTAAATAAAAAGCAGTGACATAAAATGTAACACATGTTGATGAAAATAGTTTATATTTCAGCAGAATTGCTCAGTAAATGAAATTCAAATTAAACTTTGAAAATACCACAGTTAGAAATACCAATCTTAATCAAAATGGATACGTATTATTTCAGTTAGAAATATGGTGGTATTATTGGGCTGATTATGAGTATGAAATACATTTCTTATGCTTATATGTAAAAATTAAATAAATCATAATAACCACATTTTGCAGAATGAAAACCTTTTAGCACATAAAATGTAAGCCACTTTCCTTGCTGGTAGTAGTTACTGCTCAGAATTTTCTAGTTTCATTGACATAATTTTTGTCAACAGTTAATCTTTGATGGAGATGTTCATACACATTAGCTCAGAGTTTGTCTACAAACAAAATTGTTCAAAAGTGATGGTTCACTAATGAAAACAAAATCTTGTTTTACTGACAGAGTTGAAAGAAAAGTCACTGAAACTACTTGTGCCTTAAGATGTGAGCTAGTGAGCAAAGACTGGAACCTATTTTGACATATACCAAATAGAATCATAGAATCATAGAATCACAGAATTCTTGAAGTTGGAAGGGACCTTTAAAGTTCATCTAGTCCAACTCCTCTATGATGAAAAGGGACACCCACAGCTGGATCAGATGTCCCAGGACCTGATTCAGCCTTGCTTTGAAAGTCTCCAGGGACAGGGTGCCTACCACATCTTAGAGCAATCTGTTCCAGAGCCTCACCACTCCCACTGTAAAAGATTTTTTCCTAACCTAAATCTACTCTCTTTAAGTTTGAAAATACTATCCATTGTTTGATCACAATAGACCCTGCTAAAAAGTCTGTCCCCTTAATTTGCACAGGTAGGCTTCCAGGCGGATCTTGAACATCTCCAGAGAAGGAGACTTCACAACCTCTCTGGGCAGCCTTTTCCAGAGCTCCATCACCCTCACTGTGAAGAAGTTTTAATGTAGCTATGTGTGGAACTTCCTATGCTTCAGTTTGTGGTTGTTTCCCCTTGTCCTATTGCCACACACGGCTGAGAAGAGTCTGGCCTTTTCCTTTCCTGTAGCTCCCCTTTAGATACTGAAAGTCTGCTATAAGGTCATCTCAAAGCCTTCTCTTCTGCAGGCTGAAGAGCCCCAGCTCTCTCAGCCTGTCCTCATAACAAAGGTGTTCCATCCCTTGGATCATGTTTGTGGCCCTACTCTGGACACAATCCAACAGATCCATGTCTCTCCTGTACTGAGGACTCTACATCTGGATGCAGTACTCCACGTGAGGCCTCACCAGCACAGAGTAGAGGGACAGGATCATCTGCCTCGACCTGCTGACCACGCTTCTTTTGATGCAGCCCAGGATAGGTTTGGCTTTCTGGCCCATGAGGGCACATTTCTGGCTCATGTCCAGCTTCCCATCCACCAGTAACCCCAGGACTTTTCTGGCAGGGCTGCGCTCAATCCTTTCATCCCCCAGCTTGTATTGGTAGTGGATGTTGCCTTGACCCAGGTGCAAGACCTTGCACTTGGATTTGTTGAACCTCATGAGGTTCACCCTGACCCACTGCTCAAGCCTGTCTAGGTCCCTCTGGATGGCATCCTGTCCCTCTGGTGTGTCAATTGACCCCCCACAGCTTGATGTTGTCAGCAAACTTGCTGAGGGTGCACATGACCCCACTGTCAATGTCACTGATGAAGATATTAAAGTGTATTTGTCCCAGCACTGACTCCTGGGGGACACCACTCATCATTTATCTTCATCCAGACACTGAGACATTGACCATTACTCTCTGGACTTGAATCTGCAGCCAGTTCTTTGCCCACTGAATGATCTACCAATCAAATCCACATCTTTCCAACTTGGAGAGAAGGATGTTGAGGGGTACCATGTCAAAGGTCTCACTGAAGTCCAGATAGGTGATAGCAGTGGCTCTTTTCTTGTCCATTGATGCAGTTACATCATCATAGAAGGTCATTAGGTTGGTCAAGCAGGATTTTCCTTTGGTGAAGCCATGCTGGTTCTCCTGTATCACTTCCCTGTCTTCCATGTCAATTAGCGTAGCTTCCAGGGGGATCTGTTCCATGATCCTCCCCGGAACAGAGTTGGTACTGACAGGCTGGTTTCCAAAGTCATCCTTTTTACCCCCAAATAGTTGTCCTTTCTTGTATAAAATATTTATTTAGGGTAGGAATTTTATAGTCATAAGTGTATTGCATTGTTTCAGTTGATTTTGTTACAAAATAAATATAAAACTGGATTTCTAGAAAGAACAAGGAAAGTTATTAAATTACACAGTGGGATAATTCAGAAATCTCAGCATTCTGCATAGACATTCATTCACAAACCAGCAACCATTACTACAACAAAACTTAAAATTGCTATGTTGATGAAAATGCAGTTTCTTTATTATAAATAACAAAATACTTCTTCCTTAAAGGTGTAGTTAACTGGTTGCTTTTGACTACATTTCAACTCTTATATCTTGAATGTGTAGATGTAATTCAAATAACTATCTGAAATCTGTCTGAAGCAACTTTAATGTTGAATGTAAAAATTAACCTAGAATTTTATAACAAGCTTTTGTGTAGCGTGTTGACTTCTTTTGAAAATAACTATCCTACTCTTAAAATAACTGTACGTTAGTTTCTTGTCAAATTCCTAAGTTGAAGTCCTTAAGCAAGAGGTTAAGCAAGATTTTTGAAAGCTTATCGCTGCATCCATGGAAGTACAGAACATTTCTCATGACATTGCACCCTTCTGCCACGGAACAAATCCTATTTTGAGGAAAAAAAAATAAGAAAAATAAAAAGAAATTTTAACAAAAAAGATTCATTACTAAATTTTTGATATAGTATTTTTTTTCTTAAGACAGTGCAGATAGGAACAATAAGTGTTCTTGTAAACACTTGGAAATATTCTCTTTATACGTTCAATTCCAGGGCACTGAAAAGCATGATAAATGTTGTCAGAGATCATTGGTATAAAATTTATTCCCAATTGGTATGAATTTTATCTTTATAGTTATGAGAGAGGATACTTTTTTAGTACAAGTTAGTTATGAAAGAACAGCTTAGGTAACATCAAAATATCCATTACAATTCCCTTTTCCCTCAGATATGCTTCCTCAGTTATTTATTCTAGAAATAAAATAATCTGTTAGTCAACTCTAATGGTTTCCTTTCTGTTTATCCACACAATTGTTCAGATTTCCTTTTTAAAGGTCATCTCTACCTTGTAGTAATATGGAGAAATAGAACTGTACAGCAGAGTACAGGAAATCCAATACAAGATTTAAAGAAGCTAGATAAGTTACTGGATATAGTCCAGTTAAGTAGCCTGGAGCACTAGCTCAGGTAATTCATTTTATCAGGAATCTATCTTATTAAGAGCTATGTGAGAGCTAATTTGCCTTACATGAATCTCTGAGCTGCAGTAGCTGCAGTAGTCTTGGTACCTTAAATGGCTTGAACTTCTTCATTCTGATCTACAGTATGTGAAATTGATGTGGCTGTGCTAGTTTTGTTAGACCAGTGCAAAAAGGCAAGGGTGTAGGTTAATAGACAGTCATAAACTCCCTAGATAATTTTAGCTGTCAGTAAAAACATGGGATCCAGAAGGAGTAAGAGTTAAGATCAAGCACCAGAGTTGTAGAGAGCTCTTCACTCAACATTGTCATACCTTATTTTTCAGTACTTATCTGAATTCTGAGTATTAGAAGGAGAATTTTTTTCTGCAACACGTCTTAGCCTTTTAGTGAATAAGAATGTCTGCAGAAAGGTGATTTAGGCAAATATAGTACTAAGAAATCCAAGTTTATGTTGAGGATCTCTGCAGATATTCTCTTCCTGTTTGCCTTCTAATTATATTGTTTCAAATTAATCTTTCCCTCTGTCCTCAAAATAAAATAAAATAAAATAAAAACCTATCATGGTATTATTTTTACTTTCCTTATTTGTCTTGTTCTGTTATGGTACCTTTTCCTGAAACCAGACACACACTCAGATGCTCTGTCACTCCCCCTCCTCTAAAGAACAGTTGAAGAAAGTTGGATGACAAAGGACTTGGGTCAAAATAAAGACAAAGACATCACTTACCAAATACCAGCACAGGTAAAGCAGACTCACTTTTGGGAAAAAAATAATTATTTCCAATTAAAATAGGTTTGGTTAGTGAGTTTTAAATTATAAAAACTATATCCTCTTCAGCCTCTTTCCAGGCTCAACTTGACTCCTTCATTCCCAACTTCTCTACTTCCTCCTCCCTCCTAAACAGTGTGGGGGGATGGAGAATGGTCAGCTTGTAAGAGTTCCTCTCTTCCACTCCTTCCTTCTTATGCTTTTCCATGTTCCAACATGGATCCTTCCCACAGGCAGTAGTATTTCACAAACTGCTGTATTGTGAGCACTCCAAAGGCCTCAGTTTCTTCTGTTTCATCAGGAGATATCCACCGACTCCACCTCCATGAGCTGCATTCTGGCTATCTACTCTACCATGGTTTCTCCATGAGATACAAGGGAATCTCTGCCTTGGCACCTGAAGCACTTCCTTTCCTTCCTTCTTTAACCTTGGCAGTCTTTCACAAGCATAATTTAGAATCAGTCCTAAAGGTGTCTATGTCATTTGATGCTGTTGGCTTCCCTTCCCGTGCACTACTCTACTGTGGCGTTTAAAAGTCCAAATAAAGATTTCCATGACTAGTATTAGTCACAGAATTACAGGATGGTTGAAGTTGGAAGGGACATTTGGAGATCATCCAACCCCTCTGCTAAGGTAGAGACACTGTTTACACAGGACAAGGATATTGATTTTAATATGTCCACATTTCTGGGTAACTTGTTCCAGTGCTCAGTCACCTTCACCTTAAAGAAGGGCTTCCTCATATTCACAGGAAACTTCTTGTGTTCCAGTTTGTGCCCAGTGCCTTTTGTCTTGTCACTGGGCATCATCAAAAAGAGTGCGGTCCCATCCTCTTTGCACCCTTCCTTCAGGTATTTATAGACATTGAAAAGATGTTCCTAACTGGAGAGCTGGGCAGAGAAGAACCTTATGAGCTTCAACAACAGCAAGGGTCTTACACCTAAGGAGGAATGACAGCATGCATCACCACAGGTTAGAGGCTAACCTGCTGGAAGAATCTCTGCAGAGAAGGACCTAGGTGTCCTGGTGGACAGCAGGTTGACCATGAGCCAGCACTACACCCTTGTGGCCAAGAATGCCAGTGGTATCCTGGGGTGCTTTAAAAAAATCGTGGCCGGCAGGTCAAGAGGGTTGATCCTCCTCATCTACTCTGTGTGAAGCTGCATCTGGAATACTGTGCCCAGTTCTGGATTCTTCCATTTAAAAAAAAAAAAAAAAAAAGACAGTGATATCCTAGAAAGAGTCCAGTGGAGGGTGACAAAGATGATAAAGGGTCTGGAGCACTTCCCATATGAGGAAAGGCTGAGAGATCTATGACTGTTCAGTCTGTAGAAAAAAAAGGATCAGAGGAGATCTCATCAATGTTTGTAAGTATCTAAAGTCTAGGAGTCAAACAAATGAAGTTAAACTCTTTTTAAGTGATGTTCAGACATAAGACGAGGGACAATAGGTGCACAAGGAGTTATACGTAAATTGGAGGAAAAGCATTCGTTAGAGAGCTGGGCAATCACCAACTGCATGAAGTTTAATGAGAGCAAATATTGAATTCTGCATCTGGGAAGGGGCAACCCTGGCTGTACATACAGACTGGGAGATTAGATTCTGGAAAGCAGCCCCACTGAAGGAGATCTGGGGTCTTGGTCGACAGCAAGTGGAATATGAGTCAACAGTGTGCCCAATCAGCCAGAAAGGTCAACAGTATCCTGGAGTGCATCAAGCACAGCACTGCTAGCAGGTTGAGGGAAGTGATCGTTCCTCTTTACACTGCACTGATTCAGCATCACCTTGAGTACTGTGTGCAGTTTGGGGCACTGCAGTACAAAAAGGACATAAAACTATTTGAGATCCTCCAAAGGAGAGCTACAAAGATGATGAAGGGCCTAGAGGTGAAGATGTGTGTGGAGCGGCTAAAGTCCTTTGGTTTGTTCAACCTGAAGAAGAGCAGACCAACAGAGAAATAACCATACAAATTAATCTTATGTAGTAAAAATTCACAGCAGTTTACTTACATAAGGATAAGGATAGTAAAGTTGAAAGCTATTTCACTTGAAAATAGATTTCACAAATCCAGAATGTGGAACCATGCCTCTCTATTTATTTTCCTCACACTTCCAAAGTGTAGTTTGGCTGGTCACAAGATGGCGGTTGATGTTATTTGATTGTTGCTATGTGTGTAACGGAGCTAGGTATCATCTATTGCTAGACAGGAATGCAGAAATGGTTTTATTCAAGTGCTATTTTTTATTTTCCTCCCTACTATTGTTATCATTTATTTGTTTGTATTCCTTGCTTTATTACAGATGGAATTTTCTAAAACATCTGTACTGTGTACTGAATTAGACATTAGTTAAAGTAGATTATTTATTCTTTTTTCTTTAAAATCTATGGTTAGACTAGGAAAAAACGAATGCAGAATTTATAAAAATATTTCACATAGATAACATAAATAAGAGCTAGATGATTTCACACTTTTCCAGACATGAGAACTAATTACAATATCATAAACTGGCATGTTTTAAATAATGAGGAATGAAAAAGATAGTGCTTTCCATCAACTTTACTTCTTTCTCATTAATTAAGTTTAAGAAAAAATTAGCTACCTGGATCTGCAAAGGAACACAGAAAGAAAATGCCAAAGTTGAGGTCTTCTTATAGTAGCTTTCTTCTTATTATACCTTAGTGTGATGCTATTTGAAGTTTTTTACAGCCGGCTCTAAATGTCTACAGCTTAGGAGATATAAATCAGCCTGCATTCTGATAATGCTAAGAGCCACAATGATTAATTCAGAATTAAGTCCTAGCAGGATTCACAGTCTGAGCATTTCTAAGCCTTGCCACCAACAGAAAGCACCAAATTCCCTGAAAACATAGTCCAAGATGGTGATACTGCTTCCATCAAGCTCTTTTTTCATTATTTTCTCCTACTTTTATCCAACAAATTAATACTTGGAGAACTGCTTAGGGTATAGGGTTGTTTTTGTTTTTGTTTTTGGTAGAAATTCCCTTGCTGTCTTTCTTCTACGCTGCTTGTCTTTTCATACAATATTTATCAAGTCTGAGAGACAGAAGGTGAAAATGGTTCTTCAAGTTAGTGATCAGGGCATTCTTTAAAAAAACTGAATATTATGATTCATATTCCTGTCCCAGTGAACATTAGTGATTAAGTACATGAAAACCCCATAAATTCTGCACATTTAGCTGCAGGGCAAAAAATGTTTTGACTTTAACATGCTTTTTGTAGTATTCGGGGATGTACTCTAGCCTTCAGTGCAATAAACATTGGAGATATTCACAACCACAAGCTAATAACGTAATCCTGCTTGATCTTCTGCTGAACAACAACATGTAAACAATGTGCCATATTTCCTTGCAGTAGTTTCCTACTGACCTAAAAATAGTGAAATCACTACGCTAGATGAACTTACTGAAGTGTTACAGAGACTGCTCTTTGAGAAATGTTAATTAAAAATCCAGACCAAATTTGTATACAGCAAGTAATAAGGAATATCCAGTTTTCCTTTTGTTGCTGGATCTTACCATGAGGAAGTCAATAGGTATTTTCCACTTGTTCCCTAATACAGCATTACCTCTTTAGTGAACTGACTGGATTACTGAAATGTCAAGATTCATGTTGCATATGAACATATCAGTAAAACAGACACTAAGTTGAAAATTAAGAAGTGGGGTAAGAAAAAGTGAAATAATGAGAACAAGTTTGGTATCAACCCACTTTAGCACATTCTTTTGAATTATCCAGAGAAAAATGCTTTAGTACTCAATGGGACTAAAATTGGACAAAAGACCTGCTAAGGAAAAACAATAATAGCAACAAAAGTTATCCTTAAAGCTGATATTCCACCATCTTGCTTTCTTATTGCTTTCTTACCTAAATTAGACAAATATTGATGACACTAAGCTGAGTGGTGCAGTTGATACAGTAGAAAGAAGGGATGCCATCCAAAGGGACCTAGACAGGTTTGAAGTGAGCACAGAAGAACATAATAAGGTTCAACAAGGCGAAGTGCAGTGTTACACTTGGATTGGGAAATCCCAGATATGTGTACAAACTGGGAGAAGAAATCTCTGAGAGCAGTCCTGCTGAGAAGAACTTGTGAGTACGGGTAGATGAAAAGCTGGACATGAGTCAAGTGTGTGTGCTTGCAGCCCAGAAAGCCAACTGTATCCTGGGCAGCATCAAAAGAGGGGTGGCTAGCAGGGCAAGAGAAGTGGTTGTCCCCCTCTACTGTGCCCCACCTGGAGTACTGCATCCAGGCCAGTAGTTCTCAGCACATTAAGGATGTGGAGCTATTGTAATGGGTCCAGAAAAGAGCCATGAATGTGATCAAAGGTTGGAGTACATCTCCTATGAAGAAAGGTTGCCACATACTAGATCAGGTTGTCCAGGACTCCATCCAACTTGGCCTTGAATGCCTCCAGGAATGGAGCATCTACAAGTTCTCTGGGCAAGGGGAAGCCTGTTCCAGTGCCTTCCCACCCTGAGTGAACAATTTCTTCCCAACATCTAACCTAATTTTCTCCTTTTTTAGTTTAAAGCTGTTCTCCCTTGTCCTATCACTATTAGAACATGTAAAAGTTCGTCCCCCTCCTGCTTATAAGCTCCCTTAAACTACTGTAAGGCTGCAACAACATCTCCCCAAGGCCTTTTCTTCTCCAAGCTAAACAAGTCCATCTCCCTCATCCTTCCTGCACTGGAGGCACTAGGAAAGGACACAGTACTCCATATGGGACCTCACAAGGGCAGAGCAGAGGGAGAAAATCACCTCCCTCTCCCTGCTGGCCACTCCAGTGTGCAAATATTCAAAATCTTATTCAGATTTTTTTTTCTCTCCCTCTGGAATGACTGATTTTTTACTTAAATATGTGAATATCAATATTATAGGTCACTTACCAACGACTCGTGCTAAGCTGCCTGATTATAAAAATTTTAAGTGAAGACTGACATCAGCTGATAATTTGTCAAACTATATATGTAAATAATGACAAATTAGAAGTATAAGGAGGCATTTGCTTTAATATTCAGTGAAGTTATACTAATTGAATTTGCCATGGAAATTCTGAGTCCCTTACATTTATCTTTTGGAAAAAAACAGTGAGGCACATAAGTGTTGCTGATTTAATCCATGCATTATAATTGTATTTGTTATCAGTGCTATGTCTCCCCAAGTTACCAGAAAACAATAAAGATAAATAAGAATCTGACAGAGCTCTGCAGATGTCATTCTAAATGACTGAGTCAGACTAAAATTCATCATATTATCTAGTGTTGAACAATGTAAGTATTTCAAGGATAGTTACATTCTGCACAGGTTCTTCATCATTCAATAGCTTAAAGCTACAAGAATAGTTTTTAATTGTGTATGTGATGTATGACTTTATTGTCTCATTCACTCTGTGTCAAAAAAGAACCCAGTAAATTAATAATAAACTCAAGCACAATGCAAAGTAACTGCTAAAAGATACGATTGATTCATATCTAAGATGATGATGCCTGCACTCCAGATAGCCAAGTAGGGAATATAAGTTTCCTGCAATATCTCAAATAGTGATCATAAGTTTGGTATTCCAAATTTTTATTGATACAACAGACTTTGGTATATGGCAGTATGGTACAAACTTGTGTGTATTAACTTTGAAAGCAGAAGAGTAGAAAAGAGTTGAATGACTTTCTATTGTATATTCTTTAGCTGTCTAAGACATTTATATGAAACCGCAGGTTCTGAGTTTCTAGACAAAAGTAATAATGAAAAGTAATACAGACAGAAATAGCTTGCCTCTAGCAAGACTAATGGCAAGGTCAGATTACATCAATTAGATGAGAAATGCCTCCAAGATAAAGTTTATTGCAAATCCTTATGAGTTCTTCCCTTCTAAAACAGTGTCTAGTTTTACAAATATAAATCAGTCTAACTGTAAATTCACAGATCTACAACAGGAGAGTAGATAGAGAGAGCGAGGAGAGTAGATAAAAAACTGCTCCAAAAATAGTAAACAAGAATATTAGATGATGTAAATTGAAAACAAATCAAAAAGCAAAATACCTCCTGTAACAAAAATAATAATAATAATAAAAAATACTGAAAGTATGTTTTCAATATTCAGAAATGCAATACAATTACCATCAACATGTTCTTTACTGTTGAAAACACTTCCTGCCAACTTGGTGTCATCTGCAGACTTATTGACCACTCAGTGCCCTCATCCAGGTCATCAGTTAAGATACTGAACAGGACAGACCCCAGTACCAACCTCTGGTGACGACCACTCATGACCGGTCACCAGTCATGTCACCAGGATGTCCACTTTGTTGGCCCTAACCCTGATCCTTACCCCTAGAGATTCAACCTTATCATTCCCAGCCCCAAAATCAACAATATCAAAACATTCTCAAACATAAAAAAGCCATGCCACCACCATTCCTTCTTTGGCTATCCCTTCTGATGAACTTACAGTCATCCACTGCAGCACTCCAGTCATGAGAGCAATCCCACCATGTTTCCATAGTGGCAACTAAGTCATAGTTTGCCTGCTGCACGATGGCTTCCAGCTCCTCCTGTTTGTTGCAAGAAGAAATGTAACTTTTTGATATACATAAGAGCTGAATAAGCTACAGTGATAAACATATGGAGCAATCTGAGATCACTCTAAAAGATGAAAAACAACTAAACCAAATCAACCAATCAACCAAAAAACCCTAAAACTTTATTACATCCATAATGTCCAAAGCATCCCAAATGTTTTCTTTTAAGTATTCACTTTGTTTCTCTTCATTTCTTATCTCAGAAAGGGAAAATAATAAATTAAACATAGTAATAGTAGTAGATACAGTTACAATTATATTAATAATTTGCTAGCATGAGGACTGTCAGCATCCTTCCAGAGAAGTAAATTCTAAGAAAATAGCAACACTACTTCAAGAGGGAATTTCAGATTCTCAGAAGGAACAGGAGATTTTAAACTGAGCTTTAATTATATCCATGACTTTAGAGGTCAGACAAAATGTAAAATGTTTATTAAAAAATGCCTGCAGCCACCGTAAAGAAAAAAAAAATATCTCCCTCAGCTTTTCCCCCCTGTGAATAATTCTGAATACAATGGGGATAATAATGACCTCTTGATGTTTTTAAAGAAATAAATGAAATGTATCACATTTTGAGTCACACAGAAAACAAAATATAGATGAAACAATATATTCGGGCATGATGAAAGGGAGCATCGGTGCAAAATGTGAGAATAAATCACTCGCTATAGGAGATAAGGTGTGAGACCATCTAAGGAACCTGAACACACATAAGTCCATGGGAACTGATGAGATACATTGGAGGATCCTGAGGTAATTGACAGGTTAAGTTTCTAAACCACCGTCCATCATGTTTGAACAGCTATGGTAACCCAGAGAAGTTCCTTCACTAGAAGAGGAGAAATATAATCCTATTTTAAAAAGACAAAACAGGAAGACACAGGGGATTTCAATCAGTTTTGCCTCTATGCCTGCAAGATCAAGGAGCAGATCCTATTGGAAGCTATTCTAAGGTGTATGGAAAACAAAGAGGTACCTGGAGACAACAAACATATGTTCACCAAGGGCAAATCATACTTGATAAATTTGGTGGACTTCTATGATGAGATTGTGTTTTTAGTGGGTCATGGAAGACCAACAGACAACATCTACTTGGACTTGAATGAAGCATTTTATGCTATTCCATAAAAAATTATTGGAAACAATGGAAGTCAACATTTTTACTAAGGGAGCAGGATGAACAATGAAGAGACAGCCTATTCTGCAACAGAGTAGTCACAAGAACAGGGAGAGGAAGAGACAGAAATCAAAAGTCACTTAATACTTATCCTTGAGTGAGCTGCAAGATGTGCAAAATGATTTCAACTTTCATCCAAGTGAGCATATTATCACTCGGTTGCTCATATGCTGGGAGCCAATAGTTAGGGTTTAGAAGGCAAACTTGGTAGCTGTGATCTCTTACTAGGGACAGGGCCATCAAGGGTTGGAAAAGGGGCAAAAGTCCTCAACCTCTGGAGGCTACTCCTGTTGAGCGTGAAAGAATGACACACAGTTCTTGTGACAGAAATCTTATGAAGTGCACCAGTATTATATACCAGCACCATGATAATACAAAGCCAGAAAGACATGAAGGAACCAACAGTGTGTTGAGTTGTTAGTCAACTTCATCAACTGGAAGGGAATCTCTCTTCCTCCCTACGAGTCTTCGTCTCAGTTGTAGAGGAATTGCTCCAACATATCCAGCAACTCAAAGAGAACATATCATCTGCCTTGTTCTCATCAACCAGTATATCAGCTAATAAGAGTCAGCCTTTTTCTGCTCAAGGACATTGGATGCACACAATCTATCAACAGCCATATGGTAGCCATGGTGAAGACGTGAGAAAGTGAGCTGAAAAACATACCTCAAACCTAGAAGCTCAGATGCATGAATTGCAGGAAGTGAAAATAGCCAAAAGGTGTCACTTCAGGAAAACTACTGCTCCAGTTGTTGATGAGCAATTCCCCAAACAGATCTTACTTCTGGCCCTAATGAAGGGACTTCTCATTTGCAGTTACAATAAATAAATAATTAGTGAATCTTAGGGGTTGGAAGGGAACTTTGAAGATGACCTGCATGAATACTCTGAGCAGGGCTAGAGGGGCATTGCCTTTGTCCAAGTGGAGGATAGGAGCAACGAGATTTTTTGGAATGTGTGGATTTGATGGCCTGGAACATCAGACCATAAGAAGAATAAAGCTCTAGTGGGCATCAGTACACAGAGCACTCTAAACCCATCAAATTATAAAGGGGAAGAACCCATCTGTATTTCTGGCGTGGCTAGGGTTCCAAAGAGCTAACTGTATTGGAGTCCAAAGTGAGATGAAATTTGAATGGGTGGAAAAAGCAATCTGTTGTCACTGTCTCAGAAACTCTATGTATCTTTGGCATAGACTGCCTTAGGAGGGGGTACTTCAAAGACCCAAAAGGATATCAGTGGGCTTTTGGTATAGTTGCTGTTGCTCAGTGACTGGACGGGCAGAGGTCAGCTGATGGTGAACAGTTCCCTTTTGCACCACTTGTTTGTCTTTTCCAAGTTTTCTAACTTTGACCTTCAGATTCTCTTTTCTCATCTTGTTTTGGCAAGGTAGTGAGTGAGCAGATGTATATTGCTTAGCTGTCTACTGGGGTTAGACTCAGAGTCCTACTTTCTTGGCATTACTCATACTTTTACTTTTTCAGTTTATGTAAATAATACCCACTCAGACAATAAAGTGGTCCAATAGCATATATGAAAAGTGAAAATGAAGATAAACTTAGCTCTTCTTTCTGCTATTTTTGAAATAGGAATCTATGTTTTCTGGTGCTATGGAAGAACACATAAATACATATTTACATTTATACATGTACATGTGCATTGGTACTACAAATACTTAAGTAACTCTAACAAGTAGATTGTGGAGACAGTATGTCTTGAGCCAATTAACATTCATTATTCCTTAACAAAATAATCTAAATAAAAACTGACACAGCAGTCAATTAGTCAGATTTCTTATCTGTGATCAGATTATAATCAATCATGTCAAAACAGAGATTTGAATATGGACTTTCAGCCTTCCTTCACAGTAGGAAATCTACTCCTTCAACAGTCTCTCTCTCCCCTCCTCCAAGTTATTATTTTCCTTTGTTTCAAGCATCGAACGAATAAATAATTAAATGATCTATCTGCATAACTGAAATCTCAAAAAGCACAGTAGGATGGTAAAGTAATATCCCATACACTTATGTATTTTTTCCCTGAGTGAAAAATATGTGGAACTGAAGGACTTTTCTACTTTCCAAAATATCTTACACACTTTATTAATAGTTTTTTGACCAAAAAACTAAGCCTCTCAAATAAAACAGAAATAGTGTGTATATGAAAAGAGCCATGATTACTCCACCACTCAATTGTAAATATTCCATAATTTGTTTTATCAAAAGAAGCTTTGAAGAGAAGAAAGAATTTCCTCATTTATTCAATATGATTACATTCCAAGTCAAGTTATAAAATAAAATTCAAAGCTCTATATTTTGCAATTGAAGTGTTGCTTTTATAATTGAGACAAAAATACCTAAAAGTCTGACTAACAAAAAGAGATTTAGGGTACCTTTTATGTTCAGCATAGAAGAGAATGAATTACCAATGATAACAAGTGTAAACTACTGGAGAACAATTTTATACAAACAATTATTTTTATAGTATACATTTATGATTATTTTGTAGCATGTTGAACATATTCTTAGTTTGTGAAATATTCCATGAATTCAGGATAAAATAAATTATAGACTTTCAATCAATTTCCTTGTCCTTGATGCATAGGAGTGTACCAATTCTGTGACAGCCAATGAAAAACTCAGAAAGGAATATGAATTTAAATTTAAATAGAAATTAGAGGGCTTTTAAAGTGACTCAGAAAAGTGATGAATCTTAGGAAAAAAAAAGAAAGAGGGAAGCATAAAGTAAAATCCTCACAAGTGCTTTTGAATTATTTATCACCTTACAGTAGAATCAGTCCTGAAGTGAAATTATATGGGCTTATTTGTATTGATGGGTTGAAGAAGTGCTCTTTTCCTCTTTCCACACCAATCTCTTATTTTCTTAAGTCATTCTTTTTAAGGAAGACGCTTTTTTAAAATCTGATTTACAAATAAGCAAACAAATAAGCAATAACAACAAAACAAACAAGTACAACAACAACAACAACAAAACAACAAACAATAAAACAACCAAATAAGTAATTCTGAAGTAATCATTAAGCAGTTACTGATGAAACTTATTCGGGGCAATGCTTTTCTATACCTATGTGATTTTGTTCAACATTTGTTCAATATTTCCAGTTAAAAATTCCTATAGAATTACACACAAATTATTTTCTATTGAGATTGTTTGATTTTCTTCAGTTCTTGAAAAATCTACTGATTTCAGAGATTAGTAGAAATCTAATCTCTGGATTTAATAGTAGCTTTGTAGAAGTTTGTAGTTTAGATAGGGCTATTCTGCGAAATAAGTATGTCAATTAAGATATTTTCCTTGCAGATACACACATTCATTTTTAGAGTTATGTCTTTTAGGATGTCAGAAACTAGCCTTTGCTACTTCAATCATACGTATTTATTGGTTGTATAAAAATATTTATGGAAGTATAAATAATTATCTATAAGGATTTTTCTTCATCAGTTCTCATTGGAGAAATTCCAGCTGAATACATCTCTCTTGTCCTCATAAGACAAACTTAATTTTAGAATTACATGAAATAAGGTGCGAAATACATGCTTTGAATTAGAAAACATATAAATTTAAATTATATATATATATACATATATATACACACACATATTGTTTTGTTTCTTTTTTTTTTTAAACACTCATTGACCATAGCCATAATTGAAATACTGAAACCCCAAATTCCATTGCTAACACCAAAATCTTGATTACTATATGGAGTGATTTAAAGTTTCTGAAACATTGACTTGTAGATGACAAATCTGACTAATTACTGACACCTACTGGCATTTCAAGTTGCAGAAATTCTCACCTAGGCTACAGTTTCCACCACAAAAAGCAGAAAAAACAAGTATTGACTAGATTCAGTGTTATGTCTGAAACTTTGATATCTTGGATGACATTATACATCTGAATACAGACGTTTGTATGGCACACCAGAGAAATTACTGTTATGTTTATCAGGATTACTTCTACTTTTTAAACATATGTCTGAACAGTACATGCATCTATATATAATATGTGGTGATTTTGCTATTTATGAAGAGTAACAAATGTTCTGATGCCATTTCATAAGACAAAATAAAACCTAGGATGGCTGCCTGAGAACTGTATTTCATTACTATAATAAGGGATCGCAGAACAAAATTTTTTGTTTGTGGGAACTCTAATTGAAATTAAAGTAAACAAGCATTTCCAAGCACCCTTGCACTTTAAAAGAATCAGCTTTAGATCTAACTACTTCATGCCTGCTTTTCTTCAACTGAATCTTCCTATTAATGATAACTGGATACTGGTTCCTTATGCAGCAGAGCTATAAACTAAAAAATGTGTTGCAAGCTGGTAGAAGAGAAGGTGAATCAGAGATATTTTCTTCATTTAATCAGAAAAAAAAAAAAAAAAAAAAAAAAGCACTGTAAGGAAACTCTGAACTTGCAAATATCCAGAAAAAAAAAGAGTATATATAATAAAATAATTTTTTATAAAGTTAATTCATTTTAATGTTATAAATTACTGATTTTATTCCTAAGAAGCGTATAAAAATATTGTACATAGATTGAGATTTCTAGTATTCCTAGCAGTTATTATGCAAATCAGCCCCATAACAACTCTCAAGAACCTCTCCGTCTCAGATGAGGCTTTGTTCATTCGCACAAACCAGATGTCATTTGTCAAGAAAAGTATTCTCACAATGACACAACAGTGCCTGAAAGTATTAGAGTAACTTGAATGAGAAGACTAAAATTCTAATGTGTTCTTATGTGATCTTATGTGTTAAAAAATTACAGAAAAACCACCGTCATAGACTGATCCCTTTTTCTTTCAAGGATGTCACTGACATAATAGAAGCATGTGGATAAACACAGAAGTATTCTTCAAGTATACTTTATCTGACAGTTCATTTTCCAACATGACAAGTGGCAGTCAACACTTAAATGAGGCCTAGGAGGGGTGTAGGCTGGCTCCACCCCTTCCGGTCACACAGGTGAATTTCCCTCACCTTTGCTCCCAAGGGCTGACTGGGTTTTTTCTCCAGGTGTTATATCAGTGGTTCAGGCTGTGACTCAGCAGTTCCCATACACCCGTTTTTTAAAAAATACTTCCGCAGACTTATTTGTAACTTCAAGTTGAGGTTCTCAATGCCTTCATTACATCTGTCTTTAAAAGTCAAACCAATTATCCTTGGGGTATTCTACTTCCTGACCTAGAAGTCTGGGATGGTGAGCAGAATAAACCCCCCACAATTCAGGAGGAAACAGTTAAAGACCTACTACTCCACCTGGACTGCCACAAGTCCATGGGGCTGGATGGGATCTATCTGAGGGTGCTGAAGGAGCTGGTGGAAGTGTCTGCCAATCCACTTTCCATCATCCTTCTATCTGTGTTTCTGGTCAACCAGAGAGGTCCCTGAGAATTGGAGGCCTGCCAACATGATTTCCATCTACAAGAAGGTTGGTAAGTAGGATCTGAGGAACTACGGGGCTGTCAACCTGACTTAGGAGCCAGGTAAGGTTACAGTACAGATCATATTGAATGAAATCACATGGCATGTGATGGGCAACTGGGGGATCAGGCCCAGCCAGCATGTGATCATGAAAAGCAGGTCTTACTTAACCAATTTGATCTCTTGCTGTGTTTGAGTGACCCACCTGGTGGATGTGTGAAAGACTGTTGATGTAGACTACCTAGTAGTCTACATTCTATTATTCATCTTGGTGAATTATCTATTTATTATTTTCCATAAACACACTGGGCTCCCAGTGTTTAAACACCTTTGTGATCTAATCAGAATATTTATAAAATTGATCAGGAAAAATGCATGATTGGGATCGGAGTTGAGAAGCCCATTCCAATCCTTGCAATTATGTGGTTCTGTGATAACTTGCACATGCCGTTATGTAATCTAAGCAGTAAATCTCTAGTCAATACAAATAACTTAATACTGTGAGAAATACTTGACAATGCCATAGGAGATAAGAAGTTCTTAAAATATTTCAGTATTCATCTGGAAATTCTTAATATTTCGTGGTACTACCTAGACATTTCCTTCTAGACATGTCTGTTTTATTTTTTCTCTCATGGCATTTTAATAAAATAAAAATTGTCTATTTTCTGTACTTTGTAAATACAGAATTTAAGTGCAAAATTACCATATCTTAGAGCCAAGAAGATGCTCGGATACTAAAGTGGGTATTGAGAGTGTAAATTTTATCAAGACTGCTATTACAAAACTGAAAATGGTTTTGTAATTGCTGAGTACTGGAAAAAGTAAAGAACAACAACAACATAAGTATTTGTTCAATTTTACAAAATAGGGAGATTTTTATATTTTTTCTTGCTGCCGCTACGTCTGAAGCTGTTAAGCTATGAGAGGTCTAACTCAAACTCAGTCCAAGGTGTGAAGCAGTTTGGAAGTCTTTTTTTCCCTTATCTGTCACACATAAGAGGACAGGTTTTTGTAGATATTTATGGAGAAGGTGTAGTATTACTGCACCATAATATAACATTGCCATTGTTAACAGCAGGTCACAGGCTTTGTATTAAGTTTGCAAGTAGTATGAGGACTAAGGACACTCAAATCTGCTCTGTCTTCATTTTTCCTTGATCAACCTCCAGGTTAATATTATTTTATTTATCTGGAACAGTATTTCTATCTTACTGACCAAACAGACTTGTAGAATCATGGAATGATCTGAGTTAAAAAGGGCCTTAAAGACATCTAGTTCAACTCCCCTTGACACGGACAGAGGCATCTTCCACTAGACCAGGTTTCCCAAAGCCAAATCAAACCTGACCTTGAACATTTCTAGGAATGGGACATCCACAACTTCTTCGGGCAGTCTGTTACAGTGCCACAGCACCCTTATAGTGAATAATTTCTTATTTATATCTAAACTAAATCTGTGCTATTTTACTTTAAAACCATTATCTCTTTCACTGTCACTGTACTCTCTGAAAAAACGTCCCTCCTCATCTTTCTTCTAGACTCCTTTTAAATACTGGTAGGCCAGCAGCATAAAATCTCTGGCCTCTTTTCTTCAGGCTGAATGATGACAGCTCCCACAGTCTTTCTTCATAGGAGAGGTGCTCCAGCCCTCTGATCACCCTTGTGGCCCTGCTCTGAACTCTCTCTAACAGGTCCATATCTTTCTGATGTTGAGGGCCCCAGAGCAGAAAGCAATACTGCAAATGGGGTTCTCATGAGAGTGGAGTAGATGAGGAGAATCACCTCCTCCAACCTGCTAAAGCTGCTTTTTTTTTTTTTTTTTTTTTTTTTT
>NC_034409.1:158951677-158969404 GCF_002078875.1 Numida meleagris | reverse complement strand
AGGTATGTTTCTTCTGTGTCCATAAACAAGATTTTGCATGTAACAAAGTGCAATATACATTAAGGCCCCACAGATAATTGGTGATACTTTATAAATGAGATTGTGTAAACAAAAAATTAAATGAGTATATTAAAGGAAGAGATAGGAATACAATTTTTCATAAAAAGGCCCGTCACTGATAAAAGTGATTGGTGGTAACTGCTGGAGAAAGATCTCAGGGCAGGAGGTTGTCAGAAGGATGTCAAAGCAGGGGAACCATGATGTTCAAGTATAGCATTGGTAATCAGTACAGAAAAGAGCAGTATAGGCAGCCAAAAAGAGTAATGTTGGAAGAAAAAACAAATGCTAGTATGAGATTGGAAGATGGAAATTCACTTCTTGGTAAGGGAGAGTTAGAGATATGTTGAAGAAGAGAACACACGCAGTGCATGTGTTCAGCAATGGTATTTTCATACAGTTGTACTCAAAGTGTAGATGAAAAAAGCTGCATGCAGAAATTATCCATTCATTTTAGTCAGGTGACTTTCACCTGCTGAATTTAGGAAGAATCTCTGCCTATTCAGCCTTATATAAAGAAAAAAAAATATTTTAAGCTACAGTAAATTATTCTTTCCTCAATTTTCATTAATTTAGAACCAATTAATATATTTTATTCTGATCGGGCCCTATACATGTTCAGTCAAAGATCTACAAGGTAATCAGAGCCTGCAGAAGCACCACATAATACCAAATGTTTCATAAGTACCAAATGTTTTTCAGATCAGTGGCTGGCATATACAATGATCAGAAAACCAAGACCGAAGACATGGCAGATTTGAAGCATATGTATTCCACATGTGGAAGATGGCAATTACTTTTTTTTTTTTTTTAAGTCGAAGGATATAAATTAAAAGGTGAAAAAAAAAATCATGAAATAACAGAAAATGTGCTTCAAGGAAAAGGCAGTATAACAGAAAAGTAAACTTTTATTTCGAATGAATGCCACTTTCTGCTCCTTTCTTTCTTTATGTACTGTGCCCAGCCATTAATAAAATTACCCAGTTGAAGGTGAGTATTTTGCTACATGCAAACACATAAAATCTGCAGTAACTATATACCTGTAAGGAAAAAAAAAAAACTGTTTCTAGAGGCAAAACTGATTAAATGAAAATCCAATGGTAAAATGAAAGAAAAGATACACATTAAAGATTGCTTTGAAATATGAACGGATTACAAAAAGCACTTCCCATGCTCCTTCTATTAGCTCTGCTGTTGTATTTAACTATTTTCAAGAGGTCAGAAGTTTGACTGTAAATCTTAATGAGGATGCAGACAATGATTACATTGTCAAAATAGAACTTTTTTTTTTTTTTTTTAAATTCTGAGAAGGGATAAATGCTCAACAAAAATATTATCCAGGAAACTACAAAAGTTTAGGAGGAAATTTATTTCTAAGAACTTAGTCCAATTATTCAGAATGACTGTTTCAGTACAGTAAAAATTAGATGTAAATTAATTATAAATGTTTATTATATTTAATTACATTTAATGATAATTACATATTTTTAGATTCTTGTCAATTCAGCACTGTGTTTATTATGAACACACTGAACTAATTTTCTGACCTACACAAAGTTGTTCAGCAATCTTAAAAATGGTCACAAAGGCTTTCACATTGAAATGTTTACCATGCTAGCTGGTTACTGAGAGTGAGATGAATTGTACTTCAAAAGCTCCATTAAATAATTAATTTTGATGTCTATAATTTTTGTCTTTTTCCATAACTGCGCTTGTGTAGAAAAATGCAACGCTATTGGCACTGAAAGACTGAATATTGATGAGTCCACATCTATTTTTTCTTAAATTGACTCTTTAGTCCTTTTTGTTTAAAGATGAATCAAATGTATACATACAAATTTTCTATGTTTGAAGTTTAATACCCTGTTTCCAAATTCTTGCATCACATAACCATTTGTGTATGCTCTGTCTTGCTACTCACACTTGCATAATGATATTATTTATTTGGCCAATAAAAATACAGGAATTGTTATTATACATTTGAGTTAAATATTTACAGGTTCACATTTAAGTCTTTATTGATTAAATCACACAGACAACAGATTAAACTGAAAGATTAACCTATGCAAAATATATATTTGTTATTTACTGTACTATAATTGTCATGAAGTAATCTCAATAACAGTGATTGACTTGGATGTCAAATAATCATAGGGAGAAAGTTTACTTAACAATTAAGAATCTAGTTAGGTGGACAGGATAACTCCTTCAAGACCTTCAGAAGCACGTTTATTTTCCTTGATTACATAGAGATTACATCTGTGTATATTAGTGATGAAGTGAAGATGTGTGCCTGTTTTAGACTACATATGTAGTAGTATTGTGTAAGGGTGTCATGTAAGCTGTGAGTCAAATTAGCTCATGCAAGAGTTTTCACCTACTTCTAACAATTAACAGTCACCTACCTCTGCAGTGTGGGAACTAATAATAATACAGAGGGTTCTTCTCACTGTACTAGAGAAATGAGCTGAGGATTGGTGATGTAATAAGAAAAGGCCTAGAATAATGGGAAATTAGGGAGTAAATTCTGACTGAAGCAGTCCGTCTACAGCTGGAGTCATAACCCTTTATTTTCCCAAAGAACATATATTCACTAATGGTTGAACAATTTTACAAAAAGAAAATAAAGTAAATTGCATTAAAAATGCAGGAAATGCATGCACAAAGTGAGAATACATCCTGGTAATTCCACTCTGTTCTTCAGTAACTAAAAACACTTCTTCCCTAATTTTCCTGTGATTACTTGAGTTGCAAAGATCATAGAATCATATGAATCATAGAATGGCCTAGATTGAAAAGGACCTCAAAGATCATTGAGTTTCAACCCCCCTGCTGCATGCAGGGTTGCCAACCACTAGACCAGGCTGCCCAGAGCCACATGACGCCTGGCCTTGAATGCCTCCAGGGATGGGGCATCCACAACCTCCTTGGGCAGCCTGTTCCAGTGCGTCACCACCCCCTGTGCGAAAAACTTCCTCCTAATAGCTAACATAAATCTCCCCTGTCTTAGTTTAAAACCATTCCCCCTTGTCCTATCACTATCAACCCATATAAACAGTCATACCCCCTCTTGTTTATACACTCTCTTTAAATATTGGAAGGCCGCAATGAGGTCTCCCCCGAGCCTTCTCTTCTCAAAGCTAAACAAGCCCTCAACTTTTCTTCATAGGAGAGGTGCTCCAGCCCTCTGATCATCCTAGTCGCTCTCCTCTGGACACATTCCAAGAGCTCCACGTCTTTCTTGTGCTGGAGGCCCCAGGCCTGGATGCAGTACTCCAGATAGGGCCTCACAAGAGCCGAGTAGAGGGGGACTAGCACCTCCCTCTCCCTGCTGGCCACTCCTCTTTTAATGCAGCCCAGAACATAGTTGGCCTTCTGGGTTGCAAGCGCACAGTGCTGGCTCATATCCAGCTTCTCGTCCACCGGGACCCCTAAGTCCTTCTCCACAGGGCTGCTCTCAAGGAGATCTTCCCCCAGTCTGTATAAATACCTGGGATTGCCCCGGCCCAAGTGCAGCACCTTGCATTTGGCCTTGTTGAACCTCATTATGTTCTCATGGGCCCACTTCTCCAGGCTGTCCAGGTCCCTCTGGATGGCTTCCCTTCCCTCCAATATATTGACTGTACCGCTCAGCTTGTTGTCATCTGCAAACTTGTTGAGGGTACACTCGATTCCATCATCTATGTCATTGATAAAGATATTGAAGAGCAGTAGTGCCAAGACTGAGCCCTGGGGAAACCACTTGTGACTGGCCTCCGCCCTGACACAGAACCATTGATCACAACCCTTTGGCTGCAACCAGCCAACCAATTCTTAACCCACTGAACAGTCTATCCTTCAAATCCATACCTCTCCAATTTGGAGAGAAGGATGAGGTGAGGGACCATGTCAAAGGCTTGGCAGAAGTCCAGGTAGATGACATTCATTGCCCTTCCACTGTCCACCGATGCTGTCACTGCATCATAGAAGTCCACCAGATTGGTCAGGCAAGATCTGCCCTTGGTGAAGCCATGTTGGCTGTATCAGATCACCTCTTTGTCACCTATGTGCCTTGACATGTCTTCTAGGAGGATCTGCTCCATGATCTTCCCAGGCACAGACGCGAGGCTCACCTGCCTGTAGTTCCCCGGGTCTTCCTTTCCCCCTTTCTTAAAAATGGGAGTAATGTTTCCCTTTCTCCAGTCACCAGGGACTTCACCATACAGCCATGATTTTTCAAATATGATGGAGAGCAGCTCAGCAACCACATCAGCCGTCTCTCTCAGAACCCTGGGATGGATATCATCCGGCCCCATGGACTTATGTACATTCAGTTTCATGAGGTGGTCTTGGACTTGTTCCACTGTTATAGTGGGATGGAATCTGCTCCTCTCACCCACACCTCGAGGTTCAGGGTCTTGGCAGACATGGGGAACCTGATCACCAGTGAAGGCTGAGGCAAAGCACTTATTCAGTACCTCAGCATTTTCCATGTCTGAGGAAGCCACTTCTCTGTCTTCATTTATCAGAGGGGGAACACTCTCCTTGACCTGTCTCCTCCTGCCTATGTACCTGTAGAACCCCTTCTTGTTATTTTTCACATCCCTTGCCAAGTTCATCTCTATCTGCGCCTTGGCTTTCCTGATCCTACCTCTACACATGCAGACAACAGCCCTGTATTCCTCTCAGGCTGCACAACCCTGCTTCCATTTCCTGTACATTTCTCTCTTTTCCCTCAGTTTAAGCTGCGGGTCCTTGCTTAGCCATGCCAGTTGCCTGCCTTCTCTGTTCTGTTTCTTCTGCTGGGGGATGGAGAACTCTTGTGCTCTCAGAAGGGAGTCCTTAAAGAGCTGCCAGCTCTGTTCTGTTCCTATGTGCTTAAGGACTGTTTCCCAGGGGATTTCACCCAGCAGTATCTTGAGCAGCTGGAATTTTGCTCTCCTGAAGTTCAGGGTCCTGACTCTGCTTTTTGCCAGGTCTGCATTCCTCCAGATCACAAAATCTACCAGGGCATGATCACTACAGCCCAAGCTGCCTCCAATCTTAACCTCTCTAATGCTCTCCTCCACACTGGTGAGCACCAGGTCCAGTAGGGCTTCATCCTGGGTTGGTCTGTCTACTACCTGGTCCAAGGAAGTTATCCTCAACAGACTCCAGGAATCTCCTGGATTGTCTGCTGCCCACCGTGCCGTAGCAGATATCGAAGTTTCCTCCCCACTGATTGACTTGGAAATAATGCATGAGTTGTGTTTTAGTGTGCTTTCAGCTTTGTTTCAGCCAAACTTCATTTCCTCCTTTTCAAGTATTTTTCTGTGTAAGAGCTTTGTACATAATATGCAAGTGCTAAACAAAGCACTGTAATAGGCTAATACTATTATTAACCTTGAGACACACAGTAGGACAATTAGAACATTATTATTGGGCTACCTTAATTTGACCTTGAGAACAGACTAATTAAGGTCAGAAAAAGAACCTGAAATCTTGACACAGCAGTTGGCTATCAGTACCAGCTGTGTGGCTTCAAGTCCGAGGTAGCTTGTATGCAACATCAATTCAATCTCAAAATCTTTTCTGTTTACCCTATCACAAGTTGAATGTGAAAACCATTGTGCTTAATTCTTGCTGACAAATACTTTCACATGTATTGGCAAACAGTCAGCTGCAGCTGAATAGAACAAAGCAGCTACTTGCAAAGCGCAGCCAAGAGCCAATAACTGATAGTCTTTCTTCCTTGCAGCTCACTAAGGGATTATGTCAAAAAGTAAGACACATATTTCAGATGCCCAGAAGAGACATTCTTGCATTACATTATTTTGTCTGTATGTGCTCATGGAAGAACATCCATTATTCCCTAGACACAGACTGATTATTTGAACTATTCACTGAAGTGTCTGGGAAGCCCTAATGGGATCCCACTCTGAAACTGTTATACTCCACGTGATGCTAATAAACTTGTCTTGGGTCCATTCAATTTGTTATTGACAGTCAAATATTGTCTTTTTTTTTCAACCATGAATGTCTTCCATGACAAAAAAATCTCAGTAGAGCAATGATACCCCAAATAGAATAAAAATACATACCTTGCATAGGCTCCTTGTCACTCCTTTGAAAAAAATCTATTCATCCTAAGCAAAAGTTTTAGGAGTGTCCCTTAATAATCTGGCAAAACATACAAAGATATTGGAAACTACGCTCCAGCCTTCACAAAACTGATGGAATCATGAAGTCTTTCTGAAACTGTAAGCCAACAATAATGCATTGCTTAAGCTGTGAGCCTATACTGAATGGAGAGGAGCTACAGGAGCCTTATAGGATTCAGGCTTGATGATTCTTGTGGGTCCCATCTAACTCAGAACATTCTATGATTCTATTATTTTATGTATGGCACGTATATAGTTTTCTAGATTTAGAATTTAAGGATAATTATTTTCTCTAAAAGAATAAAAATCAATAATAAAGAAATACCTTATTTTTTTTTTGAAATTTTAGGAATTAATAGGTTTTGTTTTGTTTTGTTTTCTGAAGAATCTAGGAACTAGCCTTGTCTCCTCTCTTTGAAAGATAAAGGAAACTTTTATTAATTTATTTATATATATATAATATATATAATATATATATATAATATATAATATATATATATAATATTTATTATTAATTTTATTAATTCAAATAGAATGAGTGGATGGTGAGGTGAGTTGAGAACTGGCTGACTGGCAATTCTCACAGAGTTGTGATAGGTGCTATAGAGTCTAGAGGGAGCCCTGTAACTAGCAGTATTCCTGAGGGGTCAGTGATGGGTCCAGTCTTGTTCAACATTTTCATGTACGACCTGGATAATGGATAGAGTTCACCCTCAGCAAGTTTGCTGAGGATACAAAGCTGGGAGGAGTGGCTGACACACCAGAAAGCCATGCTACCATTCAACAAGACCTGGACAGACTGGAGAGTCAGGCAGAGAGGAATGTGATGAGGTTCAACAAGAGCAAGTGCAGAGTCTTGCACCTGGGGAGAAACAACCACATGCATCAGTACAGGTTAGGGGATGATCTGCTGGAGAGGAGCTCTGCAGAGAAGGACAAGGGGTCCTCATGGATAATAGGTTGGCTAGCAGTGTGCCCTTGTGGCCAAGAAGGCCGGTAGTATCCTGGGATGCACTAAAAAGAGTATGGTGAGCAGGTCAAGGGAGGTGATCTTCCCTCTCTACTCTGTCCTGGTGAGGCAACATTTAGACTATTCTGTCCAGTTCTGGGCTCCCCAGTTCAAAAGAGATAGGGATCTTCTAGAAAGAGTCCAGTGGAGGGCAACAAAGATGATAGAGGGCCTGAAGCATTTCCCTTATGAGGAAAGGCTGAGAGACCTGGATCTTTTCAGCCTAAAGAAGATTGAAAGGGCATCTGATCAGTGTTTATAAATATCTAAAGTGTGGGAGGTAATTGGATGAGGCCAGGCTTTTCAATGGTGTGTAGTGATAGGACAAGGAGCAATGGCTAAAATCTGGAACATACAAAGCTCCATGCAAATATATGAAAGAGCTTCTTTACAGTGAGAGTGTCAGAGAAATGTAATGAGTCTCAACCAGAGAGGTTGAGGAGCCTCCTTCTTTGGAGATGTTCAAGACCCAGCTGAATCCATATCTGTGCAACATTCTGTAGGGAGCCTGCTTTAGCAGGGGATTGGTCTTGATGATCTCTAGAGGTCAATGGACAACTGCTGACTACAACTCTTTGGCTGTAATCATCCAACCAGTTCCTTATCCACCAAATAGACTAGCCTTAAAATCTGCATCTCTCCCCTTCAGAGAGAAGGATGTGATACGGGATCATGTCAATGGCCTTGCACAAATCCAGGTAGATGACATCAGTAGCTCTTTCTTTGTCCACTGATGCCATAACTCCATCATAGAAGGCCACCAGATTGATCAGGTATAATTAGCCCTTGGGGAAGTTGTGTGTGCCTTAACATAGCTTCCAGGAAGATCTGCTTCATGACCTACCCAGGCACGGAGGTGAGGCTCACCAGCCTGAAACTCCCCGGGTCTTGCTTTCTTCCTTTCTTAAAAATGGGAGTGATGTTTCCGTTTTTCCACTCACCAGGGACTTTGCCTGAATGCCATGACTTTTCAAATATGATAGAGAGTGGCTTGGCAACTATATCAACCAATTCTTTCAGGGCTCTAGGCTACATGTCATCTAGCCCCAGAGATTTGTACACATTCAGCCTTATGAGGTGGTCTCAGGCTTGCTCTGCTCTGTGGGAAGGATTTTGCTCCTCCAAACCCCACCTAACAATTCAGGGACACAAGAGAGGTGGGAAGCCTGACAGCCAGTGAAGACTGAGGCAAAGAATTCATTGAGTACCTCAGCCTTCTCCATGCCTGCTGTAGCCAGTTTTTCCTTCTCATTTATCGGAGGGGATATACTCTCTTTAGCCTGTCTCTTCTACCCAATGTACCTATAGAATCCCTTCTTGTTACTTTTCACATCCATTGCCAAGTTTAGTTCCATTTGCTCCTTGGCTTTCCTAACCTCCTCTGTGCATGCCCAGATAGCATCAGTGTATTCTTTCCAGACCACCCACCCCTCCTTCCACTGCCTGTACATTTTCTTCTTGTCTCTCAGTTTCATCAGCAAGTCCTTGTTGAACCATGCTAGTTTCCTGCCTCCTCTGCATAATTTCCTATCCTTGGGGATGGAAAGCTATTGTGCTCTCAGAAAAAAAAAAAAAAGCTCTGTTCCATTCCATTGTCTCCAAGGAGACTTTCCCAAGGGATACCATCCATTATTTCCTTAAAAAACAAAAGTTCACTCTCCTGAAATTCTGGGTCCTGATTCTGCTCTTTGTTAGGTCCATATTCCTCAAGGTCTTTAACTCAACTAGAGCATAGTCGTTACAGACCAGAGTACCTCCAATCTTAACATCTTTAATTATATCTCCTACACTAGGGAGCACCAGATTCAGTAATGTTTCATCTCTGTTTGGTTTGTTTAGTACCTGGACCAGAAACGTATCCTCAGCAGACTCTAGGAATCTCCTGGATTACTTGCTGCTCACCATGTGGTTTCCCAGCAGATATCCATTTAGTTGAAATTCTTTCTATCAGGATGAGACCTTGTGAGCATGACTCCTATTATAGATGAATCAAGAAGGCCTCATCAGCTGACTCCCCTTTATCAAATAGCCTGTAGCAGACCCCAGCCACCAGATATCCTTTATTCATCTGGTTCTTAACTTTAACTCACAAGTTCTCAGTCTGATCGTAGCTGGGTGTTGTTGTTGTTGTTGTTGTTGTTGTTGTTGTTATTGGTGGTGCTGGTGCTGGTGCTGGTGCTGGTGCTGGTGGTGGTGGTGTTTTTAAGGCAGCTCTTTTCACTCTGTATACTTCTTAACAGAGTGCAGCTCCTCTGCCCCACCTTCCCTGCCTGTTCCTTCTAAAAATCTTGTAGCCCTTGATCTTAGTATTCCAGCTGTGTTATTGGTCCTACCACGTTTCTGTGATAGCAATTAGATAATGGTTTTCTAATTTCACCGTGGCTTCAGTCTTCTGCTTATTTCCCACACTGTGTGCAGTGGTGTAGAGGCACCATTGCTTTCTTTGAGGAGCTCTCCCGAGTTCCTGTGGGACAAATCTGAGGTCTTCCCCTTTTGCTTTCTGAAGTGACAGTGTTCCACGGCTCTCCTCTGTCACTCAGATGTACATCTCCATACCCATTAACTCTAGTTCAAAGGTCTGTTAATTAGTCCAGCCAGACAGCTGCCCAAAACATTCTTGCACCATCTGATCAGCTGCTTCTCATCCTGCGTCAACATGTCTGTCTCTTGAAGGTGCATCCAAGATCATAGAACAGAAAGCCCTGAGTGTGACACCATTCATGCAGTCATTCGTTCTACTGGTTTGTTCTTCTCCTTATTCCTGGGTCCCAGTATCTAACTTGGAGAACTGAGGGGAACACTACCTGTGCTTTCAATCCCTTCAACATATTCCCAAGGGACTTATTAAGTCATATTAAATATTTTCTAATTTCCTAGTTTTCAAAAAGCTGCAAGTTGGATTCAGTTAGGAATTCTGAATTCCAGTAAAGTATCCTCATTCAGGTGCTATCTTATCTCTCCATAGACAGCTGTGCTCTGTTTACCAACAGATTATAACATTGTACTGGCAGATATGTTCAAACTATTATGTGTAAATGAGGGCAATATCAAGCTACTCATGGAAGCCTACATTTCAGTTAAATGCATGCGACAGAAAGTTTATTTCATGACATTAACTTTAAAATGAATCAATATCTACTTCCATTTGACCTCCTTTTCTTAGGAAGAGGAGAGGAGGGGGGAGCAAAAACGAGAAAAAAAAATAAAGAAGGAAATAAAGGAAAAGAATAGGTCTTTAAAGGGATAAGGAATACAGAAATATTGAAAAACTGGAAATTAACGTTCATTGTAAAGCAAAATTTCCTTAAGAAATATGACAAAACTGGCTTCATAAGAAGTATTCCAGTGTTTCTCAGTTTCCTAATCTAGTTTCTGTAACCTTATTTCTTTTCCCAACCCAGACACCTTTTCCTTTCAGTAAATGCTTAAGATCCAGTGATCCATTTCAATGTGTTCTTCCAATAGGACATTTACTCCAGAAAGACATGTAACCCTTCAAATGGAGTGATTTTTTAAAGTTTCTAGGAAGTCAGAAAAAGTCAGTTAAGGTGCCATTTTTCACCTTCTCTTCTTTTTTCAAGGTCAGTACTGGGCTTTGCTTTAATTTTCCTCTAAATGAGGAGAGTGACTTAAGATTTCTTGTGGTCTTATAAGCCTTCTCTAGGAACAGTTAACCAAAACCCATCTTTCTTCACCTATTTTGTCATTGATTGTTATATTTGGAGTAGCAGGAAATACTAGAATGAGGGGAATGTTCACAGCTGCTGAGACATGAGGAAAAGATAATAACTTTTTGACTTTTCCTACTTTTCTTAGAATTGAAGTAATGAATTTTCCAGTCTTTAGATGGACTGGAAAGAAAGAATAAGAAGGAAGATGGCATAAGAAGGGTAGTATTTCTCTGCTCCTGTATTCAAGTTGTAGGCATATAATTATATACAGCTCAGCTTAGAAAAGTGTAAATTTCTGTCACAAAGCATTTTCTGTTGCTTTTCATCTGTGATCATCTTTTTTGCATATATATTTATTTTAGGTATTTGTCACCAAATGCATCAATGAGGGATCTAATAGCTAGACCTAGATTCTTGATTAAAGCTCAAAAAAATAAATATCGAACAATTCCCAGACTCTGTGTCATTGGCACATATTGCATGCTCTGCAAGAAGGATGGAAATTCTTTGCAGCATCGGAATGTGTTTGCTCATTGTTTGTGTAGGGAGCACTAGTGCAGCCGGCAGGGGTCACTGTAAGACCGTTCTGGCTGATCTCGCATTCTACTACAACGTGCCCCGTTTTCAAAAGGCCGTGTTCCATTCCACAAAACACACCATTCACCCTATTGTAAAACTTTGGAAATAACTTTCACATTTGGTCCAACTTTCTTGCTGTCTTATTTTCGATTCTATATTAAAACTAAAGTACAAAAATTCATCATCTAAGTAGAATAATTTCACCTGAAAAATGCTGCAGTGAAATTTTCCAAATTCAGACCAGTAAATTCATCAAATATGCTCTGCTTATTGTCAGTTGAGAAGTTAACCCTTCTTTACCAACCTTAATGAGTCGCGATTCATAAGCATAAGCCTGAAACACTTTACATAAACTCTTATAACAAAGACAGTAGAATATTAAAACATGTTAAGCAAAGGAATCAGGAATTCTATCAAGCGAGTGAAAACAAAGCTATTAGCCAGAACTCATTAGCACCACAATAAAAACAAAGAAAAATATATTCTAAAATAAGCACCATCAAGAAGTACTTATTCAAGACATGACTGTGATTAGACTAATAACTTCTTCAAAGAGAGATTATGGTAGGAAATGAAAAGACGAAGTCCAAACAGGATGTTTTAAAGGTAATTGCTCTTTCATATACATAGAAAGGTCAAATATAGCTGAACTCTCAGAGCAGATTTGATTTCCCATATCTAATTTTTCTGTCTAAATAAGTAGATTTGCTGATGACACAAAGAAAAGGGCTCCAAATCTTAGTGCTGAGATCTACCAGGCAGGTCTGAAAGGGGAATGCTTTTCTATGGAAGAAATAAATCTTTAATAGAATTAAGATTAATAGAATAGAATAGAATAGAATAGAATAGAATAGAATAGAATACAATACAATACAATACAATACAATACAATAAAGAATTAATAATAAATCTTTATAGAATTAAGGCCCCCTATACTTTTGCACTTCCCTACTGCCTTCTGCCTTTGAAATGTGTTGCTGTGTCACCCCTCTGCTGAAATTTGCTTAAAAAAAATTTTTATGAAAGAAAACAAAAAAATATATATATTTTTTAATTTAAAACCAACACAAGCAAAAACAAGGATTCTCTATCAGAATGACAATGATGATGAAACAAAACATCAAAATTAAAAATTGAATAAAAGACAAATTTGATCAAAAGACTATCAAAGCAAATATTTAACATTGGTGTTTAGATTCATTGAGCATTCAGAGTTTCCTTACAAGTTACCTTGTAACTTCTGTGTCTTACTGGAACTAAATCGTGGAGTGGAGGGAAAACTAACTTTGTCATAGGACAATGACAGTTGAACACCATAGATGAGATGCTTAAAGCACATGTTAACTCACCTCCTTTTCTGGTAGCAAGCCTTATGATTCTGACTAATTTTTCCAGGAGTATTTCTAAAGAGGTATCCATATCTTTTTATTTAAATATTATATAGCTAATTTTCTTTATTTAGACCGTTAAGGATCTGTTTGGATCATTGAAAGAATAGGAGAGAGTAGAAGGAAGGAAAAGTTAATTATGTATATAAATTATATTTAATTGAAGAAATATATACTAAGAGAAAATGGGAATATTTTTAAATAAAAAGATCCTTCTTTCCCCCTTGAAATACTGCAGATTTATAGGAATAGACTCTCAGAACAATTATTTTTATGGGGTTTTTTTTGCATTTGTTATTATTTTTAGTAATATAAAATACAATGAATGTAATATCCACATTAAGTGATGGAACAGCATGAGATAATTCTTTATAGAAATATTAATCCTTTCATTATTATATATCCCTTAAATCTTACAAAAAAATTATGAAATTTTGTATAGTTTCCAGGAATTTGTAATTGCCACAGGAATACTTCTCAGGTTAAAAAGAATATACAAATTGTTTTGAAGACTTAGTAAATGGAGATTGCAGGTAAAGATTACCAGTTTATTTCTGATGCAATACCAAAAGAAGTCTGAAGTTTGTTTGCTTGGTAACATTATTTTTCTCAGGGTGATTAAATAAAGAATGACAGAAGTAGTTTATAACAGACCAAAATGTGTTAAAGTGGAAGAATATATGCATATATCTAAAGAGACAGAGTGATTTATTATGCTACCTAATCATTTTAATTCTGACAGAGTTTCAAAATACTGATAGACCAGATGTGAAGGGGAATTTGGGTGGCTGAAAGATGTTTCTGTTGTATTTATTTCTCCTTCTTATGGGCTGATGCCAACATGGAAGCTCTAAATTAGGAAGCTGTAATAGGAATGTGTATGACGCTACTTTGGTTTGTCAGTCATACTCGTAAGTATGATAACTAGGAGAGAGTAGGATTATGTCACAGCTGGAGATATAATTACTGTATAAATTACTTTTTAATAGCTTCTGTGCTATGAATTAGGGAACATGTCTCTCACTTTTACCAATTAACTTACTGAAAAAATATCCTAGTATATTTGGATGTGTAACTAATAAGACAAGGTATTGCTCCTGTTATTTTTGCATCGTTCTGTCTGAACACATATTTTTCACTAATTAAGTCCTATAAATTTCCAGTGGAACAGAACAAAAACTCATATGACTGCAAAATTTCCTGACACAAAAGATGAGAACATATTGCATTCCCTTGATCTTCTTCCTTTCAGAAATTCTTAGCATCTTTCAAAAAGAAACATATTTCTACCCCAAACTGACATTCTCCTGAATAACAGCTGTAGAGTCACTCACAAAATTTTTTTATCAGGTTCTGTAAGCATCCTTATCTCTAAACATTTGGCCTGATATTCAAGTCAGATTAATCCAAATGTAAATCTTAGCAAAGCACAAGATGAATCGCATCTTTTTTAAGTGTTATTATTTTTACTGCTTATTTACATTCTGCTCTTCTGTGCTTTCATGTTTATTTTAAATTTTACACTATATTTGATGAAATCCTGTCTTTTTTGTTTTTGTTAGGAACTTAATCCATTCAGTCTCTCCATGATCTAGTAAATATCCTTGAAAAATAAGCAATTATTTAACTGATTTTTGATCACTATGACCTTAAAAAAGAAATACCTTGAACACACCGAAAGGACTACATGAACCATGCTGAGAGGCTGGGTATTTCCTGCACTGACTCTGAATCTAATCTGAGGTGACTAACACACATGACTAAAGCCTCAAATCAGATGCCCACAAGCAAATATCAAATAAAACTTGGGATGCTGCAAGCTGAAGCTATCCAGTTGGCCTACAGAGGCATTCCAGGACCACATCAGCTTCTCAGGTATGTGTGTCTCCACATGAGGATTTCTGATGTCTTGTCAGTCCTTGCTAAAAGTCTTCATGTGTACAATTGAGCTGGGTTCCAGTTTCTTGAATCAGGAAAGTTCTCTGGCTGCACTGCATAGAAGATTTTTAAGTTAGAAGGGGGAGTTACTTAGGAAGTTTCAGATCATAGAATCATAGAATTGCTCAGATTGGAAAAGACCTTCAAGATCATCAAGTACAACCGCAACCTAACCATACTGCTCTAACAACCCACCACTAAATCATGCCCCTGAGCACCACATCCAAACGGTTCCTAAACACATTCAGGGAAGGTGACTCAACCACCTCCCTGGGAAGCCTGTTCCAGTGCTTAACAACCCTTTCTGTAAAGAAGTGTTTCCTGATATCCAACCTAAGCCTCCTCTGGCGCAACTTGAGGCCATTTCCCCTTGTCCTGTGTCCTGTCACCAGTGAGAAGAGACCAACCCCACTCTCACTGCAATCACTTTTCAGGTATTCGAAGAGAGCAATAAGATCTCCCCTCAGTCTCCTCTGCCCCAGACTAAACAGCCCCAGTTCCTTTAGTCTCTCCTCGTAGGACATATTCTCCAAGCCCTTCACCAGCCTTGTTGCCCTTCTTTGGACCTGCTCCAGCATCTCCATGTCCCTTCTGTACTGAGGCGCCCCAAACTGAACACAGTACTCGAGGTGAGGCCTCACCAATGCCAAGTACAGGGGCAGGATGACTTCCCTAGTCCTGCTCACCACACCACACCTGATCCAAGCCAGAATGCCATTGGCCTTCTTGGCCACCTGGGCACACTGCTGGCTGGTATTCAGCTGACTGTCCATCAGGCAGCTTTCTAGCCGCTCCTCCACAAGCCTGTAGCGTTTTCTGGGATTGTTGTGACCAAAGTGCAGGACCCAACACTTGGCCCTGTTGAAACTCATACGGTTTACCTTGGCCCATTGATGCAGTCTATCCAGGTCCCTCTGTAGTGCCTTTCTACCCTCCAGCAGATCAACACTCCCTCCCAACTTGATGTTGTCTGCAAACTTACTGAGGGTGCACTCAGTCCCCTCATCAAGATCACTGATAAGATGTTGAATAGAAGAGGCCCCAGCACCGAGCCCTGAGGCACACCTCTCGTGGCTGGCCACCAACTGGATTTAACTCCATTGACCACAACTCCCTGGGCCTGGCCATCCAGCCAGTGTTTCACCCGTCAGAGCGTATACTCATCCAAACCATGGGCAGCCAGCTTTTCCACAAGGATGCTGTGGGGGACAGTGTACAAAATTTACACTGTCCCCCACAATTTTTTTGTAAATGTACAAAAATTGATTAGGATGCAAAAGAAACAAACAAAAATGCCAAATATTATAGTACCTCACAGACTACCATAGGAACTCATCTGTAGATAAGAAAGTGGGATAAGAAGAAAGAAGGTCAACACGTAAATTTATCTCACTGTCGTATCAGGGTTACTTGAATCTCTGTCATATTACATGCTCGGCAAATATGATATTTTTATTTTTGCAATTACAAAAGCTAATATATTTTGTTCTTTCCAGGCAGGACTGAAGAGTATTAGTGGATTCTGTCAAATAGAATCACTGAAGAAATAACTGGAAAAAATGCAAAATGGTGGGGAGAAAACTCAAGTTTACATTGTGTTTACTGCTGCTACTAGAGCTCCTGCTCCTATTGCAGTTAATTGGAAGAAGAATCTTATTAATCATGTGCAGACTTCACTGAGACTCCATTTTCTTCTGGTTGCTAACTTCTAGAACAAAAATAATAATAAAAAAAAAAAAGTAAGAGTTTAATATTTGCAGTCTTGAGATGAGGTTTTTCCATCTTTCCAATAATATCAATCATCTCAGTTGATGACCACAGTATATCATAGAATAGTGGAATCATAGAATGAACAGGATTGGAAAAAAATTCCAAGATCACCCAGTCCAACTGTCCACCTATCACCAATATTTCCTCTCTAAACCAAGTCTCTTAGAACAACTCTAGAACAACTCTCAGAATAAATCTACACAATTCTTTGACACCTCCAGGGATGAGGACTCAACCACCTCCCTGGGCAGCCCTTTCCAGCACCTAATCCTTCTTTCAAAGAATAAATTTTTCCTAACATCCAACCTGAATCTCCCCTGGTGCAACTTGAGGCCATTCCCTCACGTTCTATCACAAGTTAAGTGGGAGAAGAGGCCAAGCCCCATGTTGCCACAGTCTCCTTTCAGGTTATAGAGAGTAATAAGCTCACCCCTGAGCCTCCTCGTCAGACTAAAAAATCCCAGTTCCCTTAGCTGCTCCTCATAAAACTTGCACTTCACATCCCTCACCAACTTTGTTGCCCTTCTCTGGACAAGTTACAGGGCCTCAATGTCTTTCTTGTAGTGAGGGGCCCAATACTGAACACAGTACTCGAGATGCGGCCTCACCAGTACTGAGTACAGAGGGACGATCACCTCCCTTCTCCTGCTGGCAACACTATTTCTGATACAAGTCAGGATGCCACTGGCCTTCTTGGCCACCTAGACATACTGCTGGTTCATTTTTAGCCAATCAGTACACCTAGGTACATTTCTTCCACAAAGTCTTCCAGCCACTCTGTAGGTTGTAGCATTGCATGGGGTTCTTGTGGCCAAAGTTCAGGATCTGGCACTTGGTCTTGTTGATCTTCATCCCATTGGCCTCAGTCCAGCAATCCAGCCTGGCCAGATCGTTTAAGTCCTTGTCTTTGACAATAGAAATTTGTTGAAAGACTACAAAAATTGACTGCAGAAAACTCTCACCATTTTCTCAAAGTTGATAAAAGTTGAATAATCATAATTTAGTTTAACTGTAATGAGTATCAAAATTCATGTCATTCCATACACCACTGTGCCAACTCATAAAAACAAATCAAAACAAATCAAAACAAAACAAAACAAAACAAATACTAAACATATTCTACTTTTTGGAAAAATGAATAAAACTTACTTACTTTCCAAACTGTCATGGTGTCAACGGTTTACGGGCGTTAGGCC
>NC_034409.1:158948528-158951277 GCF_002078875.1 Numida meleagris | reverse complement strand
GACTGTAGTAGTCCTTCTCTTCTGAGAACCAGGTATATCCACTACATGACGTTATGATGTGGAATACCAATAACCGAAAATCACAAAACCATGACACATGGTTTTATAATTTTTTGGTTATCAGTATTCCACGTCATAGCATCATGTAGTGCACTGGGAGTTAAAGAGTTAATGCTTCAGTTCCATGGATCATGGGTAGTTCTAGGTACCTGGTTCTCTGAAGGGAAGAAGAACTACATCTCCCAGAGGACTGTTTGCTGTTCTGTTACCATTTTCCGTTCAGAGGAAAAGATAAAAACTATTCGCATATCACGAGACATCCTGCTTTGTTCTTCCCCTGTTGCTCGTCCTGGCAGCATCTCTCTCCCTAGCCGTCTCGCTGCCAGCATTAGAATAAGGCCTTTTGGTTTTTGGACACTCTCGCTCATTTTATTTGATTTATTAACTTCAATTCCAATTGTATTGTATTGTGTTACCTTGCATTCAGATATCTTATTTAGTAAATTAATTTGTTTCTCCTCAGGTCATCATCTCTCTATTGTTTTAGGTCCATCTCCCTACCCTTTCCCCTTTTCCCAGGGTTTGGGTCCATGGGTCCCCCCACCCCATTAGTCACAGAACCAGGCTGAACCAGCCCGTAAACCTCTGACACGAACCTAATGTTTCATTTATACAGTGGATGCATGAAATACTAACCATCACTATGTTATTCATGGCTTTTGTTAGGGAACATAGATGGCCTTTAAAGCATACTGAGAAATGCTCTAATTTTTTAATGACATATTTGAAGACACTGTTTGGAATGATAAAATATATTAGTTGATTGTTACGAAGAGTAAACTGTAACTTTAGTAGTTTGTTGTGTATTAGGTGAATAACGGAGCACTTGGGCTGTAACGCGGAAGGCCCTTCCCCATTCGCTTGCTATTGGTTGACCTACTTACTTGAACCCATGTCGTAAGACGGGGAGGCTGTACTTCTTTGTTTTCATAACAAGGTGTGTAACTACCCCGTATATGGCCTTTCGGAAGTAAGTGGTCAGAAGCAGGAGATTCAATATGATTGGCCAGGAGCCCGCGTGAGCTTCTGGAATAGTCTGGTAAAAGATAAGAAATACTATATAGTTCTATAGCTTTTACCAATAAACGCCATTTTGCTGTTCATCATATTGATGTGTAAAGTGCAGTAGCTGGCCAGGACCGGGTTTTGGTTCTCTGCGTGCAAGGGTAACACGAAAAGGGTTGCCGGAGTTCGGTAACATTAATGATAAATTCTAATCATTTTAAGATAACTACTTTTATAATGTTTGAATATGTAAAGTTTGAACCTAAACTACCAATTACACTAAAAATATATCAATTTTGCTGTTCATGTCTAATTATTGTATATAAATACACTAGAATATTTTTATTTGGCAAAATTAATACATTTTAGGTAATGAAGCATTTTTCTTATTAAAGATAACTTCAAATATGATTACAACTTTTTACCTTTTTCATTCTATTCATAATGGTTATCATAGGCTCATAAAGATAATTTATTTTTTGTATGAAAAACATTATGAAGTCCTTGCTAAGAAAAAATAATTAAATGTAAAATTAAATATAATAATTAGATTTCATATAATTGGAAATGAAACAGAGTCAGAAAATTTGAGATTAATTGTTTGTATTTCTAACTTGTTTGTATTGATTTAAACAAGCTGTGAGTCAGTCTTCTGCAAAAAGATTTGGCTATATTCATAGTCTTATTTATTCATCTGTTTATTTTGAATAAGTAATTATCAGCTGTTTGGCATATTCAGATTATTTCCTAGATGGCTAGGAAAGCTTTTCAGAAATTTTCAAAAACTGACATCTAGATCAAGAATTGAGGTAGTGGGAGGACTTCATTGCAAACCTTTTCAATTTTCTTTCACTTTTTGTTTGTTTGTTTTCTTATTAAAAAAAAAAAAGTTGTTTTTTTTTTAGTTTGAAATTAACCAGTAATAGGAATAGGTCACTTTGTAAGAGAGTGGAGAAGAATTAATAATCATAAATCATCTTCAAAAGATACCTACAAGCCATTTTCATATAAATAACACAGGTAGAATGTCTCCAGCTCACAGAAAACAAGGTTAGATTAGAAATTTTCATTCTTAACTATGAGGAAGTTTTTACCACTTGGCTTACTTTTGTTTTATTAGAAAGATAGAAAAAAATAGGAGAATAATATCTGCAAGATCACATCAGTTGTCTGAATTACTACATTCCTACATTGTCTATGTGATTTTGATTTTTTTTTTCCTTGAAGCAATTGTCACGAGAGCAGAGTCATTTATACCTATTTGCACATCATTAATGTTTGCACAGCTCTACTGCTCACCGCTTTTCAGGAAATGAGAGTACAAACATCATATTCCATTCTGGCCCATCTTGGTAGTGGAAACAGATTTAGGTAATAAATTATGCATTTGTATTTTGGAAGATAACAGGTGGTGCTAATGTGAATGAGAAACAGATCTTGGTTAGTTTGTTTGTTGCACTGTAGAACACTTAAATGATTACATCAGATTTGTTTGTTTTGTTTTCCTCAGAGAGTTTCCTGCAATACAACTGTAACTTTGTCCTAGTCAAAAGATGCTGAATGGAGTATTAAAAAGGTAGAAGAACATATACTTGAACAACTGCAAATGATAGACAAAGTGAAAGCTTACCTTGCAAATAATATAGATTTCTCAGCTTTCCTAGTGAGCTTAGAGAAAGGTATG
>NC_034409.1:158927559-158948418 GCF_002078875.1 Numida meleagris | reverse complement strand
TTTGTGCATTTAGTGGAAGATAAGTGCCCAAACAGAAGCTGTAATCACATTTTTAGGATGTCAGTGACAGCATTAGAGATATGTAAACTTTTGTATTTTCAACTCTTTCATAAAATCTTGGGCACACAAATAGTTTGTAGGAACTCAGTATAATACATTTCTCCAAAGCTGAAAAAACATTAGATTTATATAAACTTATCCATTCAAGACAAGAAATGTACCGAGTTTTATACTACACTGTTTGGAATACTTCTACCACAATCAGTTGTCTCAAGAGAGCTCAGCTGTAAGAAAAATCAAAAAGGTCAGGGAGTTAGTTTTGGCTATTATTGGCATGTGGATCGCAAACATGATATCTATATTTATCTAGACCTCCTACAGTCTCAAGTACACCAATAGAAAAATAAGGCTATCAGGTGGTCAGAGATAATGCCATTTCCAAACACAACAGCTTTGCTCAAAGTCACTTCATATTTTATAAATTGTGTTAGAAAGTCAAGAATGCTCTTTTCCATCAATGCACAATTCAATAACATCTTGGAATTGGAAGCTGAAACTTATTATCGGCACAGAGGCCAAATATCATTCCATCACACATTTACTACAAACGTGCAATGTATTGCATTTAACTGGAAAGGCTGATTAAAGGCATGCAGTAAGTGCATCATTCAAATATGCATAATAAAATTTATTTTCTGCATATAGATATAGGACATATTATCATTGATACCTATGCAGATTTAAAAAGTGACAAATAATTTTGAACTCACTACAGTTTTCATTTCAAATGAGTGTGTCCAAATACTGTTTCATAGTTAATTTCTATCATTGGAATTTTTATAAATGCCTTTAAAAACTGTTTTAAAACAATGTATTACCTTTCGGATATATTTAAAACTTAGCAACACAGTATTCAGCAAAATGACTGTTGTTATGTTAGGTCTCTTAATCCCCAACCTCACATTTCTTTGCACTGCTTGTGTGCTTTAGCCATTAAAACAAATGAATATTGAAAAAAATCAGTTTAGCCTAGTATGTTATTGATTTTACTCATGAAAAGTGTGAATGATGTTGGTCTGTCATAGTAGAACTTTTGTTCAGTAATAGACACAGAAAATACTGATACACGGTATTCATTTTTAAATCTGAGGATAATGTTAAATTACTCAGATTTCACTTGCATGTATAGGTACCATCCCACTCACTGATATTAATAAGAAGATACACGAATGTGATATTAAACGGATCTCAATCTGGAATGAATGAATTCCTTTCTTGGATGCAGTCAGAAGAAATCATCTTAGTCCAAGTCTCCAAATTATCTCTATTTAACTGTAATCTCTACTCAAACTGTTATTTCATTGTAAATTATTTACTTCTAACTTTCAAGCAACAAATCTGTAAATCTTCCAAAGAAAATTAACATTATTAAAATTCTCTCAATTGGAAAATTTAGTGATTAGATTGAATTAATAATTAAAGAAGAAAGGTATTGTCTTGAGTGGAATGGGCAAATTGTTTGTCATTTACCATAAGAACAATGCAGAAGTAAAATTGTTTTCTAAATGTCTCTTGAGTTTTACATATAAAGCAAAGTGTTCCAATTATAGCTTTTTCCAGTGCCCAAAATGCTTATAATGTGTCATCCCCATTTGTCTCAATACTATCTGACATACTCAAAAATAACAAATTCAACTTTTTTCCATTTATCAGTGACACATATGTTGTCATCTCAGCTAATATTTTACTTGGTATTCATCAGTGAAACTGTAGTAGTAGGCTGATCTTGAACTTTCTGAAAACTTGCATAGGAAATAGGTTTGAACTGAAAAGCAACACACATTTAAACATAAATGACCCATGCAGTTTTCAGTGCATGATTAGGCTTTTAAATCCCATTGTAATTCTGTCAATGAGCCCTTCCTGGAACACTCTCCTGCTACACAAATACTATTTAACTTTGTGGAAGCGTGAAATTAATTTATACAATTATTGTTGTAATTTATTAATATAAGCATTGTATGACATATGGCAGAATAATAGAATATTGTGTGCAATGGACATAATGCTTTTCCCCAAAATAGTAAAAGCTGATTAACTGTACCATCTAACAGTAAAAACAAACAAACAAAACCAAAATGAAACAAACAAAAAAAAACTCCTTACCTTAATTATTGTTATTTTAGAATTCAGTGCTGCAACACTTGTATTCATGTCAGTCACACAGGAAAAATGTGTATCTGTATATAAGTGGTGTGTATAATGAATCCACTGGCAAAATATATTATTTCAGTAGCAATGATACAACTGGCTATTTAGTATAATGAAATATCATACCTACTGAAAAAAAACCACAACATTGCTGTTGTTTTAAAATCTGGCAAATTCTTAAATTCAGGATGTGCCTAATAGAAGAGACATAAAAATAATATGCCAGTTATGAACTTGTTGAACTAATAGGTAGTTTGTAACAAAATCTATGTATCTAGGTATTTGAAGCTAGGCATAACACTCCATTAAAGTGGTAATAAATTAAACTGAACAATTATTAAACTATGAAAGAACATGAATATTTTATATAAAGCAGTGTCTTCCATCAGACTTGTTCTTTGAGTAATTCTCAGAAATGCATGGACTCAGACTGGGATATCTACCAAAACACAAGTGACAATACTGTTATTTAGCAATAGAGAACAAAACATAGTTATCTTCAGATGAGCTGTTGGTGAGGGGCAGAAGAATTTCTACACTTTTCTATGTTTAGACGTCACTGCTTTTCTATGTGAGCATTTCTTAGCAACAGTTTATACTCAGCATAATTTATAATTAATGAAAACTGAGGAAAGCAATGAAGCATGCATTTTAATTGTGGAGAAATGTAACCCTTGAGAAAAATCATACATGAGAAAATGTAAGTCTAATAGACTCATTTCAAAATGTGTATTTGCATGTTTTGGTCACACCCAGGAGACAATGAACTTGCAATACAAAGAGATGAGAATTTTCATGTGAGCAAATCCAATACAATTGGAGAATACTAAGTATCTGTAAATAGGTCTTTAAAAAAAAACATCATAAGGTAGTCTGAATGCAAAATAAAAAATAAATTAGAGAATATGAAAGAAGAAGACTACAGAAGTGAGTTCTAATTCTACCTGTTTGGCATTATTATTTTTCATTCACTCATTCGTTCTTTCATTCATTTATTCATTCATTCATTCATTTATCTTTCACCTTTCATTCATTCTCAATACTTAATTTAAGTATAATAATTTATGAATTTATTTTGCAGAGTTCTGTGATGTTTAATAAATGACCACATTTAAAGCTCTACGTTATTTGCAAATTAGAAATACAATGCATTATGTTAACTTCTACCTGTGGCATTTACAGAGATGTCATAAAGGTGAGATAGACTACAGTATAACCGTAAATATCTAATCTAATGCATGTGTCTTTTTACAGTAGTAAATCTGAATAAAATTTGGATTATTGGGATCATGTATAGAAGATTATGGACATAATATTGCTCATGAAAAGCATACGTTCCTGTGAAAAGAGGGCATCTGCTTTGAAGATATCTGCTTTTAGTGTAGAGTGCAAAATTTAATCTACAGGGTACTTAAACTGAGCAAATGTCTATCAACATGAACACACTATCCAATCAAATTTTGAAAATTAAAACCAGTGCTTGTTTACCCAGACTATTAGTCATGATAATGTGACTTAAATATTTCACAAAATTAAAAGTTCAGATGCATATAGCAAGAGAAACAGAAACCATCATGATGGTGACCAGTCAGAGGAAAATACTTTCACTACTCCCACAATATTATACTTGAAAACCTTAGGTTTTGTTTTGTTTTGTTTTGTTTTTTAATGAGAGAATTCTACAAATAGAAACTAGTTGCATGCAGTAAACAAACAATATATCAACCAACAGTTTACTTCTGAAAGATAAGTACCATTACTGGGCGCTCTTTCTTTTTGGTAATGTAATTTCTAGGTCAGTAGATTGTTTTCCTCCTCATTTAGAAGCTGATAGTTTGAGATAACAAAATCATTCTGAATAGCAAGACTCATGGCAATATGGTTAATCTTATGGCATGTGGCACAGGTAGCCGCCACTCTCCTTCATCTCAAAATCCACAGCTCATCCGACTCATGGAATCCGATGTTGTCCCTCAGGCCATTCCTCACTTTGCTCTTACCAAAATATAGAGAATCATAGAAAAGGCTGAAAGAGATCACTGAGATCTAGTCCAATTGTCAACCCATTACCACCATGCTCATTACATGAATTATGCTTACTATAGGCTATGTAGGAAATAACCCATACACCAAGTATGGATGTTGCCCTGGGCCACACCACAAGTGCTAGTTCTTAGCCAAAAGTTTCTGCATTTTTGTAGTGCAAGGGAAATGGTAGAATAATTAAGAAATGATGCATTTTCTTTCAGAAAACTACAATGGACATGGACCCAATCCTGCCACTTCCGTGCAAAAATATAGAAGTACTCTTGCTGTATGACAGGAGATTTCACTGTCTCTAGAACAGGTAAGAGAAAGTTAAACATACTGTGTTATATCTGCATTACAATTAACCACTTTGTTGGTTAATTTGTTGGATCTTGACAAAGGCTTTTCCAATACTTCTGTTAAAAAAAAAAAAGGAAAAACTAGCAAGTAAGGTTACAACCAGAGTTATAAAGGTCATGTTATTGACATAGATTAATTATTAGCAAATGCTGGAATGGAAAACACCTTAAAACAAAAGAAATTAAAATGTTTATACCTCCAGTGTCAAAATTTAGTCGTGAGAGGAGCAGAGAGGAAAGGCTGCTAGTCTCTAACCTCTGACTTTTCCTCTCAAAAAAGGAAATTCTGAGGAGGTTAACAAGTAGCTTTTTCAGTGCTCCTTGGAGCTTAAAACAGATATACCTCCCAGTTTGCTGAATGCAATGTAACAGCATTCTAACTCCAGAATTCCCAGAGGAGAAAGACAAAGAAGTTTTCTAACAGTTTTCTAAAGAAACAGCTAGAATAGATCTATATGTGAGACCTGGGAAATTGTTAAAAGGGGTGGAAAGGGAAAATGAGGAAGAGGTCAGTAATTGTAAAGCAGAAGGTTAGAGGCTGCCTGCTCATTTTGGGGATTTGTACTGAGAAAGAGACCAGGCTTGTTTAGACAGTTGACTGATTTCATCTGGGAGATGTGATTTTCTGTGTGTGCTGGGTAGAAGAAAAGGGAAAATCAGGAATAATTATTTTTGGCAGAGGTAGGTAATTCCCAGTCCCAGTCATCTTCATTTGGCCACCAGATGTTACTGCTGAAAAGTATTTTCTGTTACACAATATTAATTCTCTGTGTGTGTTCCTTTTCCTGATTGGTATTGCTTTCTCTGCTGCTTCTCCTCTAAAATTCCTGGCTTTTAGAAATCTTGGTTTGCAAACTACTGCAGCATTTCTAGATTACTTACAGTTCTTAATTTATTCATATTATTACTCCCAGCTATTTTTCATTTGAAATGTATGTTTGATTAGCAAATGTATCGGTCTTTTTAGTTCATATAATTCACTTGCTGCATATTAGGCATACTGCTTGCTGTTCACCCTGATGCTGAAGGCAAGTTTGAAATATCTGCACAGGGAAAAGCAAAACAAACCTTAGGCTGAAATGTTTATGGTGTTTTTAAGGCGGCCACAATTCAAAACAGTTTTCTCACTCCTTAGAATATCTGCAAGCAAACATAAACATAAAATACTCCAAATCTGTATTAAAAAAAATCTGCACTCTACCAAGCTTTTGAATCCTAAAAGATCTGATAGCTCAGTGGCTAAGGTAGTCAGACAGTAAGGGAGTAACTGAGTCTGAGAGTCCACCAGAACAGGACTAAATGATTCTCCTTACTCCATTTTAAGCACGTATTCAGATTTGACACCTAATTGTCCATATTGCTTACACAGTGTTTGCTCTTGGCACACATAGACTGTTTCTCTAACTGAGAAAATTGGTTTGGAGATGAGTAGTACAGAGTAAATGAGTCAGGCTTACCAAAAGTTCATTCAACTCTGTTTTCCCAAGGATTTCTCAGTAAAAGTCTTCTCGTGTACTCAAGTTCAATATTCTAGCAAGTTCATTAGTGGAAGGATGCTTTGCATCCCTGTATCAAAATGACTGAAATTGTACTGATCCCTAGTGGCAAGAGGGGGCACTCTGGTATCAGAAGAGCACATAGCTTAGCTTGAGAGGAACAAAAAATCACACAGTAATGCAGAGCAACTTCTGGAACATCTTTCAGACTAATAGAACAGTTAAACAATTCAAGTTAAACATGAAGGTACAGCCAAATGTATCTGATTTTTTACATTAGTAGTAAAGGACTCCAGTCTTTGACCTGTTGCTGCAGAATTTTTGAACTTGTCTGGTTTTTCTGTGACCTAAGCTATTTTCAGCTTGTAACAGTTCCCTAGGGATCATGCTTCTATTGCTAACCTGTTGTAGTTGAGGCCCTGGGAATACCATACAGAGTAAATGTTTCATAGTCCTTGCCTGCTCTGGTACATCAAGCAATATCTTTCTGTGTCACATAAGGCTGACAAATTGTACAATGTTCAAACTTCAACTGAGGTACCAATATGGAAAAAACAATCTGACATAAAACACACCAAGAGTCTCTGAAGTTGATTTAAGGTTGAGGCGGTAGAAGTCTCTACCACAGAAATTTTTCCTCTTTTAGTGAGAATCTTGAGATGCTGATAACTCGTCATAACCCTTCATTCCTTTCCATTTCTTCCTGAGGCAGACTGAACCTCAGCTCCATGGAAGAGATGGGTGGGGCAGGGTAAGGAAAGATTATTTTCCAAACTGTGGTCAGCAACATACTTTTGCAGATGATGGCATTTAAAATGAGTGAATGTATCAGGCACTGTTTCTTTAACTCTAGTTTTCTGTTGTTCCTTAGCTCTTACGAAAAGATCTGGTAGAGCGCATCAGGCATGTGTCTTCCACTTCTTGTGAGGGGTCTTCCTGTCATCCAAAACCGTAGGCTACTGGGGAATCCAACAGTGTGGCATCATCATTTACTTCCTCCTTAGGGGAAGGTGTAATACCTTTATTTAATAGTGTCTTCTGTTCCATTAATTCCTTCTTGGGGAAAAGTGAAGGACATAAGGAATCAGAGTGAAAGGTCTAGTTTTTTCTGTATTATATTTGAGTATCTGAGGAAGGAGTCTTTGGAAAAATAGGCTGTCTATCTCACAATGGGATGGATATGCACTTGGCTGCTTGAAACCACTGCTCTACAGATGGAGTAAAATAAAAAGTGCTGTGTAGGATTAATACTTCTAGTAGACGGCATCTGCCTCCATCCACACATGCTTTCAAAAAAACACCTCTATGCCATTGGTTAATGGTTTCAGCAAAGGGAGCAAGTGCGGATGTGTAAATAACAGTGACAATATTGCAGAAGGGCAAACTAGACTATCTGGCAAGTTGGTGAAATGACCTAGGAGCAAGAAGAACTGAGATGAGACCTTGGGAGGAACTGGCTATTGAAGGATCCAGGGAGTTCTGGACATCTGCCAGAAAGACCATGGGTCTTGGGGTCTCTAGGGATAAGACTCACAGATCTTTATGTGCGAATTAAAACAGCCATCTTGCTTGATGTGAGTGAGAAGGCCATTCCCTAAGGTTGTCTTAGGGAGGCTATCTAAGTTAGAAGGCAATAAATGAGGAAAACAGAAGTCCCAGGACTACTATGGCTGTGCACAGAAGCTTGATGCTGTGGAGAAATCAAGCCTTCAGTGGAACCATATCCTCTGGTTCCACTGAATCAGCCAGAACCTGGCCACACCAAGGGAATGGAAGTAATGTCTTGTTTCCCTGGATTTGTGATGTGGAAACGAGCTAGATCAAATCCTGGCAAACACCAAGATTGGTATGACAGTGTATCATGTACAGAATACCCAAGAATGCCATAAAATAGAAGCCTGAGAATAGAAATTGCTCACACTTATTCACACCATCACTGAGAGATGCATTTTAAATTTCATGACAATATTGCAGTTCTGTCCTTGTGGCTACCTCAACTTCTGTGATAAGCTCTGTGATACAGAGAAAAGTAGATCAGAATATGAACAAAACAGTGATTCTCTGCTCAAATATAAGGTTAGCTGTGGTGATAAAATATTTCTAAGCAACTGATGTCATCAAACCCTAACCTTTATACACGTATATGAAAGGAAGCTGGCATTTCTCTTTGTCCTTCTGTGACAAATATAAGCACATTCTTCCTTGTCATTAATATTTGTATCTGAATGCTGATACACATAAAGATAGCAGGTTAATTTCTTTTTGGAGATTTGTCTACTGTGAAGTACTAGAGGACTAACATACCTTTGACAGTCAAAATCTTTGGATGTGCTGTACAAATCAAGTCCTAAAATATAGAATTCAGATACAGCTTTGAATCACAGCATCATAAAGTTTTTTGCAGTAATTGTTTATGCAGAGTGATTTAAATTGTATTACAACCGAATATTACTTGACAAGCATTACCTTTCAGCTAGGAGGTTGTAAAATTCAGCTAAAAACTATGTACAATTTAATATACTGAAACACAACAGTGAAAAAAATGTTATCAACATTTCAGGAGCACCACTGAAAACAGATTATTGTTTTGAAACCTGTCTCAAATGCTTGATGGAAACGGAAAAGTGTTTCACCGTTTCCAACATCTGTGACTGGCCTTCTACTTGCCTTGATTTTTAAAGTACATTGCAGAGCCTATTTGCATTTATATGCTAAAAAAGTACAAATCCTTTGGTATTTCCTTCCAAACCCTATATTAGTAGTAACTCATCATACATTTGTCAAACAAATGCTTTCAAGATGAAAGAAGTGGTGATAGTCCTGAAACAAGATATATTTATCAACTGAGAGAAAAACATTCTTAGCAGTTATTACCTTCTAAACTTACAAGTTTCTAGTATTAATATAATTGTTCAATACAAACAGCATGAAGCACATGTGTCTGAAGATAAATTGGAAGCTGGATACAACTATGCTTACCGGGGCATGATCCCATCGTGAACAAGATTTTGAAGTGTGGTAACATACAAAGGAGCTATTTCAATGTAGTTTATTGGTCTTGCATGAAGAACAATCATCTGATCAGAACATGTACCTCTCAGTTTGGGTGTAAGACAAATTATTCAAACATTCCTGTTAATTGACAGCTAGTTTAATAATTTTAATTTGAAATCTCCCTTGATGGTGGATGAAATTAAGGATGAAATTAAAAAATTATACTGAGTTGAATGATAAAATAGACTTTACCATCCATGAGCAGCCACAATGGGAATTTTCTAAAGTGATTATTAGGGGAAGGTTAATTAGCATTTCTTATGGGAAATGGTACCAGATGAGCTAAGGAAAACCTACATAAAATATTGAAGCAATCAGAGAAAATGTTAAAACAAACAAGCAAAGATGGTTTATTGAGTAGATGCAAAGGATACAAAGGCATTTCTGCTGCTGACATATGAACTGAAAAGGAAGTCTTCCTTGAAATATTCCAAGCAAATATAATTCTGAGGCAAGGAGTTTAGAGGAAATTTTTTTGAATTCCAAATGAAAACTGTAGAATTAAGCTATTTTGAAGAATCCAAGAGCAACATCCAACAACAAGGACTCAGAGTTGTAGTTATAAAAAATTAGCTTCATTTTTTCAGTAAGTCTAAATACGTAATATCTAAATACGTAATTATCAGATCTTCCTAAAACAAGATGCATTAGTAATCTGTTCAAAATTAGTCTTATCAACACAAATATCTTAAATTTTGAAGTTGTGACTTTAGAAGATGCATGACTAAATATGGGGGAAAAATATTGATTTGCTTTTTATTTAATAAAAATAAATAAATAAATAAATAAATAAATTAATAAATTAATAAATTAATTAATTAAAAAAAATCACTTATTTCTAGACTGGAAATCTCATCCAGTAAATGTGACCTATCTATTTGTAGAAGATTACTAACACTACTACTTAATAAATGTGTAGCACAAGTATCTTAACAAGATTACTGATAAGGATATCATGAATCAGAGCATGGTAGATCACCTAATGATGAACTAAATAACTAGAATTTTACCTGATTCATGACAGATGAAACATCCTTAAGTACATATATAATAGTGAATTACCACCTTTTTTTTTTTTTTTGCTCTCTTCAGATTAAAATAGGAAACTCGAGCTCTGAACAACCTTTGTAAAGTAATTCAAGGACAAGACAAAGATTTGTTCTGAACATATGTAATAAATATTGAGTATTTATCACTGTAAATTCCTCTGAAACTTATCTATAGCCTCAAGAACAGCACACGGCCTCCACTCTCATAGCACAGACACTGGGTGAAATTGCAGACTTCCTGAATAAGCACGTATTGTGCAGTCTACAAACAGGAATTTGTTCCAAGTACTTTGGGAAAACAGCCAAGAAGCAAAGACATATCTAGGAGAAGAGGTGTTGAAAATAATTGGTCAATCTGAAATTTTTAAGTTGCAGAAGTTCTCCTTTCTTCCTAGTTTCTTTCATAGGAATAGAACAAACATGATTTACGTTTATTCCAAAATAAACTTAATAGGAAAAAATGATCAGGACAAAAAAAAAAATTAAAAAAGAAAGGCTACAGAAACTACAATGGACTTGCAATTTCTAAACAAGATGTAATCTTTTGCAAAGCTTTGTAAATCAAATATTTTATAACTGTCTAGGAATAATTTAGAATTCTGTTAGACTATTTCCATTTTTGTTATTATTATGTCAGTAACAGTATCAATATTAATATTAATATTATTTCCAGGTAGGGTTTCATTAAAATATCAGATTTGAGCCAGTCTGCCCCAGTGTTACAAGAAACAATTGTCTTCCATATTTCATCCCTACCCCAGCCTTTTTTTATTTTTTTTTTCTGTTTACATGTTCTTTGTTACTAGGTATTTAGAAAATGACTAAGGTAGTGACGGAACTTGCTGTGGCCTACAAGTGATATTAAAAGTCAGGTATCTAAGAAGAAGGAAGGTTTAGTACAAAATTCAGCCTGAATTAATTTGGGGTAAACAATTGGCAGATGACACCAAGTTGGGAGGGAGTGTTGATCTGCTGGAGGGTAGAAAGGCACTACAGAGGGACCTGGATAGACTGCATCAATGGGCCAAGGTAAACCGTATGAGTTTCAACAGGGCCAAGTGTTGGGTCCTGCACTTTGGTCACAACAATCCCAGAAAACGCTACAGGCTTGGGGAGGAGCGGCTAGAAAGCTGCCTGATGGACAGTCAGCTGAATACCAGCCAGCAGTGTGCCCAGGTGGCCAAGAAGGCCAATGGCATCCTGGCTTGGATCAGGTATGGTGTGGTGAGCAGGACTAGGGAAGTCATCCTGCCCCTGTACTTGGCATTGGTGAGGCCTCACCTCGAGTACTGTGTTCAGTTTGGAGCGCCTCAGTACAGAAGGGACATGGAGATGCTGGAGCAGGTCCAAAGAAGGGCAACAAGGCTGGTGAAGGGCTTGGAGAATATGTCCTACGAGGAGAGACTAAAGGAACTGGGGCTGTTTAGTCTGGGGAAGAGAAGGCTGAGGGGAGACCTCATTGCTCTCTTCAAGTTCCTGAAAGGTGATTGCAGTGAGAGCGGGGATGGTCTCTTCTCACTGGTGACAGGACACAGGACAAGGGGAAATGGCCTCAAGTTGCGCCAGGGGAGGTTTAGGTTGGATATCAGGAAACACTTCTTTACAGAAAGGGTTGTTAAGCACTGGAACAGGCTTCCCAGGGAGGTGGTTGAGTCACCATCCCTGCATGTGTTTAAAATCCGTTTGGATGTGGTGCTCAGGGCATGATTTAGTGGTGGGTTGTTAGAGCAGTATGGTTAGGTAGCGGTTGTACTTGATGATCTTGAAGGTCTTTTCCAACCTGAGCAATTCTATGATTCTATTTTTGTCAAAGCCACAGACATTTTGTCATCCAACAGTAATACAGAATGTAAGAAGAAAAACATGAATGGGATGAGAAATAGTAACTTTTTATTCTCATTTCCTGTACAAATTAGGAGATATTTTTACATTTGGAGTACTCAGATGTTCTAATCTCAGGAGGTGGTGAGAAGCCAATTGTTCATCCCTGAATCAACTACTCCCTTGCCAAAAACTTGAGATTGGATTAGTAGAGAACATCCACATGTGTGTTCCCTCTGTGTTTATCAATCTATCACCATCAGAGAGTCAGTAGGGATTTGTATAGCTGCTTTTGTGTAAAGTTAATAGAATGAATATTAAATATTCTTCCCACAGGTGACATTTGGAATGAACAATGACCTGTTTCTGGAAGAAAGTTAATAGAGCATTTAGTTTAGAAAGTATTTTTGTATGTATCAGAATTATGATTGTGCTGCACAGAAAACAAAGACCAAAAAAAAAAAAAAAAAAAAAAAAAAAAAAAAAAACATCCTTCTGTATGAAATATACATATCATTTGAAATTAGGAGAATTGAAACTGACCTGTTGTCATGTTTGCAAGGCTTTTACAGCTTCACCTTATCTCATCAGTTTGTACATGCATTCACATTTTAACTGAACTCGTTGAGGTGGATGTAGCTTGAAGGAGCAGTGTTTATAAATTTCAGTCTATCTTCTAATTCATTAGGTTAGGTAATTATCATAAGTGGTCTCAAATTAAATAGATCCAGGAGGACAGAAAGAATAAAATTTCTCTGCCCTCCAGGATATCCAAATACTTGGTGTGATACAGTTCTGATTTCTCCTCTAAGAACTATCAGAAATACTACAGTGAGCTAGAACAGTGATGTGATCCATGGAAATATTTATGATTTAACCATTTCCTACAGGGTTAAGGTTATTTTTCTCTAGAGATGGCAAATTTTAGAATTTACTTATCTTGGGCCTCTGTGGTTCTACACAGTTTGTCATGCTTGTACAAGAAGTTAGCTACAAGGGTGCCAATGGCTGACCAGGGATGGTTGTAGTCCTCATGAATGAATTCTCAGTTTACAACTTTGTAGAATCTAATTCTTAAATTAAGACATTCCCTTTGGATTTGAACAAGCACAACAGTATCTTCTGTGTATGAAGCAGCCTTCCTCATTACAGTGTTTGCTAGTTGGAGGAGTAGATCCTCCTGCTTTTCCTGACTTCCATAATGTACCCAGATTATCTCTTTATTAGCTTCATGAGGCTTTGTATGGTATTTTCATGATTACTCTACCAAAATTTTGCAGAATGTTACGGGAGGTGAGGCAGGATTTCAGGTCTGTTTTTTGTACTCGCATATGCCTGGACAACTACTACTTAGTTCACAGTTATCTTTGAAGCAGTACAACCTCCAGCCATGTCAAGGGAAAATGCCCTTAAAAGCCAGTTATTCGCGTCACCTGAAGTAGGCAACACAACAAATATTTATAAAAGAAACAGCTGAAGGAAGACAAAAATATACATTACTTTCCTATGTAAAGGTTTATCTGTTCTTTATTTATCTGATTTGCTACATTTCTCTGTTAAGTTACTTCTGATGGGATGCTATGTTAAGTGGTATATTCACTAAATACATGGATATAACTTTTGGGGGAGTGGAATCTATAGGTTCAATGAGTTCTTGCCTATGAAGATTTCCAGGATGGTTCACGACAGGGCCAATTTTTGTTGTTGTTTTCCCCTTGGATATTTTTTCATCCTTTTCTGCCCTGTGCACAGTATAGCTAGTTGTTCAATAGTATGTAGACATAAATAAACACATCATATTTTGAGACCAGGTATCATCTCTTTTATCAGGGACTGGTTAACTAGCAAACACATTACTAAAGGATAAAGATGAGAGCAGCAGCAACAGCAGAGCAACGGCTCTCTTACCCAAGGTGGGCAGATTTATACTCACATCTTGTGTCTCCAGCTAATTATATTTTATTTTTTATACTTAATTCCCCATACCCATATGTTTATTTAACTCATATACTGAGCTAAACTTGTGAACAAATTCAGTTTTATTGTAAGCGGGAAAAAAAAAAAAAGATAAATTTTGCCATTGATGCTTGTACTGTTTAAAGCTCAGAAACACTAGGCCACCAAAGAACAGACCACTGAAGACATGAACTCTTTTAACACTTGTACCCGATATTGCCTCTTGAATGCTAAAAATCCTAGACAAGATCATTGTTCTTTCAGCCCATCTTGTCTATCCAAACTCAATATGCCTGACATCATAAGTTATATGATTAATCTGCAGAACTGTTCTATACAAATCTTTACTGTAATAGATGTATGGCACAATTAAATCATATGGATGTGGCTTATTGCAAACTGAGATTAAATTTTGCAGTAAATATTATAATGGAGTTAGAATTATCTGTGTGTGACTGATTTCCAGATTCCAGATTTGATATTTTTTTTTTCTTAAATTTATCAAATCAAACAGCAGACGTTAGGAAAGCTTGAAATCACCTCTTTTGTCTTGTTCTGCCTTACCTCTTGATGTTGCTGAATTTGTTCAGATCTTTCTAGACAAAGGAATAATTTGATCATGAAGCAAGTAAGTATAATTCTTCTTTTTCTTTACATGTTCATCTTATCTTTGTGGTAACTTAAATATAATTTCAATAAAACCTGTCTTGACTCTGACAAATTGGTGTATAATGGAGAAGACCACTCAAATTTATTGTTTTTCACTATTGTTTCAGATCTTCCGTTTACCAGAATACCACAAAAACTTGATTTTATTATCCAAGTGCATCTGTACTCTTTTCTTCAGTGAAAATGTGTAGCAGAACATTCTATATAAATAACAAAAGTTAAGCAAGATTCTTACTCTGTAGCAATTTTAATTAGACCTAATCAAAACAAGTAATTTTGCATGATAAACTGAACAAATTATCAGAAAACAAATTACAGATATTACTGACAAAATGCTTTCATTATTAGCAGCTACTTCACTTTGATAATGTTGTTGTGAATATGCACTTGACAGTCCTAAATTATTTTTGAGATTTTATTATTATTTAGACTAGTAGATATTATTTTGTGCTAGTACAATGAGTATGACTCTATTTTATACAAGGAAATAAATACATTAGATTTTGCATTTGCATCGATTCATCTATAAAAGCAAAGTAACCTACTAGGTTTTATTTGTACACTTCAGTATTCTAAAATGGCTGAGATTTTATGTCCTCTTTTGTTTTAACTAAGTAGATTCAGTACTTAGAAGTTCAGATTGTCCAGGTTTTAGAGTTAAATTAGGTTTGGAATTTGATTCCCCAAAATTTTCAATTTTGTCAACACAAAAATTCTCACTTCTTACGTAGTATCCATAGGTATATAAGTAATCATATTGAAATATGTTGTCAAATTAATGTGGCAGTGTGACTTATGTTTAACTTATCAAAATGTTTTAATTTATGATAAATCATAACAATTTCATCTCAAAAATCAGAAGAATGTTGAATCAGCAAATTGGATTGAAACTGAAATCTGTGGAGTGTAGTCTTGATGGCAGCTGAATCAAACTAGGAAGGAAAATAAAAACCACAACAACCCGGAAGAGACTCTGGTGTGACAAATTCAAAACAGTTCAATGGTCTTAACAAATCTGTTGGAAGTTGGCTCTTAAAGATGTCAAAGAGGAAGTGAAAAATAATAATAAAAACTATAAAAATGTCAGTCATAACATTCCAATAAGTTCTATCAAAGTTACGCAGCAGAGGATCTTGACACTTGCAAGTATAACATTTCTCTCTGCTTAATTTATGTAATTATTAATGTAAAAAAAAAAAAAAAAACAATAGAAGACTAGCAATAGAAATGACTAAAAAGAATCCCAGATTTTAACAAAATTTTACTCTGGATTGATAAATTATTTATTTTAGTGCAGAATACACTAGAAGGCTGTAGTGAATTTTTGTTCAAACCTTTTTTTTAATCTGTCTTGTCTGGCAGACTTGATATTTGTGTTTTTGTTGTTGTTGTTGTTGCTGTTGTTTAAATTGTAGTTTTTATTGTCAAAGAAAATCCAAATGTAACAATGAAGAGTATTTGGAATATTTTTAATGTGTTCATTGAATAGGATTGTGTTCATACATTTCTGACCAATCTTGTTAAAACTGTAGAAATCATGTCTCTTTAAATTCTAAAATCCTGTTCTTGATGAAGAAAAAAAAGAATCTCAGGTAATGAAGTGAAAGATCTTTGTATGATAAGAATGTTTCAACAGGGCTGTAGTAGGTAAGATACGAAAATAAAAAAGTTTTTTTTTTTTTGTGAAGTTTTCATTTTAAAAGTGGTAGTTTATAATACCACTTAAAGATCAATAAAAGTAGAATTCTGAAGACATTTCTGATATATCCAGCATTCCTTCATGAGAAATCTGATAAAAGATCATTATTGTTTAATTAATTCCACTGGGTTACTCAGTCTCCTTCATGCTATTGCTGACTATAAGTCAGAAATTGTCACTCTCTATTAGAGTTGAGGAAGCTGTCTTAAACTTTCCTGCATAAATCAAGGAGAGTTCTCAAAGAAATAGACTATGGATATAAGGTTTTTTAATTGTCTGTAATTGTCTAGATACTAATTTGTACTTCATAGCCAAAATAAGATTATTTTTCTGTCAGAAGGTAAAACAAAATACGCATCTTGTAGTGCTTCTATTTGTTAAATCACATTAAGGTAGAAAATAATTTGTGATGGCATATGTTAAATGCAGTGTCTCCTCTTGTTTTCCCGTATTGCTGTGGGTTTTCTGTGTCGCCAGTGGAGAGTGAAGCATCTCTAGACAGTGATTCAGCTGGTCTGTGTTTAGAACATGAGAACAGGATCCTTTTGATGCCAGACTGTAGGTGAAAGTACTTATTAAGAGTGTAGTCAAAGTTAAGTGTCCTGAGCTGCAATTAATTTGAGCATCAACTCAGCAAGAACTGTAGAATTCAGGGCCAAGTGAATGGCTTTATTAATGGAAGATCCTTCTTTGCTGTAGGGTATATTTTGTAGTAGGCAGCGACCGAAGGTACGAGATGGGACGCGCTAGGACCTCCCCTGCCCCAGAGGTTGTGGGTGTAGACAAAGTGAACAAAGAGATAAGGGAGATAAGGAAGGATATATAAGACTTTGTAACGGGGCAATAAACTCCATTCTGCCGCTCAGCATATTGGTGTGTGCACGCGTCAGGATGGCCAGGGACTAGGTGTTAGTCCTTGCAAACAGGGTGCAGTTTACGAACGGAATATCTGGTGCTGAGTAGTCAGCATTTGGTGCCCCGTGCGTGGAACTGCGTCACCCTGTTGTGGTGTGGCTGACACCTGGCCTACGCATGAAGAGTGTCCACGCGTCGAAGGCGGGAATCGCACTTGCCTGTGGTTTCGAAGTAGGGTCGCCACAGAAGGCCGGTTCGGCATTTAGAACTTCAGCCATGGAGCAAGTTATTAAGGTACTGCTTCAGTTTTGTAAGGATTATTGTGGTAAATCAGCCCCTTCTAAGAAGGAGATAGCTGCTGTGTTATCACGGCTAGAAAAGGAGGGCTGCCTGGCAACCCCAGAGGCGGTGCTCGATAATGGGTTGTGGGATTCTTTTACTATGAAACTCGCCCAACGGGTTATGTCCTCACCCAAGAAAGACAAGAATCTGCTAAAAAACTGGGGACTCATCCTGGGGGCGTTGAAGGCAGCCAAGGAGGATAAGGAAGCACAGTATACGGCACAAAAATTGGTGGGGCTTGCGGGTCGTGCGGGACAGGGTGGAAGTTTGGAAATGGAAAGGGGGGAGGTGCAAGGGGTTTGCGCTGCCCCTACAGATGGCCCAGGATGTTCTCCTGCCGAGGCGCCACCTGAGCCCAGGATCGATCAACGGACAATGCCCCAGCCGTTGGGTAAACCTTATCCGACTGCCTCAGCTGCCCTGAAGGAATCCCCACCTCCCTACCCCCGCCGGAATTTGTATCCTGCCCTGCCAGACGAGGGTGGGGGAGGGGGTGGCTCTTGTAGCAGCTCTCATGACCACCCGAATTTGTATCCTGCCCTGCCAGATGAGGGTGGGGGAGGGGGTGGCACAACACTGCCATATAAGGGAACTAACAGAGTGCCAGATGGAGGGGGCGGCGACCACTGGCCCTCCCGAGCAGTTCACTGATTGGTCCCAGATCCAGGAGGGCATGGAGAGCAGTGGCCTGCCTGTAAGAGCGTTCCCAGTGGTGGCGGGGCCCAACGGCGCTACCTGGGTGCCGCTGGATCAAAAAGGCACCACTCGCTTTATAGAGGCGATAGAGAAAAAGGGGTTGAAATCGCCCTTTACCACATCTGCCCTGGAGGCATTGACCGTGCAGGGGCCCCTCTTGCCTCATGATATTACAAATCTGATGAGAATGGTGCTTAAGCCGGTCCAATATACTCTGTGGGATGTCCAGAAGTTAGTAGGTGCCAGGATAGCTCAGTCAGTTGAACATGAGACTCTTAATCCCAGGGTTGTGGGTTTGAGTCCCATGCGGGGCATCCCTTCACAAATAATGAAATCCTTCTATGATCAGTTAAAGGGATTGGACCTCAGGTCTGATGTTCATGCATCATCAGACACCTGCCAAGGGGCAGTGGTTTGGCAGGATTCAAACAATGCTTGAAAAAACTGCTGTCCTTATCGATCGGACAGTCAGTGTGCAAATGCTTGAAGTAAGGGCGGTAATTATTTTGCATATTCGTAGTTACTCAGACGTGCCAAGCCTTTTTACCATCAGGAATGCCATGGCTGACAGAGCAGCCAGCACACTTGTCTTTACAGTCACAATAGATACTTCCTCCTCTGTTATCATGGCCATACAGCATGCGAAGTCCAACACTACTGTCATGAGCCTTCCTAGCCAAAATTAAGACTGGCAATGGCCCTTGCTTTACCTTTCACTCTACACAGGACAAGTTAGCCTTGTGGGGAATTTCTCATACCATAGGTATCCCCAGTAACTCTCAAGGGCAAGCCATTGTGGAATGTGCTAATCGTCTCCTTAAGGACAAATTATGCGTCCTTGGGGAGGGGGAAGGATATAGGGGGAAGACACCTGTCAGCAGGCAAGCTGAGATACTAGCAAAGGCTCTTTATGCATTGAATTACTTCGAACGCGGTGACAACGGATGAACCCCGACGCAGAAGCATTGGCAGCCTGAGATCATAAGTGAGAGACTGGCGCTATGTGGGTTCCAGCATGATACATTCGGCCTCATCTCAAGGCGGAAAACAAGTGGGATTGTATGTTTCTTGCTTATTGGCATTGTTTCCTGATTTGTTGTATTATAGATACTATAATGTGTGATGAAAAAGGCTGCACTACTCACTGGATGGTATTATAATAACAACCCTAGTAATGTATGGCGAAGCAGGTGTTTTTCCTGTGTTAGCCATGCAGCCTCAAGAATTAGGATTATTAGGCATAATTTAGGTTACTGTGTGCTGCTTCTATTTAGTAGTAGATAGAATGTGAATTCACAGGATTTGATGTTACCAGTGTTAGGATTTATGGGAATAGCTCTTTTGGTGTACTTTTACCACCTCATTATCAGTAATTCTTGGTTATGATGTTATTAGTCTATCAATTGGCATTTTCTTAATTTGTGAAGGCAAAACCTGGAAAGGAATCCCAAGCAAGGGATGACCCTGTACTATAGATCTTGGGATAGAACTAAGTATTCTGATAGTTTTATCAATTCTATCCGGCACGCAACTCTGTGAAGTTGTGGATTTTCTATTAGGCCAAAGGCATGGTTACAATTTTAGTGGTCATTCAAAATCAATATGTCAGAGTATACAAAAGTTGAAGATTCTCTCTAATCAGTTAGAGATACATATAGTATGAGACCCTCAGGAATTCTTTTCCAGGCTGCAGTAACTTGGGCCATGGGCCAAACAAGTGTTCATTCCTTTTAATGGGTTTAACAGTATTTTTGTCATTATGCTATGTTTGCCTAGTATCTTTCTTTCGTTTAACATGTTGTCAGTATAACGATTGGCATGCTGGTCTGTCAAGCAGGCTAATGCCCTTACAGAGGTATTGAGCGAACTGCTCATGGATATGGACAACATCAGACATGCGGTGTTACAAAACCGAGCCGCAATAGACTTCCTCTTGCTGGCTCAGGACCACGGATGTCAGGACGTGGAAGGTATGTGTTGCTTCAACTTATCAGATCACAGCGAGTCGATACACCAGAAGCTGACATGGATGAAAGAACATACTCAGAAGATAACGGTCGACAATGATCCGTTTGGCGACTGGCTGAAGAACCTGTTTGGCGGACTTGGACCATGGGTCATCCAGATACTCAAAGTAGTTGGTGTAGTACTCTTAGTGTTTATTTGCATTCTATTTTGCTTGCCATGTTTAATGGGATGCTTGCAGCAATGCTTACAGAGAATGATGGAGCAAGCTTTTGATCAGCGCATGGAATACCATAGGCTACGAGAACGCTTGTAGTAAACCTTAGGACAGATAGAATGAAATGCGCACTTATATAATGTGCGAATATTATAGTTTAAGCAGTAGAAGATGTAGTTGGGGAATAGATTAGAAAGGGTCTCGGGAACTTGCGTGCGCGCTGTAACGGTTATCATGACTTTTTTGGCATGGGGAGGGGGAAATTGTAGTAGGCGGCGACCGAAGGTACGGGCTGGGACGCGCTAGGACACCTCCCCTGCCCCAGAGGTTGTGGGTGTAGACGAAGCGAACAAAGAGATAAGGGAGATAAGGAAGGATATATAAGACTTTGTAACGGGGCAATAAACTCCATTCTGCCGCTCAGCATATTGGTGTGTGCACG
>NC_034409.1:158925331-158925974 GCF_002078875.1 Numida meleagris | reverse complement strand
GACGAGGGGGAATGGCTTCAAGTTGCGCCAGGGGAGATTTAGGCTGGACATTAGGAAATACTACTTTTGTGAAAGAGTGGTCAGGCGCTGGAACGGGCTGCCCAGGGAGATGGTTGAGTCACCGTCCCTGGAGATGTTCAAGAAACGTTTAGATATAGTGTTGGGAGACATGGTTAAGTGGGGTTGTTCGTGGTAGGTGGATGGTTGGACTAGGTGATCTTGTAGGTCTTTTCCAACCTAGCTCATTCTGTGATTCTATGATTCTATGATTCTATGATCTCCCAGAAGGAGTCCAGCAGAGGGCCACAGAGATGATAAAGGTCCTAGAGCATCTCCTGTATATGAGGAAAGGCTGAGTAACCCAGGTCTATTCAGCCTGGGGAAAAGAAGATTGAGAGGGGGTCTGATAAGTGTTTTTAAATATCTAAAGGGAAGTGAAAAGCAAATGGATGAGGTCAGGCTCTTCTCAGTGGTTCACGGCAATAGGAAGACAAGCAATGGCTTAAAATTGAAGCAGAAAATTCCATACAAACATGAGGAAGAACTTTACAGTAAGGGTGACAGAGCACTGGCACAGGTTGCCCAGAGAGGTGTTGGAAACTCCTTCTATAGAGATATTCAAGACTCTTCTGGACACCTACCT
>NC_034409.1:158898797-158923386 GCF_002078875.1 Numida meleagris | reverse complement strand
ACAGAAAAGAATATCCAAGGAAGCAGTGAAATAATATTTAATGGTAGAGAAAATGTCAGGAGCGATTTGTTTCCTGAGGTGCCCTTTTCCAAAGAGTGTTTTAAGTTATTAGCCAAGAGCAAGTATATCAATATTTATTCATTATTAGTCTTTGGATTTTCACAAACCATTTCACTAGTGTGTTGGAAAATAATTGTCAATATTTTATGATACAATATTATTACAATTACTGAATGTCTTAGTTTCAGCTTGGACAGAGGTGATTTTTTTCTTCGTAGTGTCTGGTATGATGCTATGTTTAGACTTCAGTAGAAAAACAATGTTGATAACACACTATGTTTTCATTGTTGCTGAGCCACTGCTGCACAGAACCAAGGGTATTTCAACTTCTTGTACTGTCCTGCCAGTGAGGGGGGCTTAGGGGGAAACAGAACCAGGACAACTGATCAAAATTGACCAAATGGATATTCTGTGCCATAGGACATCATGTGAAAGAACTACAAAAGTTTTGAGGAGTTGACCAGGGAGACAGCTGCTGCTCATGGACTGACTGAGCATTGATTGGTGGCTGGTTAAAAATTGCATTATTTATCACTATGTTTAGTATTATATTATTATTATATTTACTATTATTATTTTCATTTTATTTTCTTTTCATGTCAGTGCTTTATCATAACCCATGAGTTCTACTTTATTTCTTTTTCTGATTCTCTTCCCCATCCCTGTGGGAGGGGGTATTAGCACAGGACTATGGGGTCCTTAGCTGCTTGCCAGGTTAAACCACAGAATTTAACTAGCTTTGAAAAGACAGGAACACTCAACATTAAATGAAATTCATGGAGTCAGGTAATTTTATTATATGAAGATATATATAAAACCATCCCCAGCTCTTTGTTTTAAATGAAGATACATTCTGCTTGAATAGACATTCACTGAAGCAGAGACTGAACTCAGCATTTTCAGTTCCTGAATACACTGCAGTGCTCTGTGTTTCATTACAAGGAATGTATTTTATATCAACAGAAGAACTCCTAAGGAAATATAAGACCCTTCTTACAGTGCATACTCTGATGACATGTACTCTTATGCAGTTCTTGGAGAACAACTCTCATATATACTGAATAAAATAGATAAATGTATATCTCTAGTAAGAAGTATTTGAATTCTAGTATTTTAGTATGTTGCCTGAAGGAAACGTATAACATACCATAGCCTTTGATAATTATGTATGATAATGACTTGGAACTTGTAAAATGGCATCACAAGTAATTTGAGGAGGGTTGTTTGCATGCCTATATTCCTTAAAAAATTGATAGTAGGGGACTGATGAGTTTTGTTATTTTAGCTTTGTATTTGTTTGTCTTATAGCCATCCATTCTTAGAATATTTTGGGGGGTAGAATGAACTGATTTAGAATGTGCTGTAGATGTAGATATTTAGATATAGAAGTGTAAAGTATACGCACATAGATGGAGAGTAGGTGATTCAAGTGCTGAGACTCATTTGTTTGGTCTTTTCCTGAATTAAGATTGTTTGAACCTGTAAAAAATGTGACTATTGTCTTTCTGGTAAAAATAAAAACCTGCAGTAACTATATATAGTAAATGTCTGATGCTCCTAGACAGTCACTTTGTAAACAGTAGTTCTTTCTGTTAGCTGAGACTGGGCAGACTTTAGTGTAGCTTTCAAACCTTAGGGAGAAAGCAACGAGAATGAAGCAGACTGGTAAAAGAAAATGCAAAGAAAAACATATGTGTTTGGAAATTTAGCAGAGAAAGATAAAAGCTGATATAATCAGAAGTCATCCCAGGACAAACATTGTACTTGTTCTAGCAAAGATTTCAGGATGCTGCTGGTTCATTGCAACTTTGCACCCTGAATTGTGCTCAAGGAATAACAGACGTGTTAACTTCAGTGTTCAGAAGAACATTGCCTAGGTGAACCTGACATCATAGCAAAGGGGAAAAATACTAAGAATTTTTTTTTGCAAATCACCTGTACTGTTAGTGAAGCTTTCCCATATTATTTCAATTATGTTGACCGTTTGACTGACAAAAAAATATTTGGACTAACAAGTCTTGTTTCCATGTATCTAATGTCTTCTCTTTTGCTTATAAAATTTGGAGTGCAAGTTCAAAACATATGTACACCAGCTCCTTTGAGGACATAGAAGAATTTTTGCAGTTTCAAGGTTCTATTGCAGATTAAGACCTTGGGCACCCTATGCCTTATATTAGTCAGTTTTGAGCAGAAACAACTCATAAGCATTGATACTAAAGAACTTTATATTTGAAAAATGGAGGCATATTCAATCTTTAGGCTACTTAGAAGTTAGTACTCTCTGTGTGAGGCTTTTTTTTTTTTTTTTTTTGTCCAATTCCTATTTTGGACTGAGTTTTAATTTCATTTAAATACTGACATAATATAACTGATGTGAGAAACAAGAATTTTCACTGCTAAAATAATGAATGATTGACTGGAGATTACAGAGTCCAAATTCAATTCTGGGACTCATCCTTGGCCTATATTATCTCCACAACCTTCAGAAACATGTGGGAGAATGCTACCTCACATGAAAATTGACTGCATAAATGATCAAATATGTGGAGCATTCCTTCATACCTTTGAATTCACTATTGTAGATGTATCCTCTATTTGTTTGCATTTCACAGTCACTGAGGAACAAGAGAAGGGGCTTTGACGTAAAAAAGTCAGGGAGCAGAGCTGCAATATTTCCCACTCGCAGAATATCATACTCATTAGATGAGCAAAGTGAGTTGATGCCTGTTCTCTTTTTGATGAAATGCATAAAAGCATTTGATTTTAAGATAGCTTCAGCAAAAGACGTGGTGTACACTTGTACAGACCATCATAGAATGTGTGCCCCTTAAATTTTCTTAATGAGTACTCTTAGTGTCCATTGATGATTGTGCACAAAAGTTATTTCTACCACACTGCTTTTAACTGTACTCAGTAAAATTTGAATGTATTAGGACAGTATGAATACACCTCTGGGAATTAAATTATAGGCTGATGACGGCATAAGGACCTCAAGAGGTCATCTGTTCCTCAGCCAGATGATTTATGCTTATGCCATTCTTGGCAGATATATGTCAAAATGTTCTTTGAGAGACAGAAACTCAAATTTTTCAAGAAATCTATTTCACCCTTACAATACTTCTCACTGAAAGTTTTGGAATTTCTGTAGAGTTTTACTGTTTTTTGTTGTTTTTTTCTTTTCCCCTAAGACCAGACACCTTTTTTATACTGCAATTTAAACTATTATTTCCTGTTTCATATGCCATGAATATAGAATATAAGAATTCTGAGAGGATTCCCTGCTAGAAATTAAGTAATCTCAGGTACCATGGTATTTAACATGAAAAACAACTTGTGTCATTTGGTCCCAGAAAAAAATTTACAAAACTTCATATATATTTAACAAAGGATTAATCTAGACTGTTGTAGATTTGCATGTGGCCTAAGTTTTATTTCATAGACTACAAGATAAAAATCTGTTGCACTTGGTGCAGGTGGCCAGGTACTGGCTGCAGGGCACTTTAGTGCTGGACACAGCTGGTTCCACCCAGCTCTAACATCCTCACTGCAGGGTATAGCTGGACTTAACAAAAAAGTTGGAGGCACTTTGGGGAAAATATACTTTAAAAAGGGTCCACAGAGACATTAAGGAGTGAGGGAAAAAGAATGAGTTTTCATCAGACTAATTTGGATGTTGTAAATTCTTATTATTTTAAAGATTAGATATGTACACTGGTGATGATACTCAATCTGCTTTTTATTTTTTATGTATTTATATATACATAACATGGTGTGATTATAACATTTCAGAAAAGAGAAGAACAGATTCATCTGTATTTCTCCTTAACACAATGGCTGCTTCTGACTTCCTACATTGGTTCAAATAATTAAACACCAGATTGATAAGAATAAATACAGTGAGTGTCAACAGGTATGTGACATGAAGTTCTTCATCCTTTGTTTAGGCCTCCGTTGTGAAATTCCACGCATTTTCTGAAAACTAATATCCCAAATTAGGAAAGAACTCGAATCCAAATACTTCAGCATTAGGGAAGATAACTCTTCATAATAGAAGTATTACTGTATTTTCTCTCATGAATAATACAAGCATCAAATAATTACTGTTTTACATAAAATCACAGAATCATAGAATGGCTTGGGTTGGAAGGGACCTCGAGGATCATCAAGCTCCAACCCCCCTGCTGCTGTCAGGGCCACCAACCTCCATGTCTAATACTAGACCAGGATGCCCAGGGCCCCATCCAACCTGGCCTTGAACACCTCCAGGGATGGGGATATCATCTAGACTTCTCATACAAAATGTTAGGCATGTATAATTCAATTTTCATAATAATTACAGAATCACAGAATGCAAAGGATTGGAAGGGACCTTGAAATATCATCTAGTCCAATCCCCCTGCTGGAGCAGGAACACCTAGATTAGGTCACACAAGAACCCATCCAGGTGGGTTTTGAATGTCTCTAGAGAAGGAGACCCCACAACCTCTCTGGGCAGCCTTTTCCAGTGTTCTGTTACCCTTACCGTGAAGAAATTTTTGCATGTACAAACTCATGATTACTTTAAATCATTTTCCTATGCAACTACCATTTATTCTATATGCACAGCTATCTATAATAATTCATATCCATTTCCAGGCATATTTTACGGTCTGATTATTACAAGTCTGTCAGAAAAGATCAGTGGGAAAAGTCAGTGAAGACAGTAAAAAAATATTTGGGGAAAAAGAAGTTAGAAAAGAGTATTGATTGAAATTGTATAGAGCTAAGGACAGAGCAGAGAGAGAAAGAGGACATGGGGGAAAATATAAAAAGCACAAAAGAAAATTAATATTATGCAGAGGGTTATGTATGTCCTCTTCCTAAATATAGGCTGCAAGTAAAAAAAAAAAAGCAAATGAGTGAATTAAAGAGTAGTATCTTGTCTAAATATGGAAGGAAGTTCCAGAAATAATAAAGAAAAAAGAAAGAGGTAGTTGCAATGCATTAAATGTCAAGAAAGATAGAGTTAGAATGACTGTAGAACTAAGTACAAAAAATAAAATAGAATCATGAAACAGAATAAAATAGAATAGCATCAAATCAAACAAGGTAAAAGATAAAGAATACATGAAGAAAGATAGAAACTTTAGTAGAGGCTGAGAAAAAATAAAAATACTTCAAGTACAGGAAGAAAAGAGGTCACTAAGACTACAGAGCATATAAGAGAGAGCTATTTCATTTTCCTTGTATAACATCATTGAGGTACAACTAATCTGCAGGTGAGCTAGGGCAAGACTCAATCATTTTGAAGCAAAATTTCTGAAGAGTTAAAGGTATTGGCTCACAAAGTATGTTTTTCACACATCCTTCCACCCAAGATTCAGTGCAGTAAATAACTCTTGAATTTTGTTTATCTAATTCTTTACACAAAATAGCTGGAAGGTAGAAGGAATTGTTCTCTCTGATGTTACTTTCTGTATGTTCAGATTTTTTTTCCACTGTCTTTCTTTGCTAGCACATAACATTAAGTATTGATGTAGCACCCAATATATTTTTTTCTGAGCTTTACAAGAAAGAAGCATGAAAAATAAACAATGCTCAGTGAAAAGTTTACAGACTTACATTTATCACTTCTAGATGGGATGGAGTAATTTTCTCTTTTATTTTTATGACACTATCATTTTAATATTTATCTCTGATAGAATTCATTGTCATATTGGTGAAAAAATATAGAGAGATCACAGAACAGGTTTTACAACAATTCTGCATATTTCTATATTTCTGGAGCATAGGAAATTCCACACAAATATGTGTAAGAACTTCTTCACAGTGAGGGTGATGGAGCACTGGATCAGGCTGCCCAGGGGGTTGTAGAATCTCCTTCTCTGGAGATGTTCAAGACCCACCTGGACGCCTACCTGTGCAGCCAGGTCTAGGGAGACTGCTTTGAATGATCTCAAGAGGTCTTTTCCAGCCCCTACGATTCCATGATTCTTTAATTCTAGGTAGTGGTCTCCTACTCTATCAGTACATGCTATTAAGTAACCTTGTTCAGAAAATCCTACAATAAAAATAGCCATAGTTTTGTGGAAGCTGCAGAGAAATACTCATCCTACTGACTGTATGACCCTTGGTTGCTTTATAATGAGAAATTCTCTTTTCCATCATCCACGAATATCCAAATTCATGGTTGAAAAAAATGACAAATTTTGGTATTTCTTTATTGGATAGATTTGGCTCAAAACTATGAGTTAGATATTTTAAATCTATTTAAAAAACAGAATCATCTTAGTGTTAGTCATTCATTTCAGCAGTTAAAACAGTTACATTTAATGTAATACAAATAAATACTTTGATAATTCCAGATATTACACATTTCAATTTTCTAAATATTCTTATAGATCTCATCTCTGAATGCCATTGCAACAGTGTAACTTAGCCATTACCTAAGTAATAAGTAACTGCAGATCACGTTACACTTCTGTTGACTTCATGTGTATTTTTTAATGCACAAGATACTAACTTGGATGCAAATAAATTAGAGGCTAAATTATTATTCTTTTTTTTTTTTGCTTGGATGGGGATTTATTTAAACACACCTATTGCATTAACTTTAGAAGCAGAAATCCTTGTGTGGAAAATTAGCTCATGAAATGATAAGAATTAGCTTACCACCAAGATCATACATGAGAAAATCACCTGCATCTGTACAGACATTTGCTAGGTTTTTATTCCTTGAGTTTGCAATCCTAAAAATGTTTGGGGATTTCTTTGTGATTTTTTAGGCATGGAATGTTCACACAAGTATGTACTTTTATGTCAAGATAAAAAAAACAAAAACAGTGTGGTCATTTCTTTAATCGGGACCCTAAGAAATATGTAATTCATAAGTTTAAAATTCATTGGCTTGTATTCTCTCGCCTCTGTAGTCCTGAATCTCCATTAATTCAAGTGACTCTCAAATCCTGGGAATATTTTGTATAAAGAGAGTTGCGGAACATTTCCGCTTACTCAGGAGAAAAAAAGAAAGAGCTAAGTAAGAGAGAAAAAATAAAGCTTTGATGGATGTCTGGGTCTAGCCCAGAACAATTTACAACTCCATCCTTACACGGTAAAGATGAAATAATACAGCAGCACTTGTATTTAACAGAAAAAAAATTAAGCATAGCTTCTAATGTGAATGAGCTATTGAACTTTTTCCTTTTATTGTTTGTCTAAGGTTACTTCAAAACTCAGTTAACTAACTAAAGCAAAGAAAATTATTACTCTTCAGTAAAGTTGACATAAAATATTTACCTTCAAAGAATGACTGGAAAAAGACATGTTTATTCTGTTTCATGTTAAATAACTTCAGTATGCTTACATTTAGCAGTCTGGTTTTATTTTGCCACTAGAAATGCCTATTTAGGTATCAGGATTGCATATAGACCTATGTAGACTTTTAATGCCATTTTAGTCCAAGAGAGAAGAAAGTAAAAAATAAAAAAAATAAAGGCACTGTTTACAAACTTCAACACTGATAGAGCATTATTCAGCTATAGGTCATTTTGTGATGCTACATTGAAAATATATATATATTCGTAATCAAGTCAATATTTTATACATCATTTAAATTATAAAACATAATATCTCTGTTCATCCTTCCTTTGTAAAGCTCAGATATGATACTCAAAAACAGGCAATTAAATTAGAGTTATTAAATTTCTGCAGTTGATGACTATCTCTCAGACTGCATAGTACTGTACAATTGCAATGTCTTGCTGCTACTGATCAAGTGGCAAATTAAGATATATTGTGTGGGCACACTCAGTTGCACAGGGTAATTTTTAAGATGATAAACCTGACTGTAGAGATTAAATTACGAAGACAAACTTTAATTGAGAATTTTTTCCTATCTTTATTCTTACAGTTATACTTGTTCCTCCTGTTGAAAGATATTTACATTTTGTATTTTCTTTCTGATACAATTCCTGAAAAAAAGTGAAGTTCTTACATGAGGTGTCTGAAGTAATACTCTGAAGTTTATCTTAATTTCAACAATCCACCCCAATTTCATCAAAAATCGAATTTTGATTTGTTGAGTTCTGACAGTGTGACTTACCTGTACTGAAAGTCCAAAATATACAAGCTAAAATGAAACCACCTAATTCATTATCTGTATGATCTGAGGCTATATTTGAGTGTACATCTCCAGAGGGCATATATCACTGGTACAATGAACCTTAAAACATTATCTCACTTCTCTACTTTTGTCTTTAATCTGAAGGACTTTCACATGCAAATAAATAAATAAATAAATAAATAAATAAATAAATAAATAAATAAATAAATAAATAAATCTTTCTATCAGAACACTCAGGTACCAAGTATGTTTCAATGGATAATGTGAATAGGGGTATTGGAAAAGAAGAATGCTTATCGTAGAATCATAGAATGGCCTGGGTTGAAAAGGACCTCAAAGATCATCTAGTCTCAACCCCCCTGCTGAGTGCAGGGTTGCCAACCGCTATACAAGGCTGCCCAGAGCCGCATCCAGCCTGGCCTTGAATACCTCCAAGGATGGGGCATCCACAACCTCCTTGGGCAACCTGTTCCAGTGCGTCACCCTCTATGCGAAAAACTTCTTCCTAACATCTAACCTAAATTTCCCTTATTTTAGTTTAAAAGCATTCCCCCTTGTCCCATCACTGTCGTTTATTTCCTTCTGCTTTTCAATGCTGAATTTAAGGGCATTACATTCATTTAAAATAGTTATCAGAGTTCTTATCCTAAACTGTCTTCTGATGAGAAAAGCAGGAGTTAATTTATCTAGCAAAGTCTCCGCAGTTCTTTGAAGGCTGTTGAATTAATGAAAGCTGAGAAACAGATAATTTCTTGGTTTTGATATTAACTGAAAGTATTTAATGCCAGCACATATTCAACTCTGTCTACCAACAAAAGAGAAGGAAGGAGAAACAAAAGTATAATTATCACAGTAACATGTTGCCATGGAGCTATTAATAAAGATAACATAAAATTCTTTATGTTATTTTAAAATATTTTACAAATATTCTACATTGATGTTTGTGGCTAAATGTATTTAGGTTCATCTTTCAATACAGTAATTTACTAAGATTTTCAAGAAATAAAATGTACAAGTTGAATGGGTACTTCAAATGGTTCCCATCCTCTCTCTTCTTTCTGTTCTCTTCGCATTATTTTTATTGTAAACTGTAGATACATATGTGTACCTGTACAGTTCTGAATAATCAAATCTGTATATGTATCGTGTGTTTCTGTAAAAAAAGACCTTAACTTCCTACATAATACAGACATGATTGTATCTTCACTATGTTAAAAATCATTGCACATTATGGATGAAGTAGGGACTTTTCCTGTATCTGCTTATTTCATCTGCAAACCATGTTTTCATACATTAAATTGCTCCCTAGCAGTTGCACTTCACTAGGAAACATACTAATAACACTATTACATTTTTTCAAAGTAAAGTGTTATTCATGACCTGTCTTCCCAAGGACTGTAAATCTAATTGCCTGGCATAAAAATTACTTTTCATTGTGTGAAGTTTAAAATAATTGTGGATCTAAAGAACAATGATACTATTCTTCTATTGGAGATCACAGGTTTTGTTCATTGCTTTTGCAAGTATCATATATTCATTACTAAGTTTTCTTGAGTTTAATTTCAGGTTTCCTGTTCCAATTCTTATAATGTATTTTAAGTATATATTCTTAATTTATCCTTCTTGGTGCTTTGAAAAATAGCAGCATGAGTAATTCCTATCTCTGGAGAAGATCTTTTGTTTTAAGTCTGAGAATAAGAATTAGCTGATTCTCTCTATTGTATGAACTTCCTCAGGATGAGAAAAAAATTTAAAAAAAAATTATTAAAACTTACAGCATGATGAGTTTTAAAATTTAAAGAAAGCATTATTTATTCCACAATGAAGGCTGCTAGCTTATATACATGGAAATTAAAACATTTTTTATTACATTTTCATAAATAACATATAGATTTGAAAGCATTGTAAAATTTGTAAAAATTGTTTGATATTAATTTTGCAACTTCTTAGGAAATTACACTGGTCACCATGCTGCTGAAGAAAACAAAAAAAAAGGTAATTTAAGTTTTTTGACAAAATTAATTTACTAAAGTCTGAAATGGCTGGCAGAACTCTGCTCTGCTTCCACTTTCTTTTTTCTTCTATTTGAAGTTTTTTATAATCTCAAAATTACATGAGTGGGAGGCTATTTGTCAGTTGTAAAAGTTTTTGCATATTAATACCTTATTGAAAGATATTACTTTTGACAACTAGTTCAGCTGTAATGGTTTATAAAAGAAAAAGAGATAAAAGGGAGAGAGAGGAAAAGAGAGAGAATTTAATTTATTGAGCACTTTTAATGCCATCATAGCACACTGCTAGAAATTTAAGAAGTCCATTTCCTCAAGAATGTCTGGACTTGACTCATCTTTTATGTATTATGAATACATTTAAATTGGTTTTATTCTACTTTGTTGTACAGGTCACTAATGTTCAGAAAATGGCATCTGGATTAACATTGTCAACAGTCCCATTCCTTTAGTACTCTACCTGTTCAACAGACAAATGATTGATAAAATTTGGATGCCAAAAGTAAGCAGTAAACTGAGAGGTATAAATAAGTAGGGCTTAATAGAACTTCTTTTAAGATTCTTCGGGTTTTTTGGTTGTTTTATTTTTCTGTTTTTTTTTTTTTTTTTTTTTTTTTTTTTTTTTTTTGTCTGTTTTGTTTTGTCTTCTTAAGGGTAGGTGGTTAAATCATTCCAAAATCCCTCATTCCACTGGAAGTGGAAGTGAAACTTCACATGATCTACCATCTCAGCTTGATTTTCTCATGTTCTGCTGAAAATATGTTGAGGATCCTTCAATATGATCTCTTTTACAATAATAAAATAAAAACATGCAGTTATGTCTATCATGACATAAGGAAGGTATTTTAGAGTGGTGGATAAGCTTCAATACTTTAATTTAGTTGTATCTTACTTTTGTAGAATAGTAACTGTGAATTAGCTCACACAGGCTTCCCTAAACATGTTCAGCCCTAAAGCCAGTCCCTAAACAAGCTGACCTTAGCTCCTCATCTGTCTAGAGCAAAGGAATGGGAGGTAATTTAAAGTTATTAGAATAGGGGATTCCCTCTATCAACTCATAGGGGCATGACTATGAGAAAAGATTTTGAGAAGAACTAGTATAAGGCAAATACAGAGGAAGTAAAGATGAAATTTTGGAAAAAAATCCCACTTTTAAATGACTCTTTCAAATTTGAATTATCATTTTTAGTATAATAATTAAAATTTACGTATATGTACACTAATTTTCTTTCAATCAGAATGCCTGCCTAATCATGTTGGAATGACAGTATTTTCCAGTAATTCTTTAAAGAACCAAGAAAGAAACAAATGTGCCATATTTTTCAGAACATTTGTTTTTTTAAATGTTTATCATTATATATATGCATGCCAGAAATCTAATTTGAAAAATCAGATTTACTTCGCATGGTATTGTGTGGATCTGTGGATTTGTACATGATCACTTGAAATGAGGGATATTCAGATGGATATTATACTGATCTTTTATGAAAAGGAAGAGGAAAACTCTCTAGAGAATTATTCTTCTGCTGGCGTGTTCCAGAAAAAAAAAAAAAAAAAAATTGGTAGAATGAAAAAGCCAAACTCATTAGCTGTGGATTTCAGTATTACTTGGATAGCTTGAATTTTTGGGATACTTATGAAAGAATTTACAAAATAAGTGCTTTAATTCTTTCCGTTACTGGTCATCTTGCCTATAGTACATAGACTCACAGAATCATAGAATGATTTGTGTTGGAAGGGACATTTAAGTTCATCTAGTTCCAACTCCCCTGCTGTAGGCAGAGACACCTCCCTCTAGACCAGGCTGCTCAAAGCCTCATCCAGCCTGGCCTTGGATGCTTCCAGGGCGGGGACATTCACAGCCTCACTGGACAACCTGTTTTGGTGTCTCACTACCTGCACAGTTAAAGAATTTCTTCCTAATATCTTGTCTAAATAAATCCTCTTCCAGTTTAAAACCATTTCCCTCATCCTGTTGCTACATGCCCTTATAAAAAGTCCCTCGCCAGCTTTACTGTAGGCCCCCTACAGGTACTGTAAGGCTGCTATAAGGCCTCCTCAGAGCCTTCTCTTCTCCGGGCTGAAGAGCCCCAGCTCTCTCAGCCTGTCCTCATAGGGGAAATGCTCCAGCCCTCTGATCATCTTCATGGCCCTCCTCTGGATTTACTCCAGCAACTCCATGTCCTTCTTGTGTTGAGGGTTCCAGAAATGGATGCAGTATTCCAGGTGGGGTCTCACAAGAGCAGAGTACAAGGGCAGAATCACCTCCCTCAACCTCCTGGTCACACTTCTTTTGATGAAACCCAGGATACAGTTGACCAGCTGGTCTGCAAGTGCACATTACTGGCTCATGTTAAATCTCTCATCAACCAGGACTCCCAAATCCTTCTCCTCAGAGCCGCTTTCAAGCATTCTCTGCCCAACCTGTATCTGTGCTTTGGACTGCCCTGACCCAGGTGCAGGACTTTGCACTTGGCCTTGTGCAACTTCATGAATTTTACACAGGCCCATGTCTCAGGCCTGTCCAGGACCATCTGCATGGCATCCCTTTCCTCTAGCATGTCAACTGCACCACTCAGCTTCATGTCATCTGCAAACTTGCTGAGGGTGCACTCGATCCCACTGTCGACGTCACCTACATGCTGACTACTCAGCACCAGATATTCCGTTCGTAAACTGCACCCTGTTTGCAAGGACTAACACCTAGTCCCTGGCCATCCTGACGCGTGCACACACCAATATGCTGAGCGGCAGAATGGAGTTTATTGCCCCGTTACAAAGTCTTATATATCCTTCCTTATCTCCCTTATCTCTTTGTTCGCTTCGTCTACGCCCACAAGCTCTGGGGCAGGGGAGGTGTCCTAGCGTGTCCCATCCCGTACCTTCGGTTGCCGCCTACTACACCTACAAAGATGTTAAATAACTTCGGTCCCAATACCAGTCCCTAAGGAGCACTACTCATCACCTGTCTCCACTTGGACACTGAGCAGTTGACCACAACTCTCTGAGTGCAACCATTTAACCATTTCCTTATCCAGCAAGCGATCTATCCATCAAATCAATTTTTCTCCAGTTTGACGATCAGAATGTCATGCAGGACAGTGTCAAATGCTTTGCACAAGTCCAGGAAGAGACATTAGTTGCTCTTCCTTTATCCACTGACTCTGTAACTGCATCATAAAAGTCCACCAAGTTTGTCAAGCATAATTTGACCTTGGTGAAGCCTCACTGGTTACCACCAATCACCTCATCTTTATTTTCCATGTGCTTTAGCAGAGCTTTCAGGAGGATCTGCTCCATGATCTCAACAGGCACAGAGGTGAGACTGACTGGCCTGTAGCTCCCTGGATCTTCTTTTTTTTCCCGTCTTGAAAATGAGGCTTATGTTTCCCCTTTTCCAATCAGTGAAAACTTCACCAGACTGCTATGACCTTTCAAATATGATGGATAGTGGCTTGGCAACTTCATCTGCCAGTTCCCTCAGAACACATGGATGGATATTGTTGATGCTTGTTGAACATTTATGGAGACCAAATAGGGGATGTGAGCACAGTGGTGCATTTTAGCGGTGGTGACAGTGACAGTGGGTCACCTCTGCTGGTGTAGGTTTTGACAAGCATGGTATGCAGTCTTTTGTTCATTGATGGTGAAAATGCATAGATAATGGTGGTGACTATGTTGAAAAATAATGTTTTGTTGCTGAGAATTTGCTCCACCAAGAAGAATTTCTGTGCTCATCGTACCTATTATAGCTTCCGTGGAAATAAATAGGAGGCATTACTTTCGGAGCAACTTATATACATGCAAACCTGGACAATTCCTCACTCAGTGTGCCACTGGCAAGCCAAAATGTTGTACATCCACACACTACACAGTCAGTGGGGATCAGTAAATTATTCTGAAGTATCTCAAATAGTCTCACTCAATTAGGTAGGCAGGAACTCACTTTTAAAGCCTTAAGGCTTTTACCTGTCTTCAGTGGCTATATGAAGGAATATGGGCACTTAAAAGCCAGTTGTGCTTTTAGATACAAATATACAGAAATGATGAAGTCAGCAATAAATTTTCATAACTTCCCTATTTGAACAGCACAAACAATAATGTCCAAATAAGGACTGTTTCCCTCACTGCTTCTACATGAAGCAATAAGAATATCAAGTTGCCTAAACAATTCCTAAAACAGCAAATAAAAAATAGTTATTTTTATAACTGTATACTCCACACAACATTAAATGAGCATTTATGTCACAGCAAGATTTTGTGTCCTTTATGCATATTAAGAGGCACATCACTCACCTGAAATTTCACTTCAGTATACTTGAAATAGAGGCAGATAGCCCCTTGAATAAGTCCTGAATAGAAAAGACGTTCCATCAGTGGACTCAAATGGCTGAATCTCAATAAAGTTCGACCAGATACATATTCTGTTTAATGCTCACATTTAGAATCTCTTGACAGCTGCATTGCTGTTGTTGTTTTTTGTTGTTGTTGTTGTTGTTGGCTTTTGTTTGTTTGTTTTTGTCATTGTTGTTTCTTTAGTGCTCATTGATTTATTGTTATATTAATCAAAGGAATACAGTTTTTAACTTTTGTGAGTGAGAGACAAGGGTTATTATTTTGATAATATTGAAGCCCAAAGCTGAATTTATGTATCAACTCAGTGAAGAACAACATGTACTATATATACAATGTAAGCAGAACTCTTTTTTATTTGATATACTGTGTTTAAATACTTGATCTATTAAATTCATAAATGCAGTAGCATTTCGTGGGATTTTTTTTAATAATCTAATTTTAAATATTTCATTTTTTCAGCTATTTGTGATACTTCAGAAACACTTAAAGCTATTTTACACAATGAATTCACTATCAGCTTTTTGTATTTTGAATGTCACTTCATAAAGAACAGGTAGTTTGCTTTCCTGAGGGACTAGGGCTCTTCTCAGCACTCTTTCTTCAAATCTTATCATGATTTTGTTGAAAGGCTTCTCTTTGTACATTCTCATATGTATTGAATGATGTTTTTGGAAGATAAGCATCTGGATTCGTTCTGTGGGTTTTACATTTATCTCAAGTAGATGTTAGTTTTCCTTTCTGCATGAAGCAAAAAAAAAAAGGCATAAACAGAAAAAATACATGCATAGCTGCAACATGCTAAACCCTAAACAATTCAACAGCCACTCGCAGTATGATCTAGTCATTTATTCCTAAGGTTCTGTGCCAATACACACTTGGATATCCTCCAAATAAATATCTGTAACATAAAAAAAATTTAATCACAATTTGAAAACCTTAGCATGTGTTGTGCAGAACTCTTTCAAAAAAGGTACCCCTTCCTTCTCATGGTTGAATTGACTCCTGGACCTTAAGTTTCATTATTTCTTTGGAGATCGTATGTTGCTTCACTGATGTTGGTACTTACAGTAATATTTTGAAAACATTTTTATCCCTCAGAATACATTTGAAGAAGGAGACTATCTTCCCACAGAGTCTACCTCTGCAGCTCCCCTATCCTTTCTTCCAGTGGCTGAACATCTACAACCAGTGCACACAAATATTCAAGCTGGACATGAGATTACCTTTGAATTCACAACCATATAGAAGACAAGAAACTGGATATCACTAGGGTACCTCTAGATTGAAATAATTCCCCAGCTGTTTCAATTATTTCTCTCACAGCCTGCTCCTCTTGCCTCATTTCTATGGTTCAAACATGAGCTGCAACCCTGAAAATTACAGAGAAACATAGAATCATAATATCGTTGAATCATTTGAGTTGAAAGGGACCTTTAACGGTCAGCCAGTCCAACTCCCCTTCAGTGAGCAGGGATATCTACAGCTAGATCAGGTTGCTCTGATCCCAGTCCAACCTGACCTTGAATGTCTCCAGGGATGGCGCATCCACCACTTCTCTGGGCAACCTGTTCCAGTGCTTTGCTACCCTTGTCGTTCAAAACTTTTTACTTCTATTCAGTGGAAATCTCACCCTTTAGTTCGAAACCATTTCATTTGTCCTATCACAACAGATCCTGCTAAAGAGTCTTTCCCCATCTTTCTTTTAGCCCCCATTTAGTTATTGAAAGGCCACTATTAGGTCTCCCTGAAGCCTTCTCTTCACCAGACTGAACAGTCTATGCTCTCTCAGTCCTCACAGGGAAAGTGTTCCATCCCTTGGATCATTTTCGTGGCTCTCCTCTGGATGCTCTCTAACAGGTCCATGTCTCTTTTGTACTGAGGACTCCACATCTGGACACAACGCTCCGTGTGAGGTCTCACCAGTGCAGAGCAGAGGGGCAGAATCACCTCCCTCAACCTAGTCATGCTGCTTTTGATGCATCTCAGGATACAGCTGGCTTTCTGGGCTGTGAGGGCACATTGCTGGATCATGTTCAGCTTACCATTCACCAGTACCGCCAAGTCCTTTTGAGAAGGGATGTGCTCTATCCCTTTGTCCCCCAGCTTGTACTGATAGTTGAAGTTACCATGACCCAGGTGCAAGACCTTGCACTTGGATTTGATGAATCTCAGATTCTCCTGAGCTCACTGCTAAAATCTATCTAGGTTCTCTCTGGGTGATGTCTCATCCCTCAGACATGTTGACTACACCACACATTCTTGGACTTTCCTTTTCTGGTTTATGTACCTGTCATGGTTTTATGATTTTCGGTTATTGGTATTCCACATCATAACGTCATGTACTGTATGTACCTGGTTCTCAGAAGAGAAGGACTACTACATTCCCCAGGATACTTTGCTCCTCTGATACCATTTCCAGCCAGAGGGAAAAGGTAAAAACTTGCAGATCACGAGACCTCAGCCTTTCTCTTTCCCCCCGTCTCTCGTCCTGGTAGCACCTCGCTCCCCAGACGTCTTATCGTTGGTAGTAGAGTAAGGCCTACCTTGATTATGGGACATTCTCTCTCACTGTATTGGATTTATCAGCTTAAATTGTAATTATATTGTATTATATTGTGTTGTTTTGCATTCCGATATCTTATTTAGTAAATTAGTTTGTTTCTCCTCAGATTGTTGCCGCTGTTTTTGCTCTCAGGCCCTTTTTCCTACCCTTTTTTCCCTTTTCCCTTTTCCCACGGTGTGGGTCCGTGGGTCCCCCCATCCCATTCGTCACGGAACCGGGCCAAACGCCCATAAACCGTTGACAGTACCTTAGAAGCCTTTCTTGTTCTTATTTGAATCACTTGTCAAGTTCAGTTCCATGTGGGTCTTGGCATTCCTGACCCCATCCCTACATTTAGACCCCATTCAACTTTCTGCTTTGGAGGCAAACACTTGGTTTTGGTGAAGGCTGTGAGGGCCTCTTCTTATCCATTGTATGTATGAAGTAATGTGACTAAATGAGAGGTGGATCTGGACACTGGATTTTTCCTACATGCATTGTGCATAATATATTTAAAGCATTTAAATTTTAATCCTTAACATTAAAAATATCTTTTTTTTTTTTTTTTTCCCGTTCCTCTCATAGTCACTGTCCTCTGGAATCACATTAGCAGTTTGACAAGATGAAGTTTAGCTGAGATATTACAAGCACTTGTAGCTTTTTCTTACAGATATTTTTGAACTATTTTCAATATCTCATTTCAATACTCACGACTGTATGCATCATGTTTAGAACTCTAGTTCAGCCTTCTAATGGCATAGAGCTAAAATATTTCAAGCAAGCATTACTCAGAAGAGCCTCATGCATCTAATTACCAGAGCACTGGAATGTACTCACTTCAGGATTATTCCAAGCTGAACATTAAATCTCTTGTTGATCTTAAATAAGTTTGCATCAATAACTATTCATTATTCAAATACTGAATACAAGAGCAGCACTAAAATCTCAAGGCAAAATACTTGATTAAGAAGATATTCACTGATTCTTAATTCTGGCCAGGTCAGAAATTGAATCTTTCTACTAACCTAATGTCCTAGTTGTTTTGGTGGTTGTTTTTTTTCCTTTTTCCTTCCTTTTTTTTTTTTCTTTTTTTTTTCCTGGCATCAACAGGAACAAACAACTGGTAAGAGCTACTGATTTCTACCCTTCTAAAACTTAAAATGTGTCTAGCAGGATCAGAATAATGATACCCCAGGTTCAAATTCACACAAAGGTAGTATCAGAAAGTACTGCCGCATGATGTAGTCGTGCATATTTGCATAGCCATGAAAGTGTAAAACTCCTGAAACTTTTCACTAACTCTGAACTAGGCTAATGGGATTTGTGTTATCACAACAACATTATCAATATACTACTGCAACTTAGAGTGCATTAACTGACAGTTCTGATCTATCAGCAAAGGAAGTTTTTAAAACAAACTTATAAATTGTTGTGAAGTTGAAAAACACTGCAGGTACTTTGAGACGCAAAGTATTTTGTCCACAGAATCAACTTTCTTTACTTGGCATCTTTGTACTTTACAGTCTCTAAATTCAAGATCAGTTAGGGAATTTACTGAACAGATTATTCTTTTGACCCATGCCTCATTTTTCATGCCATTTTCTCTGGAAAGAGGCTGGAAAAATAAAAGACTATATTAAACACTTTTTTTTTTTTTTTCCAGATAGAGTGCTTTCATTTAGAGCATTTCTCAGGAAGGAGTATTTTATTTCAAAGGAGGAAACAAAGAAAAAGTATTTTGAAAATAATTTTTCATATTTTCCAAAGACCTGACGACTCTCCAAGACTACAGGTGCATCCTTATTCACTTTTCTTATTGCAACTTGTGGACTAATTTCCATTAGTGCATTTGGCATTTAATGCTATTTTTAAGGCTTTTTTTACTCTTAAGAAAATGCTTTTCAGTAAGTGAAATTAAAAAAAATAGAAAAATATTTAAGACCTCTAGACAGACTTGCTAGCATGTACCACTCAGTGTCTATGTAAATTCACACACACATACAGAGACGTTCATGTAAACATGCAGGTTTAGTTTTGTTAGTTTAAAACTGAAAATCAAGAGCAACACCTGGACAACTGCCTCTTTTATTTTATTATTTTTTTTTCCTACAGTTCCTTTTTCTTTGTGTTTCTAGAAAATAATTTCATTTTAATTAAATTTCCAAACACTTATAAACAAAGCAAGAAAACATAAACTTAAGAAGGCCCAAGAAGTACTAATTAAATTATAATGCTTTTGACGTATATTGATTCTATTGAGTGCTTTCTCTTAAGTGATGATAACATATATTTCTATCTATATCTATGTGAAGAAACATGCAAGATGCTATTTCTTCATATCATTCTTACTACATGAGTGAGATAAAAATAGTCATAAATTTATAAATACTTTGTGTGTATTTCGTCCCGATAATCATCACCTTGACTACTAAAAACATGAAACTTTGCGTCTTTAACTCTAATTTCATATGCCAGTTCACCTTGATTAGTGTGATTCCTTCAGTAAAGAACTAAGACTTCTGTTCAGACTATGATACAACCATAAGAACTATGATACAATACTGTATCAGCACTTTTACTTGACTTGGTGTATAGTGGAGTTTGTTTTTAGAAACATATGAGCATTCCTGAAGAATCAAACTGGAACTCATTTATCTGATAAGACATCTGAAAGTGGCAAACATCAAAATAGTTGAGAGTGAGGTACTCAAAACAAGAATGAAATACTTTACCAGTAACAGAAGCTTATTTCTAAATCCTTGTTCTAGCTTACAACAAGATTCAAGAAAGACCTCTCTCTAATAATATTTTGTGTTTTATTTAGGAAAAATGAGCTGTGATCTAACCCTGATGGTCACCCCTCTTCTGATGGAGCCCAGGATACCATTTACTTTCCAACTGCAAGAGCACACTGCTGGCTCATTTTCAGTTTTTCATCCACCAGCACCCCCAGGTCCTTCTCTGCAGGGTTACTCTCAAGGATTGCTCCTCCCAGTCTCTATATATGCCTGGGATTCCTCCGGCCCAACTGCAAAACTTTGCACTTTGCTGTGTTGAACCTCATTAGATTCACCCTGGCCCACCTTTCGAGTCTGTTGAGGTCCTTCTGAATGGCATCCCTTCCTTCCATTCTGTCAACCGCACCCCTCAGCTTGGTGTCATCACCAAATTTGCTGAGGGTACATTCCATTCCATCATTGATGTCATTGATAAAGATGTTAAAGAGCACTGGTCCAAAGACAGACCCCTGGGGGGCACCGCTCATTACTGGCCTCCACCTGGACATAGAACCATTGATCATCACCTTTTGACTGCAGCCTTTCAGCCAATTCCTTATCCACCAGGTGGTCCACCTGTCAAATTCACATCTCTTCAATTTGGAGATAAGGATGTGGTGGGGGACCATGTCAAAGGCCTTGCACAAGTCCAGGTAAATGACATTGGTCGCCTTCCCTTTGTCCACCAATGCCGTCACTCCATCATAGAAGGTCACCAGATTCATGACCTTCCCCACCATCTGCATTTTCAGAGAGCCTCATTGGTATTGTGTTTTATGTGGTGTCTCCTCTACTATATTACTTTTATTTTATCAAAAGTGAATGAAATCAGTAGCTTCTTTTGATGGTATCTTGCTAATGAACCTAGTAATTATATCTGGGAGCTATACTAATAGAGTGTAGAAGAAGACACTCTACTGTTATCAAACACCATTGAAGAAATGAGACCTGAATTCCTTTAGATGTTTCAAAAATAATTTAATTTTAAATTGCTTAAATGTAATTAAATTTTATTATTTTAAAAGTATGATTTATTTTACCAAGAAACATGTATATATAAATAATCATTGAAATGTACAGGACTGAATTACAGATAAGACACAGGCCACATCTAAGAATACAAATTCTTAAAATTTAATATTTGTTAAATACTGTGAAATGTAGAAAGTTTTTAATCTTTTAGACTTAAGACTTTCATGTATTTTAATATTTCATCTTCTATGCCCTAGAACTTTTTCTACCAACCGGCATACAGTTGTGATGTTTAAGAGCTGCTCGATACTTTGGCATTTTCCAGTCAGCATGACTCCTGTGGGAATCATCAGGGAAAGCCATTAGTGCACTCACTTGCTTAAAAATTGCATGATGCTATAAATCTTTTAACAAGCAGATTTGGAAGATGTTTTTGTGAAGGTTACGTGTGTAAGGAAACTACATTACATGAGTCTTAAATGTGCACCTTCAACATTACACTTTCTGACATTTAGTAAAATAGTGATTGCAAAGAGCTGCATCCTCAGAGGTCTTGTTATGCCAATACCAGCATGAAGAGTGTACCCTGAAGCTGTCTTCTGTGTTTTATTTGCAAAATAATGGTTTTTTTTTTGAACTATGTAATAAAACCTGCTTATTTAGAATATTTTTCTTTTTATCCTTGAAGATTTTTTCAAGTGACGTCTTACTATGTTAAACACAAATAAGCATTTAACTTAAGAAGGTTTATATATGTGCACCAATATTTTAAACCACAGTAAATTACTTACAGTGAATTTATACTATAAAGATGTCATTGTCTTGATTTTGATAGTCTGTATAATTTTCATTATTTGATTGTGAATGTCAGAATTCTTTGATTTAACATGTCAGAACTGTCGTCTTTGAAGAATAAAAGAATGTATGCTTCTATCTACAAAACTATTGCTTATTATGTAACTGAAAAAAAATGATGGTAGGGTAAAGTGAAACAATCTCAGTTTTTCTTTTTTTAAAAAAATCATTAATAAACTGGAAATAAAACCAAAATATGAAAAATTCAGTAAAATTTCAAAGTGCAGTTTGAAGAGATTATTTTTAACAGGATTCGTACTGTTAGTATATACAAACAAGCATTTCAGAGTTTGACTTCTGAAAGCTTCGACTCTGGAATTGAGGGAGCAAGTTGGAGAGAGTAATCTATTCTAAAGACCTGATATTTATAATTATTACCATCATGAATGGGTGAATAATAAATAGACTTTCAGTTGTGAAAAATCCTGTGATAGCATGGTATAGTGGAAGTAATACTGGAAGGATATACTAAAATTTATCACTTTAAAGTGCAGTACTCAAATCTTTCTTGATCTCATTTCTTAACAATGTATATACAGAATAATAAGTAAAAGATTATGAACTGTTGACTAGTTGCCAGTGAATGATATACTTTCTTGGCCAGATTAGTTGACTATTTCATTATGTCAACTAATGTTCAAACAGACTGCAGTTAAGCATATCATACTGTTAGAAATACATACATAATTTCATACATTTAGGGTTGCTGTTATGAAGATTTAGGAGGAGAAATAAAGTAAGTTGTTTAAAAGAATCATCTGGTTCCTGAGTGTCTACTGCTGGGGAATATTCTGAATCAAAGGATATAAAAACAAGACTGTTGAGCTGCATCTCTCAGTTAAACAAAATTGCACCTGCATTATCCAAGGTTTTTAACTGTCAAATAAATTCTGATATGTTAACTTTTCTCTTTTAGGAATGAAGACACAGTTCCTTGATTTCTTGACCTATGTCGATATCTGTTTTGAGGTTTCAATGAAAATTGCCAAATATTATACTGGAAGGTATAGTTTCATGTTAATCACATTCATTTCTCTGACTTATAAAGATTATAATTAAAAATCTTTCCACGTTTTCTCTGTATAGGCATAAGACGATGACATTTTCTAATTGTTTCTTTTATGCTTGTTTTAGCTCTGAAATGTGCTTTCTTTGTCTTCTGTGTTCAGGCTGACATTTTATCTACTAACTAAATATTTGTTCTTAATACCTGCATGATCACTGTTGCTTAGAAAAGAACTCTTCTCCCTTATACAACAATATTATCTGGGAACATTTTATTTTAAACAAATAAAATCAAAAATGGATGTTTTTCACTGCCAATTCTGTGCTTGTGGTAACTGCATTATGAAAATTTTTGACCTGAGTGCAGACTTGCTGCACAGGAACAATGGATTACTTCTCATGTAGGGCACGGTACATGCTGGTTTACTGATGATATCCAAAGCCATATTTTTCATGAACTTCCCCAGGCATGTTGAGGGAAGAAAGAGACAGAGAGACAGAGTGAGATACAGAAAGACAGAATATACTTTTCAGTCTGCTTTTAACAGTACTTTTAATTTACCAGCTGAAGCATCTAAAGCTTTTAAGCAGGAACTGAAGAGTTAATATATATATATATATATATATGTATATATAGCTTTACCTAGCTTTTTTTTTCTCTTTCTGCCTTCTGTTTACCACTTAGTGATTTCTTGGGATTCTTTTCATGTTGTAGGTGTGTGTAACATGAATACTAATGGAGATGTGTAAAGATTTTAATAAACGTGACTTGTACAAAATGAGAATTGAACTGAAAATAAAATTGAAAAAATGAGACTATTGCAAAATGAAACAATGACAAGCTAACAAGTCTCAGTATCACAATTTTACTCTCATTCCTAATCTACATGCATTACATTTCAGTCTTTAAATCTATAGTTTCCAGGTAAGCCAAAATATTCATGAACTTATTTTCCACAAGGTTAAGTGGTTTTTAGTAACCAGAATTCCCACAAGGAAAATGAACATATTTACATAACAATGTGAAAAAAAGTGCACAAGAGTTGAACAAAATCTCTCTGAATACTTAATCTCTCAGCTTTATAGGGGTAAAATTTAATTTCGCTTAAGTTGCTGACAGGCAACAACTGGACTCTGGATTGTATGGTCTATTAATATCATGATACATTGTTTGCCTTTTTTTTTCCCCCTGTAATTTACCTGTACTAAACAAAAAAGTTTTCCCTGAAATGTGTCACAGAGCATAAACGTGATCTACTCCATAACAGTGGATTAGAATCAGGATTTGATTCAGGGTCCAAGGTGTACACTTGTTGCAGGAAGAGACCAAGGGATAGGGCTTGAGCTTAAATACGGCTTCAAAGTGAAGACTGTTGGAGGACACTTCTTCTCATAACTCATTCTCATAGCAGTCTGGTGCAGGCTGCTTTACAGCACAGGCACCCAAAACTGTAAAGGGCAAGGCTGATGACAATATGTGATTTAAACACCAATTTTTTTTTTTTTTTCTGTATGTGTTTATATATTTTTCAGTTGAGAATAACTTATAATAAAATAGTCCCAGTTAATAAATCTAATATTTATTAATAACATATTTTTGTCTTAACATCTGTAAAATAGACGTAGATGATACAGTCTGATTCTGCTGAAAATCGATGTCATGAAACATTTGTATTCCTGACTAATTTTAAAAGCAAATTATTTCATGGATAATGAGATACAAAATAATTAAATATCTCAAATCAATTGTATTGACTGAGTTTCCTGAGCTGGATATTTTCCCCCACATTATAGAAACGCTTAATCAAACCTAAGAAATTGCCTCTATGATGCAACAACTTGTCTCTTGTTTTGACTACTACTGAATAACTCAGAAGTTTAAGGAAAGAAGGAAGGAAGGGAGGAGGTAAGG
>NC_034409.1:158890094-158898507 GCF_002078875.1 Numida meleagris | reverse complement strand
GGAAGGAAGGAAGGAAGGAAGGAAGGAAGGAAGGAAGGAAGGAAGGAAGGAAGGAAGGAATTACAATTCCTCACCACCAACAATTACTCACCACCTACTGACCAATGCCTAACAAGTTCCCAATTAGCGGCCACCCACTGAGCCAGCTCCCCTTGCTCTTCAAGTTTTTTTCATGATGTCGTATGGTATAGAATATCCCTTCAGCCAGTTTACGTTGGTTGTCCCAGTTCTGTCCCTTCTCAGCTTCTCTGCCTCCCTTGCTGGTGGATCAGTACAAGAAGCAAAGAAACTGAAATGTTCTTGGCTCTATACAGCAGTGTAAAAACATCAATGTTATCAATATTGTTTTTCTCCTAAAGCCAAAATATAGCATCATATCAGACACTACAAAGGAAAAAAGAAAATCAACTCCCAGGTGAAAGCAAGACACATTTCTACTGGATCTTTCTGTTTTAGTTCTTTGTTAGAGGACATAAATAAAAGTTTCAATTATGATGACTTTACTTTAAAACATAAGTCTCTCTGAAAGTAATACTTCTATTATTTCCATGGAAACTACAACAGATACAAAGAGTACAATAACAACATTTGATAGAGTGAATTCTCGGCTACAAAACACTGTTTTTCAACATAGTGACAACCATTAACCAATTTGTCTGGATGAGCTGATCATGATGCTCTTCATTTTGTGGTGAGACAGCTGGAACATGTCTTTCACTTCGCTGTCACCACTGGTGCTGAAATGCACCACTCACTGCTTCACTGTGCTCGTATCCACTGCTGGGCTTCCATAAACATTCAGCAAACATTGATGAATATCAACGAGTGCAATATTTTCTCCATGAGGAAATCAATTCCACACCTTCGCTTCATACGCGCTTCCAAGTCAGATGCCATTTTGTCAGATTGCCCCTCTGCTGCCGTCTGTCACACTGCAACAGAATTGAATGGAATATCAGTGGGAAGGTTCAGTCTCTACTGCCGTAACATGAACATCTGCCTCTGACATCATGTGTCAGCATAAAATAGGAGACACTACTTTTGGAGTAGCCTTTGTATAAATATCTACCAAGGGTCAAATCTAAACTCCCTTTATTATAACGGTATGGGGGATCACAGTATGGCAACATTCTAGTCCCACGTTAATCATTATTACTTTGTCTTATAAAATATCCAGGAAGATGTTTTTCTTTGAAGAGACTTCATCTCTCCACATATGATCCAATGTTCCCCTGTTTAGATCTTTTCCCTCGTATATGCTGACTTTGTTAATATTCCTCATCTAAACCAAGTCAAACTAATGTTCTGAAAAAACCCTCTATGTTTAGGTATGACTGTTAGTTTCTGTATACACAGGTGTGACAAAAGAAGTAATAAACATGTATATAAGGGGGAGAATTAAACCGAGGAATGGAATTAACTCAGTTAAGTGCTCAAAAAAAGTTAATCTCTGAGAATCTTATCACAAATCCTGGTGTTTTTCTGATTGAAATTAAATGCATAAATATCTCCTAAGCTGTACTTAGTGTCATATTGTTTCCTCAGTATATCTTCGATATATGTTTGTGTCAAGTTGCTTCACCCTGCCCAACTTGAACCCCTTTCTGTGATGCATACCTCTACCCATATCCTCCTATGCATGCCTGAGGCACTGACTTTTTTTAGCACTTCTGTAAAGCTGAAGCCATTTGTAAAGTATAGTGTAACTCAAAGGAGAATTATTATTGACAAAGAAACACATTTAGAATGCCTTTAAAAATATATATTTTAGTGTGATTAGTTTCCTCTCTCATTCTGCATACTGCTTTGTAATTATTTTTGATTCTAAAAATAGACCTGTAGATTTACGTAATATAAGGTCATTTTTCTCCTTTCCTGACCGTCTTTGAAAAGTTATCACTTGCAGTATATTTATCAGTGTCTTCTTTGACTTGTCTGGCAATCTGTCCATTGGCATCTTCAAAACATCTGTCATGAATTTCTATCTGCACCATTCTCTAAGTCCATCATTTGTTGCCTTGTCTGTTCACAGTAATTGCCACATTTATCATAGATACTTCTTCTCAAGTAGAAACAATTTCATTCTCTAATGTTTCATTTAATGTCTTCTTTGCAGTTCTTTGCATTTTCTTTCTTTTTATATTATGATACATCTCTGCTCAGCAAACAAACATTCAGGTAGTGCCAAAAGAAATATTTTTATCACTTCCTTCACATGCTTATTTTCACGTCTTGTCTACTGTAAAAAAAAAGAAGAAAAAGAAAAGCTCATATATCTGCTGCAATTTACAGTTCTAAAAGAGGTAGTCACATGAACCTGCACCACAAGAATAGAAAGTGAAGACTGAAGAAGCAATTAGCTGCAGTGATGCCATAAAAAGTACAGCTTGGTACATAATTTCTTCAGTTCGTGCGGGCCCACTACTCTTGCTTGTCCAGGTCCCTTTGGATGGTATCTTTTCCTTCAGTTGTATCAACAGCACCACAACATGGTGTCATCCACAAACTTGCTGAGAGTGCACTTGATCCTGCTGTCCATGTCATTGATAAAGATGTTGAACAGCACTGGTCCCAAGACAGACTCCTGAGGGACAACACTCCAATCTCCATCTGGACTTAGGGCTTTTGACCACCACCCTTTGACTGTGAGCAATTCTTTTCCAGCCTTCAAATCTATATCTTTTTCATTTAGCGATAAGAATGTGGTGGACTTGAACAAGTCCAGGTATATGACATCAGTTTTTTTCTCCTTTGTCCTCTCCATTGAAGAAGGCCAGCAGAATGGTCAGACATAATCTGCCCTTGGTGAAGCCATGCTGGTCGTCTCAGATCACCTCCTCATCTTCCATGTACTTTAACATCTCTTTCAGGTACAGAGGTGAAGCTCAATGACCTATTGCTCCCCGGGTCTTTGTTTCCACCCTTCTTAAAAATCGGAGTGATATTTCCCTTTATCCCATCACCAGGAACTTCACCTGTCAGACACAAATTTTCACATATGATGGAGAGTGGCTTGTCAAATGTATCAGCCAGTTTCTTCAGGCCCTGGGATGCATGCCATTGTGTCTCATAGACTTGTACATGTTCAGTTTCATTAGGCAGTCTAAGACTTGATCTTCACTTACAGTGAGAGAGATTTTGCTCCTCCAATTCCTACCTGGAGGTTTAGGAACATGAGGGATGTGTGAAACCTGACATTTTTTGGCACTCTTCACCTTAAGACCTCTTAAAAGAAAACATATACATTTTACCTATGTTTTCAAATAGTTAAATTCTTCTCTGATGTACAAGTGTCTAGAGCTTACAGTGACAGATTGATAGTTATGGACACAGTAAACCCCAGTTCCTAAGCAGAAATTGTGGTAAACTAACCACATTGCATCGAGTTTACAAAGTTTAGCTGCAGAACCCACCTTTGCAAGTCAAAGACTAATTCAGTGAGTGATGTACCACTCTGTAAAAAATTTGCTTATCCTCAGAATAATGACATAAATAATATAAACTGCAGCACTAACTCTTTGAATTGTGGACATTTGCCTGAGATGACCAATTCATACCACAAAGTCTGCTGAACAGCAATCAGATAATAATGACTTATTGTTTTGTAGCTAATGATGCAGAAGTTTAGCGAACCCATACCTGATTGCGTGAGCAGGGTGAATGTTTGTGGTTAATGTAATGTAAAGTAATGATAGATTAAGTAGAATAAACATAAATAGATTAGCTACCATATTCTCTGAATGTTGAATGTGAAATCCAACTATTATGCAGAGGTTTGAGCAACTCTTCCAACAATTAACAATTAAATCCTCATAATATAATTCATGCGGGATGAACGTAGACTTTTTATTGCCTTTCATAGTGAGGGAGGATTCAGGTCAGAAACTGAGTTGTTCAGACAAATTGTTCTACATGATCACATAGATGCAATCACCTGTCACTGTCTGAAGAAAACACTTGGGCTAAAATTGTACATGAACTTTTTTGCACAAAGTCTAAATGATTCATTTTTTAATCTAAGAATCTAATTATTTCCTCATTTCAATTTATTTTAATTTTACTTTATATTATTTATCTTGCTATGAGTGTGAGCATTTAAGCTTGATTTATACTGTGATTTAAATCTACTATCATGTGTAGCACAGCAAAGCTGCCTACATGACAATGTTGATCAAAAGTCTTCCTTTTGAAATCAGCATCCTTCCATTTAGTTCAAAAAGATCATATCAACATAGTTTGACATAAAGTTATTTTTTATGACTAGTTCATCACAAAGGTCTCTGTTGCTTTGCTATGACAAGTATAACATACTTTTTTTTCACTGTATCCGCTATCAGATGGGTAGATCTGTCAGCTGTAATGTGCAGGCATACCTAATCTAAAATATTATATATCCTCTGCTACTTAAAGACTCCCAGAATTATATGATTCTTTGTATATTTATTTCTCTGAGAAGATATCAGAATCTCTGTATAAATATTGTACTATTTGTCCAAAGCAGGCTGCCTAGAGTGTTACCTTTGAGATGATTCTTTAGTTTCTTTAGTATTATATTCCAAATTATATTTCCATATTAATCTTAAATTAGTCAGTTAGGTGGGTTTTTTTTTAAATTTTGCTTATTTGTTTGTTAAATTGTTTGATTGTTTATTAAGAGCATTCTTGTTCTCCAGTCTTAGTCCCTCAGACTGTCTAATTCTTAAAATTTATACATTGTTTGTTCTTTTTCTTTCCATGTCATTGTCCAGGTTAAACATGGCCATTATTTCTAGTCAAACAATTGATACAAAGAGGAAATGGATAATCCAACCAGTCTTGCTGTGGACATTTTTTTTTTTTTTTTAATCTAGGGAACTAGCCAGGCTTCTTGCTTTCTGCTTCAAAATATAAGGTAAGAAGTGGAGACTATTTTCAAAACCGGCTATGGAAAGAGATACGTATTTTACTAAAAATGAAAGAAAAAAAACACTAATAAGTGGTACATAAACACAAAAAAAATCTCTCATATTAAACAAAATGAAATAAAATATTTCACTCCAGTAAGAGAGAAAAAGCAATGAAAAGAAAACACCAATTCCATTTGCAAAGGATTTCCAACACTTGATATAAATTAAACCTATCTAACTCTTGAAGGATCACTTCTAAGAATTGCTTTAACCTTTTCCTTTCTGATTGTTCCGCTCTTGTGTGCAGGCAAACCATATTTGCTTTGAAGAAGCAAGTCTGAGTCATTGCATCTTTCAGGTGATCACCAATTCCAAAGGGAGGAAGTTTTGTAAGAGCAGACTCTTCTGTCTCTACAGGGGATTAAGGTGAGAAACAAGAGATGCTGCAATTCTATTCAAAAAACAAAGGAAAGTCAATATGAAAAAAATACAGACATGTAATGTTTGGAAAAAAAAAAACAGCCAAGATGAATGAAGATCCAGTTCATTTTTTTTTTACTTGAAAAACAACCTTTCATACTTCTTCTTTTGCAGCAATATACATTAACTTGTTCATGCATTTCAATCCCATAAAATCCTCACATATTTTATAAGGCTTTTGATGGTTACAGGAAGGGACTGCATACTGTTAATCACATCTAAGTTTAGTAGCAGAATACTGGCAAGTAATGTATCTGTTACAGCATTCGTCTCCTGCCTCAGGTCTTTCTCCTGCTTTTCCTTTTCCTTTTCCTTTTCCTTCTTCTTCTTCTTCTTCTTCTTCTTCTTCTTCTTCTTCTTCTTCTTCCTCTTCTTCTTTTTATTATTATTATTTCCTCCTATAGTAAAGCAGAAAGTGTAAATCTATTTCATTTATAAAGAAATTATTTCACTGTTGACTTGGCCATCACTGAGTGTCCTGTTCTAAAGGGATGGTTTTATCAGTTGTAGTTTAAGTAATAATTGATTATCTCTAAAGCAGATGCAGTATGGTTATTCATTATTTAAAAATAAAATATCAGAAAATATAAACATGTTATTTTTTTTTTTTACAGTGAATGAATAAAGATAGATATGGGAATCAAGATCTTTCCATTCTTATGCAGGGGGTTGTGTCTTACTGTGGATCAGTTAGCAAATCTGCACTTTGCCTCATTAGCCAGCACAATGGGATAAAATTAAAATTATACATGCTCCGAAGAGTATCAAAGAAATATGATATCCAGAAAGATAAAGAAGCACAACAGAATTTTACCAAGCCTGCAGACAGCTGAACAGATGTCAAAGCAGCTAGCAGCAGAACTAATCAAGGAGTCAGAGAGGAGAGTGTGCCAAGGGAGCAGACCCAGGTCCAGATGCCAATGCTAGAAGAATGCATCTCTTAACATCTGGTTGTACCAAACATTCCCCATATGTGAGTATATGTATTGGCTTTGGGCCTAGTTCACATACAAAAAAAATAAGAGCTGGAATACATTCAACACTGCCAGGAGTAAGCAGAACCTCTGCCAAATTTGTGCTGAAATTCTATGAATCTGACAATTGCTTTTCTATTTCTAAACATACACTGTGTCTCTGTGGTAGCTTTGCCTGTGTATATGTTTAAGACTATGAAATAGGTTCCAACCTGTTTAAGTAAAATCTTACCTAAAAGAGCTTGCTGGAATGAACCCAATTTGTCAATAGACCTTAAAAGCAAATAGATAAACAAACAAACAAACAAATAAAAACCAAATATAACAACAACAGCAAACACACAGAACAAACCAAGCAAATGAAACAAAACAAAGCCATGAGCCAATTTAGCCTTACTTAAATAGGATCTTAGTAGTGTATGACTCATTAGATTTGTGACTGACATTCCAATAAACTTGCACCTTGTTTTCACATCCACTACAGGCAACATGAATTACTGACCTTTACAGAAACTTGTGAGACAAGGGACAAGGACCTACATGCCATGAAATATGACACTGCTAATTAACTTTTGCTTTCTAAGCTTCTGCAAGTTTCTAAGTATCTGCTTTGTTGTTGCTGTTGATTGTTTGCTTGGTTTTGTATAAGCATCTAAGTAAATAATTAAAAAAAGACCATACATATGTTAACTACGACTATCTAACTACATACTTGCTAAACAATGAAAACTAGAGTTTTGGGAATATGTAAGTTTCTGTTGGTAAGAAAATGAATAAACATCGAGGTCTCGAAAAATGGAGAACTTGGAGATATCACTGAAACCTGGCAATCATGTCAAGGAATTACAAATAATGTATACTAATTTAGTGATCGTGTCAATTCTATTTAGAATTGCTAATGACTTCGAATATTGTCAATGGTTTACAGGCAAGTTCGGCCCCGTTCCGTGACTAATGGGGCGGGGGACCCACAGACCTACGCTCCAGGAAAGGGAAAAGGGAAAAAGGGTAGGGAGATGGGCCTAAGAACAAAACAGTGGCAACGATCTGAGGAGAAACAATCTAATTTACTAAATAAAATATTGGAATGCAAAATAACACAATATAATACAATATAATTACAATTTAAGCTAATAAATCCAATAAAATGAGAGATAGTGTCCAAAATTTAATTAGGCTTTACTCTAATATTGACAGTGAGATGGCTAGGGAGTGAGATGCTGCTAGGATGAGAGATGGGCAGAGAAGAGAGCAATGAGCAACAAGCTCGAATGGGGAACCTCAGTCATCCAGGAATCTTAGAAGTGATCATGGACTGGCCTGAAGGTAAAAAGTTTGGAACATCACCAGTACAAGAGGTATCACGTGCTAAAGAGGTTCCACCACACAGTGAATTACCAGAAAATAAAAATAAATATGCCCTTTACCTCAGAAGGGGGCATTTCAAGGATCCCAAAGGATATTGATGGGCCTTTGGAATAGCTACTGTAGACACAGATAACGATCCAAACCAAGAGCATGATCCTGAGAGAGTTTTATGGTGTGGCAAGCCACTGCTTTGAAGCAGCTCATGCAGTGGGATTACCTGGATGAGACACTGTAACATAAGGAACCCATTCCTGTGCATGCCGGCAGTGCTGGTGCTGGTGGTGAGTACAATTCAGGGTTCCACTATATAAAAAGGAAATGAATGTACTTGTAAATATTAAAGCATTTTAAGATGCTTGTACTATAAAAAGGATATTATGACATCTTCCCATAGGAGGGCAACAAAGCTGGTCAAAGGGCTGGAGGACACCTGTGTTGTCTAGTTTGGAGAAAGGGTGGCTGAGAGGTGATCTCATTGCTCTCTATAACCTTCTGAGCAAAGGAAGTGGAGGGGGAGGTGCTGATCTCTTTTTCCTGATAATCAGTGTGTGGGGGGAGATTTAACAACAAAGAGCCCAACAGACTCTCGTAGATCTTGTCTCTATGAGACCTCTGAAGTCTGAAGACAGGGCTAAGGTGTAAACAGAATACTCTTTAGTATGCACAGCTAATGTGGTCACTTCTGGGACAGTTAAGCAACCCTTT
>NC_034409.1:158800376-158889629 GCF_002078875.1 Numida meleagris | reverse complement strand
TTCTATTCTATTCTATTCTATTCTATTCTATTCTATTCTATTCTATTCTATTCTATTCTATTCTATTCTATTCTATTCTATTCTATTCTATTCTATCCGCTTCACAGCTGTTGAATAGAGATATTTTGAATATTGCTTTTGTGATATCACTTTTGAAAGCTAACATCGCCTTTAATCTTATTCTGGTATTAAAGACAAATAAAGAATCAGATTCTAATGCTAAGTATACAACAACTGGTAGCAAGGGTTGTATGAGACAAAACAGTCAGTGCTGAGGCCCTTAAATGCGTTTCTTCACGGATATTATTGCAGTCAGAATATTACTATGGTGACACAAAAAGCTACACATATCTGCATATGAACACACAAAAAAATATTTAGTTTATGTTTTAATCATCTAATAGTCCACTAGGATATATATATATGTTTTTTTGTTGTTGTTTGTCTGTTTGTTTTATCACTGTCTACTTTCTCACTGATTACTGTCTTACACAGACTAATTTAAAGGGTTGCTGTCTGTTGTAGTATGACAACTGAGGATTTTCAGAGCTTCACTGCATATAGTATTCTCAGATATTCAGCTGCAGCAGAGCAGCAAATGGTCACTTGGGCTGTAGGACAGTTGCAACAAGCTAGTGCCATCTTAGGCCAAGGCAAGCTCAGGTCCTTGGAGTCCTGAAAACTGTCAGCTCACCACTTAACACTACAAGGGCAGAAAGTATTTACTAGACTACAAATCTTGGAGCTATGGAGAGGAGGTTGTTTTGGAATAAGATTTGTCTGATGACTAGTAAACATTCTGTGCTTTCCTGGAACTCACCTCCTGGAGTGCTTTCATGTGGAAGGAATCAAGTTTTACTCTCTGGATTTGTGCTTTATGATGTGAATACAAAAGGTGGGGCAGTGAGAAGACAGGGGAGTGAAAGATGACAATGAAGAGATTTATTTCAAAGTGTACACCTGAACTAAAATGCTAATGTAGAAATATTCTAAGTATATTAGGAGTTTGTGTATTTTGAAAAATTATTTTTGACACGTAGAATTTAGGCTTCTGTATGCTTGGGTCACTTTTGAAAAATACCGAATTGTACCATATAGTTATTATTGTAAGCCACTATTTCCTTGCTTGAGTGTCAGGCTACACCCCTGTGTATTTTCCAGGATATTTTCCCAAAGGCACTACTTTACACCAGCAGACATGAGATATTTGCAATTCTCAAACCGCAAAACCTGGCTGAACTGCAGAATGCTATTGCTGATCTGAGCTTTTGTAATTTTTAATAGCTTTTGTGGCTGTAGGCAGATATCTGTTCTCAAGTGTTTCTGATGGAGAGAAAGTGAGTCCAAAGGCCAGAAACACACAAGTCACCTCTTTCCCTCCTCATAATGAGTTGGGAAAGACTGATCCTTCAGCTATCTCTTGCACGTGTCTCACAAAAAAAAGAAAAACTATATGCCTGCTACAATCACCATTTTGTTCATCCCTGCAGGCATCTTTTGCAATTGTTCTAGCTGTCAACATAAAGTCATATGACTGACTTTCAAGAATGGAATACTCAGAGCTCAGATTAACATTGCATTTAATATTATTGTAAATATGAGGTACTATTTTGATAGTGATGTTTATTATTGGTTTTTGATTAAAAATTAATTTAAGCTGCCTTGTCACATTTAGCCTTATCTAACAATGACCAATGCCTCACAATGAAACTAAGTCACAGTGATATTATGATCCCAAAGAATTTAGGTGAACCCGAAGGAACCATGGGCTAGAGCCAGCTTAGCCACAACGGTGGAGAACAACAATAAGTATTTCTATAAATACATCAACTGTAAAAGGAGGGTTAGGGAGAATCTCCATCCCTTGTTGGATGCTGAGGGCAACAGAGTAACCAAGGATCAGTGTAAGGCTGAGGTACTTAATGCCTTTTTTGCCTCAGTCTTTAATAGTAAGACTAGTTGCTCACTGGGCACACAGTCCCTTGAGCATGTAGATAGCAGTGGAGAAAAGAACAGGCCCTTCATAATCCATGATGAGATGGTTTTGGACCTGCTTTGAAAGCTGGACACTCACAAGTCCATGCAGCCAGACGGACTGCACCCTAGAGTGCTGAGGGAGTTGGCAGATGTGGATGCCAAGCTGCTCTCCATCATCTTTTGGCAGTCCTGGCTAACAGGGAATGTTCCAGTGGACTGGAGACTGGCAAGTGTGATTCCCATCTTCCAAAATGTCTGCGAAGATGACCTGGGTAGCTACAGACCTATCGGTGCCAGGGAAAGTTATTGAATGGATAATCTCAGGAGACATCATGGATTAATTAAAGGTCAACCAGGGGATCAGGCCCAGCCATCATGGGTTTATGAATGGTAGATCCTGTTTGACAAACCTGACTTCATTCTATGACAAGGTGACCTGCCTAGTGGATGATGGTAAGGCTGTCGATGTGGTCTACCTGGACTTCAGTAAGGCCTTTGACACTGACCTCTGCAGCATCCTTGTGGAGAACCTGGCTGCCCATGGTTTGGATGCACATACGTTCTGCTGGGTGAAACACTGGCTGGATGGCCGGGCCCAGAAAGTTGTGGTCAATTGAGTTAAATCCAGTTGGTGGCCAGCCACGAGAGGTGTGCCTCAGGGCTCGGTGCTGGGGCCTCTTCTATTCAACATCTTTATCAGTGATCTTGATGAGGAGATTGAGTACACCCTCAGTAAGTTTGCAGACAACATCAAGTTGGGAGGGAGTGTTGATCTGCCAGAGGATAGAAAGGCACTACAGAGGGACCTGGATATACTGCATCAATGGGCCAAGGTAAACCGTATGAGTTTCAACAGGGCCAAGTGTTGGGTCCTGCACTTTGGTCACAACAATCCCAGAAAATGCTACAGGCTTGGGGAGGAGTGGCTGGAAAGCTGCCTGATGGAAAGGGACCTTGGTGTACTGATGGACAGTCAGCTGAATACCAGCCAGCAGTGTGCCCAGGTGGCCAAGAAGGCCAATGGCATCCTGGCTTGGATCAGGTGTGGTGTGGTGAGCAGGACTAGGGAAGTCATCCTGCCCCTGTACTTGGCACTGGTGAGGCCTCACCTCGAGTACTGTGTTCAGTTTGGGGCACCTCAGTACAGAAAGGACATGGAGGTGCTGGAGCAGGTGCAAAGAAGGGCAACAAGGCTGGTGAAGGGCTTGGAGAATATGCCCTACGAGGAGAGACTAAAGGAACTGGGGCTGTTTAGTCTGGGGAAGAGAAGGCTGAGGAGAGACCTCATTGCTCTCTTCGAATACCTGAAAGGTGATTGCAGTGAGAGCGGGGCTGGTCTTGATGCACTGGCTAAACACAGTCCTGTTTGCAGCAAAAAGTATGCAGCCATGTGTTCCATTCTGATAAAGGTATTTGAGTATAGGGTGTGCCCTGCAGGAAAAATGCATAGCTATTGACAGTGACTATGATGAAAAATACTGATTTGTAGCTGAGAATGTACTCTATTAAATAGTACCATTGTGCTCTTTGTATCAGTTGTTGTTTCCATGGAAACAAATAGGAGGTGATTCTTTTAGTGCAACCTATATATATGCAGCCCAAGACAATTTCTCTTCACTCAATGCATCCCAGGCAAACCAAAAGGTTGGACACCCATGACACAGAATGATTTAAAGATAACACCTTTAAATATCTATTATTCAGTATCCATTTTAGAACATCAAATAAATAAGATCAATTATAGGGCTGAAAATATTTTTACCTAGATAATTAAATAATTTCCAATAACTTTAAAGACATTGCATTTGGATTGTCATCTCTCTGAACTGAGTCTGAGGACCAAGTGTTTTTGTTTCATTCTTTATTCTGTCACTATATTCAGTGTATAACATGAAGTTATAGACAGAAGTTGCTTTGCACTTTTCATCTTAGCTGCACTTTTTACTTAGTCCATTAAGGTCAGAGCCATTCAAGAAAGAGATAATTTGGTGTATGTTTAGACAGCTGCACGCACAGCAGTTATGCATTCTGAAGTCCATGTTCTACCTTGTAGACAAATTATCAACATTTTTTAATTCAGATCGTGCTATTTGATGCTTAGTATACTTTTATAGTTACCTACTAATTTTAATTTAAGATATTTTCCTTAAACATCAATCTCTCTTTGTCCAAATGACACTGCAAGTTACTCCGGTCCTAACATGCAAGTGTTCATATATATCAGCTTAAAACATATATGCCAGCTTTAAATCTTAAAACTCTCTAAGGATCTTTCTCCATTATCTAACAGTAGCTATTTTTGCTTATCCGAGCAGACTGTAAAGTTAAGGAATTATTTGTATTTCTTCTTAGTAAGACAATTTAAACTATGTTCTGAGACACTTAGGAAAAGAAACAGAAATTCACTTTTATCTCTAATTGAAAATAAGAAAGAAAGAAATTTCTATTAATTCCATTTTTGTTCTCTTTGATGGTATTAATTCACAGCTCATTGGACTCCCTCTTAGCCATGGCAAAAGCATTTTAATCATACGTAATTCTGAAACCCTAGACGTGCAACAGGAAATTATCAAAATTTCCACTGTCACTGATAAGTTCCTTAAATAACAAGTTTCATTATCCACTTCAGCTCTAAGAGATAAAAGTACTCTTAACTAACATATAAAGGTTGGACTATTTAGGCCTTATTGGTTTCATTTAAGCTGCTGATCAGAATAAGAAGAAATTTTCTTTATTCTCGCTAGCTTTCAGAGAATTGAAAGGCATCAAAACATAAAATTTAATCATAAATCATCCAGCTCTCCTCCTTAGAAATGTTTTTTTCTCCTTTAAGTGTTTCCATTATCTTCTCTTTCTTTATGTATCAAGCATTCACTTTAATAATGCTTTCCCGTATGTTACTACAAGTAATAGCACCAAATCATAAACTAAGTAAAATGTAATCTTGATAGTGTTTATATAGGAAGTATCAAGAAATAAATTTAGAGGCCTTGAGCAGTGAATCTATTAATTGATTGTTGTCCTATGTATGATATCTTAAAAATTCCTTTACAGGGTCATTTTCTGACCCTTGAATCTCACAAAAGTGCAGATGAATCCTTGTACTGAATAAACAAACAACAACAGCAACAAAATTCTAATATGACAGAAGACAGAAAAAGATTTTGAGATGAAACTTCTATAGGTATAAAATACTGCTAAATAAAATTATTTTGATCACAACAGAAGCAGGAATCTTTCAGGGAGTCCAAATAGCAAATAGATTGTTCTGTAACATAAGGACCATTCATGGAGAGAAAAATTTTGCATCATTACTGAGAATGAAAGTTCAAACTGAGGAATTTATAGAGGAACTGTTTTACAAAAGAATAATGTCAGAATATGTTTAGAATAAGTAAATGAATAGAACTCATTCTGACTTTTACAGCAGTTTCATAACTATTCGTTAATAGTTTATTAGAAACTTACGAACTTACTTATGAATTCTGAAGAAAATTAACTAGAAAACTCTTCACTAGGAGGATGAATTTAGAAAAAGTCACCAATTTTTAAATATCAGATAATAAGATAATGTAAAAGAGGCTCTAGGAAACTATGGAGATTATAAGCAAGCAGTTTGGGCTTCTCTGCTTTGAAAATGTTACAGCAGAGATTGAAGTTAGTGCAGATGGTGCAAAGTACAATGGAGAGTCAACAAGAAATCATGTTATAAACTAGTTATTTGAGGGAATTTATGAGCATATAAGCAATAGTAATTCACTAAGAAAAGTATATTAAAAAAAAAATAAAAAAAAAAAATGACAGCCCTTCTTAGAGTCCCTTACCCTAAATAAGCTGCCCAGTATAAGAAGAAAGTTTTATTCAAAATTAATGATAACCACAAGTTAATGATTGCCAGTGTATGGGTAGGAACAAGATCACCACTTTTCACAGTGAGTGGAAGAGGAAATTCCTGCAGGAGTTGGTGTTTTGAACTATAACAATCTGGAAAAGACGATAGTAATCAAATAATGAAAGCTGAAAAGTGACTGTGAAGAGTTGGTTAAGAATTACATAAAATAAATTAATAAAATAGCAAGTGAAACTGTTAATTAATATCTATAAACTGAGGGTAAAAAATACAGGGAGAAAATGACATACATCTGACAATTGGCATGCTGTAAATTAGCTGTTATCACTCAAGTATTTACCTCTTGCAGTTAGTTTCATGATCCAAACTGAGAAGGTATGTCAAGTCAAGGTGTCAGGGGAAGATGCAGGAATGACCCCTGTTTAACTACCCCAGCTATCCACTTGAACTTTGTATCTGTCTGTACTGTCTAAACAGCAGATGTCTCATTGTTCTTGTAACACAAGAGTTACATGTTTGAGCAGTGGAAGTGGAAACTCTCAAACAGGTGATAACTGTTGCATGCTGTCCTGCTGCAGATGATAATCACAGGAGTATGAGAAACAGACAAGAGTGCTACATACACTTGGATGAAACTGAGTAAACGGCAAATTGTAGCATATCTCAATAACAGTGGATCTGAACACCACTCAATGAGGTTATAGCGTTTAGTGTGCTTGATCAACTCACATTCTTACTCACTGGCACACGGTGTTTCTTTCCTGAGCCTTGACTTCTCTTCCTTACAGAAAATTCTGCTGAGCTGGAAAGGATGAGAAAAAGTTGTATCAGTTCATGTTATGCTGCTGCTTTTGTGTGCCTTTGGCCACAATCCCTCCCCAGGTGTTGCTTGGTTTTCATCCTCACTCAGCTGAAGAGCCCCAGCTCTTTCAGCCTGTACTCATAGGGAGGTGCTCCAGCACTTTGATTATCTTCATGGCCTACCTCTGGATCCACTCCAACAGCTTGATGAGAATACGCCACATGCTAGCTTCCAACTCTAACATTCTCTTTCATGTGTTTAATCTATAATTGATTACCACTTTATGGTTATTTATTTAATTAATTTTTTATTTTATTTAATTTAATCACTTGTGAACATGGTTTCAGTTAAATTCCAAATGTTTCCATTAATGTAATCATCAATATATATATGTAAAACAAACAAACAAAAAAACCCCCCCAAAAAAAAACAAAAAAAAATCTTAGTGCATATCCTTTATATATATAATGTAGATATTATATCCTTTCTTTAAATATGTATGTATATTGACTGCATTAAAACTGGAATTATTTATTTGGAACTGAAGGTTAATACGACTGATGAAAAGCTTCACAAATGTCCTTCTCTTACATTGTTCTTCCCACATACATATAGAGATGCTAATAAGAAAAAAGAATTTCTTCAAAAGTGTATTGAAGATAATTCCTAGAAATCACTCTTTATGTTATTTATGCTACAAATGCTATGAGTTTGTACTCTCAGGACTTATATGTGTTTGATGTTGTACAAACATGAAAGAATGTCTCTATCTCAACAGACTTATAGTAGGTATACGTCATGGTTCTGGCCCAGTTTGGCCTGGCTCTGTGACTAATGATGTAGGGGAACGCACAGACCCATGCCTCAGGAAAACAGGAAGGGAGAATACGATAAGGAGATGAGCTTGGAGGAGGAAAACAACAGCAGCAACAAGCTAAGAGAGAAAACTGATTTACTATATTCAAGATGACATAATATAATACAAAATAATTGGAATTGAAGCTAATAAATCAAATAAATCAGAGAGAGTGTCCAAAAACTGAAGACCTTACTGTAATGCTGTAGACAAGATGGCTAGGGAGCATACACAGCAGAGACGAGCAGGAAAAATAAAATAGGTAAAACAGTCTCACCACTCCCAAGCAGTTTTATTCTTCCCTCTGAATGGAAAAAGGAGAAGGGACAGTGAAGTCTTCTGGGAGCTGCAGTTCTGTTTTTTGAGATGGTAGCCGGAACGATGAACAATACATGAAACTGCAGCATTAACACTTTAACTCCCCGTGCACTATGTGGTATTGTGATGTGGAATACTAAAAACAAAACAAACAAACAAAAACAAACAAACAAACAAACAAAAAAACCCATAAAACCGTGACAGTATGATATAAGGATGTAAACTAGATGTATAAACTGCCTATGACATAATTAATTCCATTTTGATGTACTCATTAGATATCGAGTGAGGAAAATCCCATTTCAATGGTTGGATTCCAGATCTCTAAATGTAGATATCTATCTACAATAAATTTATGAGTATTAACAGTGAATAAAAATCAATGACAGTGGAATTGTAAAAGCTGTTAAGGATCTAAGGTTCCAGTCACTCTTTGTGTGTTTATGAGTTTGGACCACATTTTCCTGTACTCATAGGAACACATCAAGTCTTTCTTCACCTCAAACAACTCTACCTGGCAATGCAAAATAAATCCAAAGTTGGCTAAATATTTTATGACATCAGTGTAACCAAATAAAATATCCAAAGTAATCTTTAAAACTATTGAAATGAATTCTCCAGACTCTTCAATATCTATTTAAAACATTTCATCTCTACTGGGAAAGAATGTAATTTGGACTCAATGGTCTCTAGAGGTCCATTCCCACCCCTACAATTCTGTAATTTCATTCTAAGATAAATTTTCTATGAGGAACTCATTTTTCAAGCGTGAACTTGTGAAATGTACTGTCTTCACTCAGTTGTTTCTGGTCATATTCAGGATTTCAGTTCAGCTTAATATCTCTCACATGTTTAATGCAATTCACTACTGTCCTGTGTTGAATTCAGAGGTTTGATTTCTATATTTTTCTTTAAGATAGGTTACATATGAAATTTAGTATTGTATGTTTCATCAAATGTGAAATGAAGTCTTGCTTTTGGTGATTCTCAGTAAAAAGGAGAACCGATAATATTCTTCAGAGAATGTTTTTTTTTCCGGTTCCTGGCTGAGAATTCTAACCACTGAAATTTAAGTTACTTTAAAAAATGTTGATGAATGAAGAAAAATTTGTTATATTCTCTCTCTCTGTCTGTCATTCTCTTCCCACTCCTCACTTACTTCTTTTCTCCCTTCCTCCAAACATATTCAAGATTCTAAAATAACTTTATATCATGCAATTTCTTGACAAGGTAGAGAGACAAGATTTTGCCTAGTTCTTGAAAAATTCTTGATCACAAGAATCAAGTCACATTTTAAATGTTTTTAGCACTTCTAGTGTTTAGTATCTCAGCACGGAAAACAGGCAGCCAGTTGCCCTTAAGCTAAACAAAATTTTCAAATAGATTAGATAATGTGCAGCTTTCAAAGATTATAATATTATATGGAAGTTTCAAAACCACCAAACATTCTTTGGGAAACAAAGTAGTTCTGCCAGGAACAACAAAAAGTAGATATCATGAAATTGTTTTATGGTATATCATTTTTTTATTTTTCTCCCATGTGTTTCTCATTTATTGTAAATAAATTAATTGAAAATATTACTATTATATTCCATTCCAGGTTCCTTTACTGTTGTGAAGAAACTGTAACAGTTTAAGGATATACATATATGAATGTAGGTATGTGTGTATGTATGTATGTATAATAATTGTTATTATTATATCTTTTTTTTTTTTTTTTTTTTTTTTTTTTTTTTTTTTTTTTTTAGTAAGAAAAACCAATTGCTCAGAGAGGATCTCCCTTCTTGGATATTTTCAGAAGTCATCTATACATGGTCCTGAGCAATCCATTCACTTGCTTGAGCAGGGAAAGTTTGGGCCAGATGATATCCAGAGGTTGCTTCCAACCTCAACCATTCTGGTATATTCACTGCAAATATATTTTAACCAGAGATTGTTACAAAGGTACCCTAAAATTACTGAAAAAATTAAAATGGAGCAGAATTGATTAACTTCAGAAGAATCTCAGAGCTGAACAATCTGTGACAAGCATTGCTGAGGAAACACTGTCCTGATGTTTAGATTTGCATAATGTATATCCTTAATCAGACACACGTATCTTCTTGAATCTTGTCTGAAATCCAATTTAAAAAAAGGAGATAATGAAAATGTCCACAGATTACTACATTAAAGCAGATCTCATAATGACTTGCCAGGCAGATAAGTCCAGATATTTATTCTTGCTTTTATTTTCAAAAAATCTAGTTTTGATCACCAGTTGAGGGATAGCGTAATTAGTATAATTTTGCCTGTAAGTATAATTTTTGTCTTTTTAAAAGGAATTAAGTATTGGTTGCTGCCATAAACAGAAAAGATGGCCTAATGATCTGATTTCTTAATGCTACTTTTATTTTTCTTAAGCAAGATCTTTAATATTAATGTAGTATAATTTTTAAGCTGATGCTCAACAAACACGGAAGAACAACTTTCATTGTACATTATACTTCCACAAGAAGTCTTCATGAAACTGTTCTTTCTACTTAAAAGAATTTAATGTGATGAACACAGTTGCTGTAGTGATAAATTTTTATAAACTTTTAATGTATGTTTTTGTCAAATGCTTTGTAATTTACCTTTGCTCTTGATAAGATAAATTACAGTAAGGTAAGTGTCTTGGTTTCAGCTGAGACAGAATTGATTTTTCTTTCTTTTTTCTAGTGTTTGGTATGATGTTATGTTTTGGCTTTGGGAGAAAAACAATACTGATATAACATGCTGATATTTCAGTTGTCTCTGAGCAGTGGCTGCACAGAGCCAAAGATGTTTCAGCTTGTACTGTCTGCCAGCGAGGGATGCTGAGGCGGCACAATTGTTAGGAGGGGACAGAACCAGGAGAGGTGACCTAAAAAGGACAAGGGAATATTCCATACCATATCATCATGCAAAAACAAAAGCTTTAAAAGCTGTGGAGCATTGGCCAGGGTGCAGCCACCACTTCGGGACTGGCTGGGCATGGGTCAGTGGGTAGCGAGCAATTCTGCTGTGCATCACTTGTTTTGTAAATATATATTATTATCTTTACTATTATTTTTTCACTTTCTCTTCCTTTTCTGCCTTAATGTGTTATCTCAACCCATGAGTTCTTTCTTAGCTGTTTTTTTTTTTATTATTATTATTATTATTATTTTCCATTCTCTCCTCCACCCCAGTGGGAAGGGGGGAGTGAGCAAAAAACTGTGTGGTGCTTAGCTGCTTGCTGACCTAAACCACAACATAAGATAAAGTAAGACTTATCCTTTTTAATTTAAAGAACTTCACAGGCCTCATGCATGTAGAAAGCATACAGTAATTCCCTGTGTACCTTTAATACTTCAGCTAATTCTGAAGTTGAGAGATTGGCAATCTGAAATATTAATGAGAAAAATATTATTGAATTTTTTTTTTGCTTTTTTTTTTTTTTTTTTTTTTCTTTTGGTAAATACCTGATGTTGTTTGGGGAGTTACAATTAAGATAGAAAAATGCATGGGGCATGACCCCCCTTTAGCCAGGAAAGCACATATACAACAGCTATTCTCCACAGACACATTATTTTTGTTTGGATTGGAGAGCTATTTGGACAGTGAGAACACAAGGCAGAGAACACCAAGGAGAAACATTATTTATGAAGTAGGTTTTTCTGAACCAGGAAAAATGAAAAAATATACAGGTATATAAAATATAGAAGATGGAGGAGTACCATTGTGGTACTGTGTAAAAGATGCTTTCAACTTTGAGAAGTAAGAAAAAACTGGAAGAAATTTCATGCAGTTAAGCTACCTGAAGTGAACTAAAACATTCTCAGATTTACCCTGTTGTGGGAATGAACTCCCAGAAAATCAAGAAAACTGTCAGGACGTGCTAAAATTTGTTAGTATACAGGAAGCTTACTGACCAACTTCATCTTCCCAAAACCATCAGCTTTCCTAGTATTTGATCATTTTTTCTTTAATACATAGGTCTCCAGTTAGGACACTGAGGTAAAATATCTAAGAAGCCTACTTTGAACACTGATAAAGCTATGTGCTTTTTGCACAATCTGGAGCAAATAATAACTCTAGAGAAACTCCTTCTAATGCTACAAATAAATATGTATATGTAAAAAATAAACTATAAAGGATGCGCTTCTCCAACTGATACACCAGTAAGTGAGCAGTCACTGCAGTTAGAATGTAGATATTATCTGAGAGAATGTGGAAGTTTCTCACTTATGGACAACTAATTTCCACCATGCCACTCCTAAAAGGAAGAGGGGGAGAAAATATGATGGGAAAAAAAGACTCATAGGTTGGAATAAGGACAATTTAATTAAAAATAAAGATGAAACAAAACAAAACAAAAGCAAAAGTAAGTGATATTTAGCCACGTCTTAGGAAATAGGATCACAGTATGCATAAAGATTGTTCAGGAGCACAGATATTATTGTAACAAGAGCCCTCTTTTCTCCTTGTCCTTTTTTTCCCAATTTTTAATGCTGAGGGTGACATTGTATAGCATAGAAAGTCCTTTATGTCAGTATAGATCAACTGCCTTAGTCATAGAATCATAGAATCATAGAATCAGCTAGGTTGGAAAAGACCTACAAGATCATCCAGTCCAACCATCCACTTACCACCAATAACCCCACTAAACCATGTCTCTCAACGCTATATCTAAATGTTTCTTGAACACCTCCAGGGATGGTGACTCCACCACCTCCCTGGGCAGCCCATTCCAGCGCCTGACCACTCTTTCAGAAAAGTAGTATTTCCTAATGTCCAGCCTAAATCTCCCCTGGCGCAACTTGAGGCCATAGTGATGTCCCCTCCCCACCTCTTGCCCGCTGCCAGCCTACTCTCTTTGGCAGAGGTTGGGGAGAGCCTTGATTCTGTGCCACTGTGGCTCAGCAACAGACAAAATATTGCTGTTCTAGCTACAAATGCGGAATGCAGCACTGTATGGAATACTCTGGTGAAAGTTAACTTCATCCCAGCCAAATCCAGTAGGGGGAATTTATATGAAAAAGCTTATTGAAGAGTCACAATATCTTAGAATCTTAGAATCATAGAATTAGTCAGATTGGAAAAGATCTTCAAGATCATCAAGTCCAACCGCAACCTAACCATACTGCTCTAACAACCCACCGCTAAATCATGTCCCTGAGCACCACATCCAAACGGATTTTAAACACATGCAGGGATGGTGACTCAACCACACCCTGGGGAGCCTGTTCCAGTGCTTAACAACCCTTTCTGTAAAGAAGCTTTTCCTGATATCCAACCTAAACCTCCCTTGGCGCAACTTGAGGTAATTTCCCCTTGTTCTGTGTCCTGTCACCAGTGAGAAGAGACCATCCCCGCTCTCACTGCAATCACCTTTCAGGTACTTGAAGAGAGCAATGAGGTCTCCCTTCAGCAGTGGGATTGGACTTGATGATCTCTAGAGGTCCCTTTCAACCCCTACAATTCTGTTATTCTGTGATTCCGTGAATAGGTTCTCCTGGGCCCTCTACTCTTGCTTGTCCAGGTTCCTCTGGATGACATCCTTTCCTTCTTTGTATCAACTACACCATTCAGCTTAGTGTTGTCAGCAAATTTGCTGAGGCTACACTTGATCCCGCTGTCTGTGTCATTGATAAAGATGTTGAACAACACTGGTCCCAAGACGTATCCCTAGGGGACACTACTCACCACAAGCCTCCACCCAAACATAGAGCCATTGACCACAAGACTCTGGCTGTGACTATCCAAACAATTCTTTATCCACTGAATATTCCAACCTTCAAATCTATATCTTTCTTATTTAGAGATAAGCATGTGGTGTGAGACTATATCAAAGACGTTGCACATGTCAAGGTAGATGACACTGGTTGCCCTTCCTTGGTCTGCTGATATCATCACTCCATCCATCACAGAAAGCCAGATTGATCAGGCACAATCAGCTCCTGAGGAAGCTGTGCTGGCTTGTGTGGTCCTTAACATAGCTTTCAGGAGGATCTGCTTCCTGATCTTCCCAGGTGCAGAGGCGAGGCTCACTGGCCTGTAGTTTCCCTGATCTTCCTTTCTCTCTTTCTTAAAAATGAGAGTGATGTTTCCCTTTTTCCAGTCACCAGAGATTTCACCTAACAGCCACAACTTTTCAGATACGATGGAAAGTGACATGGCAAATACATCAGTCCATTCCTTCAGGCCCCTAGGATGCACGTCATCCAGCATACACATGCACACCTTCAGCCTCATGAGAGGGTCTTAGGCTTTCTCTAAGATTTTGCTTCTCTGACCTCCATCTAGCAGTTGATGGGTGTGAGTGAGAGTCTGGAGAAACCTATCTGACAGTGAAGACCAAGACAAAGAACTCATTTAGTACCTCAGTCTTCTCCATGTCTGTTGAAGCCAGTTCCGCCTTCTCATTTATTTTAGCACTGATCAGAAAATCAGTCAGATAAGGCTCATGTCCCAGCACTGATACTTTACAAAACAAGTGAATTTTACTTCTGCTGAGTTTTGGGTGGAGATTCAAACACTGGCAATGTGTTTGTAAGTAGTCATTGTTCAAATCCTGATGACACAATGAAGACACCTGTTACGTCTTCTCCATACACTTTGAGCAGAAAATCCAGATTAGTTTCATGCAAACAAATCAAAATAATTCTGCAAATCTGAAACAATACATAGGAAATAGGGACAGTTAGAGATGCATTACAAAACAGAGTATCACTGTGAACCAAAGCCTGAGACAAAGGAAGCCAAAGGTATTCAGATATATTTCTGGCATTTATAGCTTGATTAAAAGGTTCTAGAAGCCTAATTCCATAGTAGGTTGGGTAAGGTAGAACATTGTAAGGCACTCAAAAGAGAATAAATGAGAACAGAGATAACTTTCCCACTCCTAAAGTCTCACAATGAAAAAGATAACATGATTTGTGTAGTGGGGTAGAAATAATGCTCTTCAGCCTTCTGTTTCACTATCAGTGTTTTGTTAAATTAAATCAGTTTTGAGAGTCCTATATCAGATCATCCTTCACCTCTTGTACAGTTTTTGTTTCTGAATCCACTAACACTTTTGAATGTACAAACTCTCTGTTTTGTCTTAACAGTGAATTATATTTCTGAAAAGTCCGAATAGTTGCACTGTTAAATTAGACAGCAAATTACACTGATACAGGACTTTTTATATTTGTTTATTTATTTCCAACAATAATTTATATTTTATGTGACAGCGTAAATTATGGCCATGCATACTGTATTCATTTAGTTATCAGTCAGTCATAATATATTTACTACTCTAAATTCAAAGGTAGTTTAAATGAAAAATATTAGATATAAATTACCATTAAATAAAAGAAAAAATCCAAATTAAATTAGATGAGTAATTTCCTTTTCAGTTCATAGGCTGCGTATTTAAATAAATGAAACCAAAATATTCGGCATTCATGCTGCCTTGTTCCCAGCCCCTTCTTCCTCTACTTTTTATTCTTATAGTGATATGTTGAAATTCACTAGGATGAGTTATTATTCATTGAAGTGACAGTATATCTTAAAATCCACTTTTCAGTACTAGCATATATGAGGCAGACATCTAATGGAAAAAAAGAAAAAAAAAGTAACGTATGTCAATTTGGCAGAAACATAAATTTTACATGCTAAAAGTCCTAAGAAAGGGAACTTATTGTGAGACAAGTTATTTTTCATGAACTGGAGATTAGTTTAACCTGAAAAGATAGAGAAACCAAACACTATTACGTTTTTAAAATCACCTAATAAACAGTAAATATTTTAGAATTTTGCCAAATCCTTAAATGCAAATAAATATTGATAGATAAAGAAAAGAAAATAAATTTTCCATAGTAGGAATTTGCACCATCAGATGTTAGAAACACAATCTTTCACTTCTGGTTGATAAATGTCTACATAACAAACAACAAGCTCTCTAAGGGTAAAAGATTTTTTTCCTGAGGAACCTATGCACAACAAACCAGGCCTGAAGATGAAGACATATTGTAGAGTCCAATTACACAGAGAGGGAAACATAAATAAATTCTGCGAAACTGTCAGTTTCAAAGAAGTCTTTGAGACAGGGGGCAATGCAAGCAAGACTGGTATAAGATCACAGTGATTCTTATGTGATACATATCTGAAAATAAAATGTTATCTTAAATGTCATTTTTCCTTTATTTCTTTTATTTTGTTCCATTTTCACTTTTGCTGACTAGCAGAACTCATGTCTATTATGTAGACAATAAAGCTCACAATTACTTATATAGAATTATTTTAGGTTACTGACAAAGCAGATGTATCGGTTATTATGAATATTCTTACATTCATATGAATACTGTGTTTACATTTCCTTCAGCAGAAAATTAAAAGAATGTCACTCTAAAATGTGCATTTCTCACAAGTAAAATATTTCCAATCTTTTCCCCCAAGGAACAAAAATTTCCAATATTTTATATGTTGTTACATGTGTAGTATATACAGTATAGTTAGAATTGATTCAGCTGTCTGGAAGAAAAAAAAAAAAAAGATACTTCTCTCTTTTTTAACGGGGAGGAGAAAATGACATCATTAAATACGTTTGTATCTTTTTTTTCTAACTTTTAAGTACATTATTGTCAACGGTTTATGGGCGTTTGGCCCGGTTCCGTGACGAATGGGATGGGGGACCCACGGACCCACACCCTGGGAAAAGGGAAAAGGGAAAAAAGGGTAAGGAGATGGCCCTGAGAGCAAAGAACAGCAGCAACAATCTGAGGAGAAACAAACTAATTTACTAAATAAGATATCGGAATGCAAAACAACACACTATAATACAATATAATTACAATTTAAGCTGATAAATCCAATACAGAGAGAGAAAATGTCCCATAATCAAGGTAGGCCTTACTCTACTACCAACGATAAGACGGCTGGCGAGCGAGGTGCTACCACGTCGAGAGATGGGCGGAAAAAGGGCTGAGGTCTCGTGATCTGCAAGTTTTTACCTTTTCTCTCTGGCCGGAAATGGTATCAGAGGAGCAAAGTACCCTGAGGAATGTAGTAGTCCTCTTCTGAGAACCAGGTACATACAGTACATGATGTTATGATGTGAAATACCAATAACCAAAAAGCATAAAACCATGACAATTATTCTCAAGCTTAGAAGTAAAATATTGATATTCAAAGAAACTAAGAAGAAATCATTATCTGATTAACATATTCTGCTCTTTAAAACAGAAGCCTCCTTATAGATCTTCTGTTTTCACAGAGATGAAATTGAACCCACTTCCTCACTAAAATACATAACCCCTTGTTTATGGAATAGAATTTTGAAACACCGATTTGTAGTTGCTTTTAATGGACTCTATCTTTTTGTTATTCAAATCATTAAACCTAAATGGCGTATTATGAACTCAACTTTTAAAACTATAAAATCATAAGAAAGATTTTCTCCGTTCTGTGAGAAATATAAATGATTGTATGAATGAAAACATGAGTAATGACAAGCTGTTATTTTTATTTTATTTTTCTTTGTCAGGGAGAAAAACAACTCACAAAGTTCAAATCACAGTCATACACAAAAGGACATTACATTTGTGCTTCATTATTTTGTGATGTTTAATATAACTACCAACGTTGAACATCATAATTTTCATCAATCAGTTCAACAAAACTAATGATTGTTCTTATTTTAAGAAGGAGTTTAATTTTGCTATTTTTGATAGTTTGTATTTTTTTTTATTTTTTTTTTTACTGAAAGTATCAAGCAGGTGTTCTACAAGAACATTTCTGTACTTCGTCATATTTCAAATTCTTAGTGTTAATTTTCAACAGAGAGTCAGATTGCTATAGTTTTTGCCTTTTTTTTTTTTTTTTTTTTCAGAGGAATTCCAAAGGTAAAACTTTCTCTATACTGGATGGAATTCAGTCATAATCTGACACATTAGCAAATTTCCTGCACTTCAATATATCATTTAAGGCACTCTTTCCATTTATATGCACATGTATACTGAAAAATACTATACAAACCTAAACCAGAGAAGCAATGACATTAGGAAACAATGAATATTAAGGGGATCCTCTGAGAGTCCGAATACATTAGTTTGCGCCAATTTAATTTATAAGCCAAGGCATAGGTGAAGCTACATTATACTCGAAACCAAGATAGTTGTGCCCATACAAATCTGATCTGCTCTGGGGACTACATTTGGGCGACTCACCTCAGGTTAGGTCTGCAGCACTTTTTCTTTCTTTCATGTCTGAAGAAGGCTATATTCTCAGTCCAGGAAGACTGTTTCAAGACCACTATACATTTCCAGCTTCTGAGTATCTATCTAAATATCAAGACAAAGTTTAAGTTTTTGACAGTGATCATATAAAATATACTTACTGCAAATTTTCTCTTTGAAGAAAGCCTCTGTTTTTTCAGTATCAAATTGTAAACAAGAGAAAAGCAATTAGGATTATGAAAAATAAAATAATTTTTCAAAAATACTGATCAATTGATGTCAAAGTTCTTCAAGTAATTGCCTTCTCTGTAGTTTGATTCTCCACGATCCTGTGGAAAACTTCCACCATACTTTAATGCAAAAGTTTAAGGCTGAAGATCCTGTATACTGTGTGCCCTTATTTGAGAAATATACAACTGAGTATTCCTTTTAAAAAATCTGCAGAGAATTTGTACACTTGACAAGATGTGATCATCATTTTCTTTTCCTTGCTTTTGGAGTTCCTCCAGTTTCTGTCTGAATTTTCTTGTGTCTATACATTTTCTACTTGAATAATGACTTTGAGTGTTGCATCCTGGCTATGTTTCTTATGTGAAGTGAGAAATAAGCAATAAGAGATAAAGTTCAGAAATTTTTGCTATATTTCCAGAGTTATTTTTTATTAGGTCAGAGAAAGTTTGCTAACCATCTTAGATGTTCCTATTTGAAACTTTCCTTCGTACATTTCGTACTGCTACCATCCCATTACCAATCTCATTAGTTAAGTTTCTATCTTTGATTTCCTATGTATTTGACATAAAACGAACTTAAATAAAATAAAGAAAAAATATATAAAAATGATTTTGCAGTTAAAGACAAAAACTTAGTGTTAAAAAATTCATATTAGTTTTAGTGCTGAAGTACTAAAAACATTCAGCACTAGAAAAACGTAGGTCTACAAAGGTAGATACAGTAAAAAAGATACAGCTAAAAAAAGACACAGTAAAAAAAAAGGTAAAGATACAGCTTTCAAGAGAAGTTGGAGCTAATCTTCTGCTCCCACATGAATCTATGCTATTTTTTTTTCAATAGAGTAATTAGAAAGACAACTCACAACATTTTAGTTATTTGCCCCTAAAAGAGATGAATCTCATAAATGTTTTTGGAACAAATTTTGCAAGACTTGGAATCAGTGAACATAATAGTAATTTGTTTTCTAAAATTGCTTTAGCAAACTTAAAATAGAAAAGTGTTTTCATGCAGAAGGAGAAGTGAAAGATAATGTTAAGTGAGATATGAAAATGAAACCTATTTCTGTGTTTGTATGTAGAGTGAGATATTTGTACAATGGAAAGCAAATATAGAAGGCATGCTCAAATCATACAACAAATTTTATTTCAATTCCATCACAGAATTATGCTTCTGGTTCTTGGTTTGTTTGTTCGTTCTTCTTTCTTTCTTTGCTTATTTCTATAATGTTACTTGATAATGTGGACCACCAGTTTAATATATCTCACTAAAGCATATTTCTGGTTTAACCTGGGAGGTATCTAAACACCACACAGTCATTTTCTGACCCCGTCCCAGTAGAATGGAGAAGAGAATTGAGAAAAAGAACAACAAAGTAGAACCTGTGGGTTGAGGTTAAAACAATTTACTAAACGGAAAAGGAAGATGAAATAAAGATGATATTAATTATAATTATAAATATAAATATATATAATACAAAAATAATTACAAAGCAAATGATGCACAGCACACTTGCTCACCACCCACTGACCAATGCCAAGCTAGTCCCCAAGCACCAGCTGACAACCTGGCCAACTTGCTACCATTTTTTCAAGTCTTTTTCAGATGATGTTATATGGTATGAAATAACACTTTCTCCAGTTTATGTCAACTGTCCTTGTTCTGTCCTCTTCCAGCTCCTTGTGTCCCCTCATCATCCCTCGCTGGCAGGACAGTACAAGAAGTTGAAAAGCAGAAATTCCCTTGGCTAAGTACAGTACTGCATAGCAACAGCTAGAATATTGGTATATTTTCACACTATTATTCTCCTAAAGTCAAAATGCAGCATCATACCAGACAATATGAAGGAAAAATCAATTCTGTCACACTTAAAACTGTGCATGCTTCAATAAGCCAATCTCAGATCAACAAGTAAATATCATGCTTGCTTTCTCAGCATGTTGCATTTCGTGTTCCATGTTAAAATACTCATATTTTCTCCTCACGTTATTCTCATATCATAGAATCATAGAATCATAGAATCATAGAATCATAGAATCATAGAATCATAGAATCATAGAATCATAGAATCATAGAATGGCTTGGGTTGAAAAGGACCTCAAAGATCATCTCATCTCAACCCACCCGCTAAGTGCAGGGTTGCTAACCGCTAGACCAGCCTGGCCTTGAATACCTGCAGGGATGGGGAATCCACAACCCCCCTGGGCAACCTGTTCCAGTGCGTCACCACCCTCTGTGTGAAAAGCTTCCTCCTAATATCTAACCTAAAGTTTAAAACCATTCCCCATTGTTCTATCACTATCCACCCTCATGAACAATCGTTCCCCCTCCTCCCTTCAAGTACTGGAAGGCTACAACGAGGGCTCTGTGGAGCCTTCTCTTCTCCAAGCTCAACAAGTCCAGTTCCCTCAACCTTTCCTCATAGGAGAGGCACTCCAGCCCTCTAATCATCTTGGTCTTTTAATGCAGACCAGAACATTGTTGGTCTTCTGGGCTGCCAGCACACACTGCTGGCTCGTATCCAGATTCTCGTCCATCAGGACCCCAAAGTCCCTCTCTGCAGGGCTGCTCTCAAGGAGTTCTTTCCCCAGTTTGTATAAATACCTGGGATTGCCCCAGCCCAAGTGCAGCACCTTGCATTTGGCCTTGTTGAACCTCATCAGGTTCTCGTGGGCCCACTTCTCCAGCTGTCTCGCTCCAATTTATAGGAGGGAGAGGGAGTTATTTTAATATATGTATACCCAACAGTGAGTCTAAGACACAACGGGTCAAATGTTAGCTTGACCTGTTTATTACAAATCCTAGTTGCTTAGGGAGATGGGGAAGGGAAGGTGGGTGATAGAAAAGAGATAAAAGCAAGGAGTCTTTATAGAAAGCAAGAGATAGTCACCAGCAGGGGTCCAGCATTGTTTGTAGCACAGACGTTGATCTTCAGTGGTGATGGGTCATCAGGGCTTGTTGCTCAGTTGGCAACCACTTCGGTTGACGACTGCTTCGGTTGATGACTACTTCAGTTGACAACAGCTTCAGCTGACGACAACTTCCAACAGCAGTATGAACTTATTTATAAGTCCACAGTGGTCGAGTCAGCTCTCTTTGGAGTGACAGCTCAGATCCAAAGTGGTTGAGTCAATTCTCTTTGGAGTGGCAGCTTCTGGCTTTGGGATCTCAGCAGAAACTCCTTTGTTCCCATCTTCTGGGCCTTCCAAGAAGATAAGAGGGAGCAGGGAGGTGCCCACCTGCATCCTGTTTTTCACAGGATACGATGGTATCATTCCCATACCAAGCTGGAGATATTTGGTTACAGGCCAGATCTTCCACCAGTAAATGTTGGGGAACGCCCCAAGTTTCCCCAAAAGGGTTGCCGTACCGGTACTCACGTGGGGAACGCACAATCAACTCAATATGAGATGCGTCCAATTTTATTGTAGCAACACACCATCTTATATAGCATATATGCTTCCAGGGATACAGGGTCCAGGGATACAAGCTCTATGCAACGCACACGCTAACAAATCGTTGCCCGAGTAATCTCCATATATGGGATATGTTGTTAACTACAACACTATGGATACAGAATACTATGAATATGCTGAAATGTACTAGAACACACTGGAAACACCACATTCCACGTATCTAGGGATTACATCATTACATCATAAATCATTAGTAAATCAGTAACTACGTGCTGCCAAGCAAGCTGTTTCCCAACAAGTAAACACTCCTTAATACTCTCTTCCTGAAGCAAACAGTTCTGCAGGAAATGCTTTCAAATGTTCACAAGGTGATATTGATTGCCACACGGGCAATGCCCACCATTCACCTCCACTGTAAGTCAGTTAGAGTCTTATCACAAAAGATACCTCAGAAAACAAACTTTGAGCCAAAAAAAAAGAAGGGTTCAGACACCAGCCTGTCCAGGTCCCTCTGGATGGCTTCCCTTCCTTCCAGTGTATCAACTGCACTGCTCAGCTTGGTGTCATATGCAAACTTGCTGAGGGTGCACTCGATTCCATTGTCTATGTCATTGATAAAGATATTGAAGAGCAGCAGCCCCAAGACTGAGCCCTGGGGGACACCACTTGTGACTGGCCTCCACCCTGACATAGAACCATTTATCACAACCCTTTGGCTGCGACCAGCCAACCAGTTCTTAACCCACCAAACAGAGAGAAGGATGTGGTGAGGGACCATGTCAAAGGCTTGGCAGAAGTCCAGGTAGATGACATCCGTCACCCTTCCCCCGTCCACAGATGCTGTCACTTCATCACAGAAGGCCAGCAGATTGGTCAGGCAAGATCTGCCCTTGGTGAAGCCATGCTGGCTGTCTCAGATCACCTCTTTGTCACCTATGTGCCTTGATGTGTCTTCTAGGAGGATCTGCTCCATGATCTTCCAGGCACAGAGGTGAGGCTCACCTGCCTGTAGTTCCCCAGGTCTTCCTTTCCCCCTTTCTTAAAAATGGGAGTAATGTTTCCCTTTCTCCAGTCACCGGGGACTTCACCGGACAGCCATGATTTTTCAAATATGATGGAGAGCAGCTCAGCAACCACATCAGCTGTCTCTCTCAGAACCCTGGGATGGATATCATCCGGCCCCATGGACTTCCATACAGTTTCATGAGGAGGTCTCGGACTCGTTCCACTGTTACAGTGGGACAGCATCCACTCCTCTCACCCACACCTAGAGGTTCAGGGTCTTGGCAGACATGGGGAGCCGGACCACCAGTGAAGACCAAGGCAAAGCATTTATTCAGTACCTCAGCATTTTCCATGTCTGAGGAAGCCACTTCTCTGTCTTCATTTATCAGAGGGGGAACACTCTCCTTGACCTGTCTTCTCCTGCCTATGTACCTGTAGAATCCCTTTTTGTTATCTTTCATATCACTTGCGAAGTTCATCTCTATCTGCACCTTGGCTTTCCTGATCCTATCCCTACACATGCGGACATCAGCCCTATATTCCTCCCAGGCAACACAACCCTGTTTCCACTTTGCATACATTTCTCTCTTTTCCCTCAGTTTAAGCTGCAGGTTCTTGCTCAGCCATGCCAGTCTCCCGCCTCCTCTGCTTGATTTCTTCTGCTGGGGGATGGAGCTCTTGCGCTCTCAGGAGAGTGTCCTTAAAGAGCTGCCAGCTCTGCTCTGTTTCTATGCCTTTAAGGACAGTTTCCCAGGGGATCCCACCTATGTACATAGGTATACCCACATATGTATACCTAGCTCTAAAACTACTTGCTTGTTGTAATTCAACATAGCAATTATTTTAGTAATTTGATGATACATTTGAATTATATTTAAATGCAGTGTACCTAGCTCTTATATATTTTAGAATATGAGCATTAATAAAAATAGTTTCAAAATGTACTATCACATATATTATCTGTCTATCTATCTATTTATCTATCTATCCATTTATTTAAAGAGGACAGCTAATCTAGTTTTAATCCTTTCTTGAAATTAAATTTTGGCACTGTGTGACAGGATCAGGTTAGGAATTAAAATAATCTTCATATAGGGAAACCAAATAATTACTGCAGTCTTCTGATCCATCTCAATGTTCACACTTATTAAGAAATATTTAAATGTAAAGACTATGATTCATTTGGTGAGGATTAATTCACCAAAGATAATAGCAAGCACAGCAGTAGTGGGTTGATATTGCTGAACTTTGAAAATATGATCCAGGAAACTATTTAAAGGTAGACTTTTTGATAAAAAATTTATCTTTCAGATAAATGTAATGAAGTTAGGAATAAATACAAAAGAGATAAAACATATGTAAATGTTTTGAGTATCTTAATTTAGTTATTTGAATTTAGTTATTTGAAACACTTGGTAATACAAAGACTCTGAAGGTAGATTATATACTCTTTTCTATTTCTAAGGGAGAAAAATCTTTTTAGTTTTCATACGTGGTGAGGAAGAACATAGTCTGTATAGTAATGGCTATTTCATTGGTGGCATTCTTCTTGCTACATTAGAAATATATTCTCTCTCAAAAAAAGAAAAGTATGATGTTTTTGCTATTTAATTGCTACAGAGTATGCTGACATTTGTTTCTTAGAGGACATTTGAAAATATCACAGGATCATAAAATTTCCTGAGTTGGAAGGAACCCACATGGATGTCTGAGTCCAACTCAAAAATTAAACCATATATCTCTGAGTATTATCCAAATGCTTCTTGAACTCTGGCAAACTTGGTACTGTAAACACAGCCTTGGGGACCCTGTTAACCGCCCTCTAATTGAAGAACCTTTTCCTAATATCCAAACTGACCCAACCCCTACTCAACTCGATAGCCTTCCCTCAGGTCCTGTAGCTGTCACCAGGGAGAAAGATCAGTGCCTGCCCCTCTGCTCCCCTTGTGAGAAGCTGTAGGCCACTATGAAGCCTCCACTCAGTTTTTTTTTTTTCTGGGATGAACAAATCAAGTGACCTCAGATGCTCCTCGTATGTTCTGCAATCCAGACCATTCACCATAATCATTACCATCCTTTGGACAATCTCTAATAATTAGTCTTAGATCCCTCTTACATTTGCAACACCTAAAGCTACAGTACTTGTGGTACGGCCCCACGAGCACAGGGTACAGCAGGACAATTACTTCCCTCAAATGGCTGGCAGTGCTGTGCCAGATGTATCCCAGGATATGATTAGATCTTTTTGGTGCTGCGGCTAACTATTGACTTAAATTCAGCTTACCATTTACTAGAATTCCTAGATCTCTTTCCACTGAAATGCTCTTCAACCTTTCATCCCCATCTACACATATATCCAGGGTTGTCTTGTCCTAGGTGCGCAATCTGGCAATTGTTTTTATTTTCACTAACTTCCTGCAGCTAGTGTTCACCCAGATCTCTCTGGAAGAACTCTCTACTCTTGAGAGTTAAAAGCTCCTCTCAGTTCAGTACTATCTGTAAACTTACTGAATATGCATTTGAGTCCTGCATTCAAATCATTTCTAAAAACATTAAAGGTAACTAGTCTTAAAATTTATCCCAGTGGAACCCCACAAATGGCTGGCCAGAAGTTTGATGGACCCCTATTTACTATAATACTTGAAGCTTCAGTATTATGTACTTATCTAGCCTATGCTGAACTTTTTGTCCAGAAAGATACTGCGAGAAACAGTATTGAAAGCTTTGCTGAAATACAAAGAAATTACATCTACTGGCTTCCTTTGAATCGTCATTTACAAGCAGGTAGGTTTTTTTTTTGTTAGTCATATGGAATACAAAATTCTACCTCACTCTAGGATAAAGAGCTTTGTTTCAGCTTATACCTTTTGCTTGTCAACCTTCCACCAAGCACTGTTGTGAAGAGGCTAGCTCCATTTCTTCATTGCTTTCCAGGGCACAATGCTAGCTCACAATGTACTTGCTATTTACCAGTATCCCTGGTCTTTTTCAGCAGAGCTGCTTCTCTAGACGGTCTGTCTCCAGACTGTACTACTGCAGGGGATTCTTTCTCCCAGGTGATGGACTTTGCTTTTGTCCTTTCATAAAATTCTTGTTGATCAGTTTTTCCAGAATTTTAAGCCTGTTTTGGATGTCAGCTCTGCCCCCCAGGCTCATTTCAGCAGGTCCTTGATAACAATGTTAAATAGGATGGGTATCAGGATAGATAACTGATTTGTTATGGGTGGTTTTTTGTTAGTTAGTTAGTTCGTTTTTAATGTACAAATTAAATTGTTTCACTAACAACCTAAACCAAACCTGGATTTCCTCCATTTTACCTCCAGAGATGAAGTATATTCAAATATTTATGATTATACAGAAAATTTCAGGAGACAAATTTACATATGATTTATAGTAGGACAGCATAATTTGAGTTCCCGGGCCAAGTTACACAGCCTCGTAGGTAGTAACTGTATTCTTCCGTAATTTCTAAGCACACACAAGCCTCCATCTCCGTGCTTTCTATAGGGGAGAAATACAACTTTGTGGTTCAGATGAAAACAATAACGTTACTGGATAGTGATAGGACTTATCAGCAAATACATGTATTTGTGAAGATGCATCAAAGTTTAAATATTTTTTTTCTCCAGGATTGCAAATTACTTAGCATCTTATTTAGCTTCTGATGTCTAAGATACTAATAAAGTAATTTTGCATTGTATAGACAAGTATCTACTTTTGTTTGCTCTAAAACTTCCATTTGCTGTTTTCCTTCAAAACTTCATTCTATTTCCTTGGAGTGACAGTGAGCTATTCTTCAGTAATTATTCTCAATTGAATTTGTCATTCTGATTCACTTTAGTCATTTCCTTAAAAAAACAAAATAAAATGGGTTATGTGTGGGGAGGGGAATAAAAGAAAAGAAGGAACCAATACTGAAATGGAATTGGACATTCTATGGAAAATATTTTCTCTTGAGAAAATTTTATCTGAAAAATGATTTTGGCCACTGATGTAACTGTTCTTAACGCAATATTCCTAGCAAACAATATATAAACATAGAAACAATGTACAAAACAATTATGTGACTTATCTTTTTGTGAATAGTAGAAATTAATTTGGAACAAAGAATTATAAAAACTGTGGGACAAATTTGAAATAGTAACTTTAAGAGAACAGGAAAGACTCGTCTTGATTTTAATTTGAATCAGATTTTTGTAACTTTTTTTTTTTGGTAACAAAATTTAGTAAACAAAGCATGCTTTAAAGTAATCTTAACTGCATCTTCACATGGCTGTTATGAAATAACACTGTATGTAGTTTTAAAATTAAAGGTAACATTTATAATTATTGTGACAGTATGTGTCTTCCAATCAGTTCCGTATTCAATGAGAAAATATTTTGAAGTGCAGAGATATACAAGGACTTCTCAATGACATAACTCTTGTCAAATGTTCAGCAAGCATCCATTTCTACTCTAAAAGTTTCTGAAATCAGTAGTGCTCAAAAACAATTTGTGACAAAACATTTGTTTTTGAGGGAAATCAACTTTTCACAAGGGTAGTGATAAGGACGATTTTAAACCAAAGGAGTGGAGATTTAGATTAGATATCAGGGGGAATTTTTTTACTGAGAGAGTGGTGAGATGCTGAAACAGGTTGTCCGAGGAGGTTGTGGATGCCCCATCCCTGAAAGTGTTTAAGGCCAGCTTGGATGGGGCCCTGGTCAACCTGATATAGTACTTGATCTAGCAGCTGGCAGCCCTGCCTGTTGCAGGGGGTTTGGAACCTGATGATCCTTGAGGTTTCTTCCCACCCAAGCCATTCTATGATTCTAAGATCTGTGGCATTAAAGTGACTAAGAATAATTACTACAATTTCAAGAGTAGAGAAGGTAGGCTCCATTTTTGACTTACGCTGACTGCAGAATGTATTTTTTCTGTAATTATCTGCACTAAGGTACAAGGGATGTTCTACCCTGCCTTACTGTAGTAACAAGCTGCTCAGATGCTGCAGTAATACCTTCACTTCTATATTATTTTTTTTCTGCACTCTCTGCTCTAGATAGGCTGAAAAATTCATGAGAAAGTGAATTTTAGATTAGGAATTTTAGATTAGGTAGACATTCAAATCATTACTGATTACCTAAAAGTTATAATGTTTTATTGTTACTGAATTATAAGATATTCTTGTTTGTGATAGACTACTGGCACTGAAGTATGTTGACCAGAATATAGTACTAGGTAGGAATAGGGATTTTTTTCTCCTCTCAGATGTAGAGTTTTGATGTTTCAAACCATTGTGATTACATGGAGTCTACAGAAAAGGTAGAAAATATTATGTAGAAAATAATTTTGTTGTGTAAGGACTAGTGAACAGACAAAAATTTCTGTTGCACATAAAGTTAGGAGAAGGCATTACTAATCTAAAGACAACATCACAAAATAGTCCCAGGTTCTTATCAGTAAATTCAATTACACTAACAAAACTTAGACGCTAAGGAGTCTGTATCACTATTTCTTTCTTTCTTTTCATAGTTAACTTTTCATGGATCTCTACCCAAATTTGATGAAATAGGAGTAAAAAGAATCATCAAGTATTCATTACCAGACCACATATGTTAAAAATAATGAAATTGCTCTGCTTACCCAGCAAATTGTCATAGCATGTACTCTCCTTAGGATGTCTGGTTGAAGATTAGATTCCTGGCATAAGGTAAAAACGGAATAACCAGGTGATGCAGACTAGACACAGATATTTATTCTTATAATAACTGTCTTTCAAAAAATTGTGAAGCTTTCATAATGTATATGTAGTGACAGTAATTTTAGACAAACTTCTAAAATCTTTAAACTAACAAAAATTGTTAGCTATATGAAGGAATGAAATCAACATATGAAACACAGAGAGAAAGAATGGGAGAGAAGAAAAGACAAAGAGAGGAGAAGGAGAAGAGGTAGAGGAAGGTAAAGTAAAGCAGAAGAAAGAGAGTGAAATAAATGAAAAAAAAATGGAATAAAGATCTTACAAATGAATGAACACAGGGTTGTTCATTTATTTCCGTTTTTTTCTTTTTTTTTCTCTTATTTTCTTTTCCTTTTCTATTTTCTTTTTTTCTTATTTTATTATGTTATTATTTCTCTTTTTTCTTCTTTTCTATTCTTTATTTTTTCTTTTCTGTTTTTCCTTCCTATTGTCTTTTTAATTTTTTAAAATTTTTTGCTAACTCTATATTATTATTTTTTTCCTGTTTTATTCCTTTTTTTTCATGCTTTCCCTTTTCCTTCTTTTTTTCTTTTTTTAATATTTAATCTTTATATTCTTTTTTACCTTTTTTCCTTTTCCTCCTTTTCTCATTTATTATTTTCCTTTATCTTTTTTTTTATTTTTTTCTTCCTTCTTTTTTCTTTTTTTTTTTTACCATTTTTCTTTTCTTCCTTCTTATATTCTTTGCTTTTCTTTATTCTTCCTTCCCTTTCTTTCCTCTTTTGTTCTTTTTTTTTCCTGATTAATAATGTTTTGTTAAAAATTTAAAACAATCAGACAATAATAAAGCATTTTACCCTTTCTAAATTATGGCGCACATTTTCATGGAGACCCTGAAAAGAGAGTAACACAAGTCCCTTCTAAATGAAATTATATTAATAAATGTCATAGTTGCCTCTTTAGCTCCTCACAGTCATTGTATACTTATTTTTCACTACTTGTTAGGATTTCATTTTGCTTCATACTATTCCTTCACTATTTTTTTTTTAATATGAAGAAGAAAAAAGCTCCAAGCTGTAATAAAATGTAAACCATCCCCTACAAATAAATATCAACCTGACTGGTGTGTCCTAAATTCCATTTATATACTTACTGTCTGACTGAATAAAGTAAGCACAGATTAACTCTATGACAAAACAAAAGAAAGTAGAAACCAGGTGCTCAAAATTTCCTGAGCTGTTAGCAGGTGATGTTTAATATTTTGGATAGGAATGGAAAGTAACCATGTTTAAAATGTTACCTGTACCAACACACATTTTTAATGAAAGTCTCTGATGTTTTGAACATGATAAACTGTGATTTATCTAGCTCTGGGGAATTGTGACTTTTTTTTTCCTTAAATGGCATAATAGATGACATCTCTCCTAATTGTTTCTTCACTATTTATATGTGTTCTATTCTGTCTAAAGAATATAGATGCACAGCAGAAAGGAAGATTTCCTGTTTGCCTTTTCCTGTCTGCTGGAAATTCCTGAAAATAAGAGAATATTATTCCAGTCATTGAAATAAAGATGTATTTTCAAGGAATTTATCAGTTTCACTACCAAGGCAATCAGTGAGAATAGGCTCCACCAATTTTCTTCCTGAAAAACTCTATTTGTGCTGTGCAAGGTATATTGAAATCCATAAAGCTCATTTTTGTAAAACTGGAAGAAAACATTCAACATGACAGGACACAGCTGGAAGAGCAGAAATTTGCTAACAAAGCCTGTAATCCATACATTGTCTTATTTAATAAGTCTGAATTTTCTCATTGCTCTAGTTTGTGCTCAAATAAGATATGACATTAGGAGAATAAAAATATTTATGCTTCTCTAGTGCATATTAATTGGCTTTTTTTGTAAATCTATTTTTTTTCATGTAAATCTAAAGATTTTAGCAAATCTTCCAATATTTTCCCTTACTATATTTAGTGAATGTCATAGATCAGCCATACTTTCTTATAGGTGAATCTCAGGTAAAGGATGCTCTCTCAGAGTGCTCTTAATGCCCTTATTGGTAACAAGATGTTAGTCTCTGACATTTATGGCAATTAATCTATTATGAAAAAAAGTGTTTAATATGGACATCAGAATCAATTATTTCTCCTTTCTTATCCACTCCTACTGAGTGCTAAAAATGCTTGCTCTAAGAAAGGACAATCACATCTGACTCAAATTATTGGGCAAGTTGAGATCATAACTGTAGAAGGCTGCAACCGAAGGTACGGGATGGGACGCGCTAGGACCTCCCCTGCCCAGAGATTGTGGGCGTAGACGAAGCAAACGAAGAGATAAGGGAGATAAGGAAGGATATATAAGACTTTGTAACGATGCAATAAACGCCATTTTGCCGCTCACCATATTGGTGTGTGCATGCATCAGGATGGTCGGGGACTAGGTGTTAGTCCTTGCAAACAGGGTGCAGTTCACGAACGGAATATCTGGTGCGGAGTAGTCAGCATTTGGTGCCCCGTGTGAGGAACTGCGTCACCCTGTTGTGGTGTGGCTGGCGCCCAGCCCACGTGTGAAGAGAGTGTCCGCGCGTGGAAGGCGGGAATCGCAGTTGTCTGTGGTTTCGAAGTAAGTTCGCCACAGAAGGCCAGTTCGGCATTTAGAACTTCAGCCATGGAGCAAATTATTAATGTACTGCTTCAGTTTTGTAAGGATTATTGTGGTAAATCAGCCCCTTCTAAGAAGGAGATAGCTGCTGTGTTATCGCGGCTAGAGAAGGAGGGCTGCCTGGCAACCCCGGGGGCGGTGCTGGATCATGGGTTGTGGGATTCTTTTACTATGAAACTCGCCCAACGGGCTATGTCCTCGCCCAAGAAAGATAAGGATCTGCTAAAAAACTGGGGACTCATCCTGGGGGCATGGAAGGCAGCCAAGGAGGATAAGGAAGCACAGTATACGGCACAAAAATTGGTAGGGCTTGCGGGTCGTGGGGGACAGGGTGGGAGTTTGGAAATGGGAAGGAGGGAGCTGCGGGGGGTTTGCGCTTCCCCTACAGATGGCCGAGGATGTTCTCCTGCCACCGAGGCGCCGCCCGAGTCCCGGAACGATCAACGGACAACGCCCCGGCCGTTGGGTAATCCTTATCCAACTGCCCCAGCTGCCCCGGAGGAGGCCCCACCTCCCTACCCCCGCCCGAACTTGTATCCTGCCCTGCTGGATGAGGGTGGGGGAGGGGGTGGCTCTTGTAACAGCTCTCGTGACTGCTCAAGTGGGGGTGGCACAACACTGCCATATAAGGGAACTAACAGAGAGCCAGATGGAGGGGGCGGGACCGAGCAGGGGGCGGTGGCCACTGGCCCTCCCAAGCAGTTCACTGATTGGTCCCAGATCCAGGAGGGCATGGAGAGCAGTGGCCTGCCTGTGAGAGCGTTCCCAGTGGTGGCGGAGCCCAATGGCGCTACCTGGGTGCCGCTGGATCAAAAAGGCACCACTCGCTTTATAGAGGCGATAGAGAAAAAGGGGTTGAAGTCGCCCTTTACCACATCTGCCCTGGAGGCACTGACCGCGCATGGCCCCCTCCTCCCTCATGATATTACAAATCTGATGAGAATGGCGCTTAAGCCGGTCCAATATACTTTGGGGGAACAGGAGTTTAGAGCTCAATGCAGGCCAATATTGCTCCGGAAGGAGCGAGATGATCACCACCCTCTAAGGCGGGGGGGGGGGGGGAGGAGGGGCACGAATATGGCAAGGCTTCTGGGGATGGCGGATGGAATGGCCACACCCCAGAGCCAAGCAGCTCTCCTGCAGCCGGGGGAGTTGTTGGCCACCACGGACGCTATGCTTGAAGCGTTCCAAAGGTTCGCAAGAGATGCAGAACCCCCGGCCCCATGGACAATAATCACCCAAGAGCCCACAGAATCTTTTCAGCAATTTGCGGATCGCCTAATCCACGCTGTAGAGGGATCTGAGCTGCCCCTGGCGGCCAGAGACCCAGTCATTGTGGACTGTTTAAAACAGAGGTATTGAGCGAACTGCTCATGGATGTGGACAACATCAGACATGCGGTGTTACAAAACAGAGCCGCAATAGACTTCCTCTTGCTGGCTCAGGGCCACAGATGTCAGGACGTGGAAGGTATGTGTTGCTTCAACTTATCAGATCACAGCGAGTCGATACACCAGAAGCTGACATGGATGAAAGAACATACGCAGAAGATAACGGTCGACAATGATCCGTTTGGCGACTGGCTGAAGAACCTGTTTGGCGGACTTGGACCGTGGGTCATCCAGATACTCAAAGTAGTTGGTGTAGTACTCTTAGTGTTTATTTGTATTCTATTTTGCTTTCCATGCTTAATGGGATGCTTGCAGCAATGCTTAGAGAGAATGATGGAGCAAGCTTTTGATCAGCGCATGGAATACCATAGGCTACGAGAACGCTTGTAGTAAACCTTAGGACAGATAAAATGAAATGCGCACTTATATAATGTGCAAATATTATAGTTTAAGCAGTAGAAGATGTAGTTGGGGAATAGATTAGAAAGGGTCTGGGGAACTTGCGTGCGCGCTGTAACGGTTATCATGACTTTTTTGGGCACGGGGAGGGGGAAAATGTTGTAGGCTGCAACCGAAGGTACGGGATGAGACGCGCTAGGACCTCCCCTGCCCAGAGATTGTGGGCGTAGACAAAGCAAACAAAGAGATAAGGGAGATAAGGAAGGATATATAAGACTTTGTAACGATGCAATAAACGCCATTTTGCCGCTCACCATATTGGTGTGTGCACGCGTCAGGATAGTCGGGGACTAGGTGTTAGTCCTTGCAAACAGGCTGCAGTTCACGAACGGAATATCTGGTGCGGAGTAGTCAGCAATAACTTATGCCAGACTTATTTCAGAATTTAAACTCAAATAAAAAGCAAATAATATCTGTCTGAACTCCATTTATTTCAGTTCAAGTTCCTAAGTGTCAACTGAAATCAGTCTCCGGACACATTTTAAGATAAAGTGTTGTTTTTTTTCTGAAGTGGCAAAAGTTTGGTTATGCATTTTCTGATGAGTGTTATTCACTCAGTTAATAGAATGGTAACTACTACTACATAACTACAGTCTAAACATTCTGCAGTGTGTTTAACCAGAGCATGAAATAACTGGATCTTAGAATCTGGATCGTTCTGCTAACTAATTACACCCATTGATCTAATGAGCTAGTATCCATGGTTTTGTCAATACTTCTAAACAGAAAAAAAGGTAGGGAAAGATTTCTGGACTATGATCCTAGTGGCTCTGGATGCTGAGAGGCAGCATATTCTGTGCTGAACTACTTTGGAGATATCTATACGAAGCAATCTGAAAAAAAAAACAAAACAAAAAAAAAACAATGGAATGAACTAACAGTTAAGCAGTATGGCTGAATGGAACTATGTGCCATTGTTCACTGTTCAAAGTCACAGTCACTAAGGATCCTCTTCTGTTTTGCAACATAGACATACTGCATGTTAGAGAAGATCCTAAGATAAACATATAAAAGATCATCTAAATCTAAGGTGTTTATCTACTAGATGGAGGAATTCTTAAGGATTCTTCCAAAAAAGAGTTAAAGCAACAATCTGATTGTGAATCAGCAGTATACCCTTATCATGAAGAAGACTAAAAGTACCCTGAGAGTACAGAAGAGTATTATTGAGTGAAATGATCCCTTTATTCAGCACTAGTGAGGCCACACCAGGAGTAGTGTGCACAGTTCTGGGCTTCTCAGTACAAGAGAAATACGAACATGCTGGGGCAAATCCAACACAGAGCCACAGATATGACTCAGAGTCTGGAGCATCTGACATACAGTGTAAGGCTGAGAGAGTTATGTAGAATAGAACAGCAGAATGAAATCACAGAATCATAGAATGATTTGAATTTGAAGGACCTTAAAAATTATCTAGTTCCAATTCTCTGTCATGGAACTGTTGAGTTGGAAATGTTGGGCTTAGCCTAGAAGAAGTCTCAAGGGAGATATTATCAGTATGTATACACAGAAAATTGCAGGGAGGATGTGAAGAACATTGACTTAGGCTCTTATTTGGTTGTGCCCAGTGACAGGCCAGGAGGCAATGGCCACAAACTGGAACACAAGAGGTTTCATGTGAATATTAGGAAACACTTTTTTACTGTGAAGGTGGCTGAACACTGGAGTAGATTGACCGGAGATGTAGAGTTTCCAGCTCTGAAGCAATTTTGACTTGGTCCTGGGCAATTTGTTCAAGGTGAACCTGCTTGACCACTGAGTTTCAATACTGATTCTGTGCATGTGTGAATACTACAGTTGCAGCTGACTACTGAAAAAAATTAGTAATTAATTATAGGTATTTTGATTCGTGATGCTCATCAATGTTTTATATCAGGTAGTAAAATCTGATTAGTAAAACCAGATTTTTGAATGGTATGTGAAATGTGTGTAAATATAAATCAAAGAAACATAAAATGGAAACAAGCATGTCCAGAGGAAGGCCAGAAAAATGATCTAAGGGATAGAACACCTATCCTATGAGTGCAGGCTAAAAGAGATGGGACAGTGCAGCCTGAAGAAGAGAAGGCTCTGAGGTGACCTGATTGTGGCCTTTCAGTATCTAAAGATGAGTTACAGAAAAGAGGGAGACAGACTCTTCAGCAGGGTATGTGGTGATAGTAAGCTTAAAGAGGGTAGTTTTAGGTTGGACATAAGGAAAAAATTCTTTCACAGTGAGGGTGGTGAGGCACTGGAACACATTGCCTAGAGATGTGGTTGATGCCCCATCCCTGGAGACTTTCAAGGCAAGGCTGGATCAAGCCCTGGGCAACCTGATTTAGATCTGCACATCACTGTTCATTGCAGGGGAGTTAGACTAGATGACCTTTAAATATCCCACCGAACTCCAAGAATTCTATGATTTTATTAGGCATACTGAGTCACTGCTACTATTTTCATAAGGGGAAAATGCTTCACTACTCTGATACATTTTTAGACTGTCACATACACCTGAGACACTCTAATAAAAATACTATGAACATTTCTAGCATCAGTGCTTGATGAAGTAAATCAGAATTTTATACAGGATTGTGTAAATTAACTCGTTTTATTGTCAATACCATTTCATACAAAAAGAAACAGCCTTAAAAAAAGCAATAAAGCTGACCTAATTTTGATGCAAGAAAATCTATTACAAAGATTTTTAGTGCTGCTATGTTTCAATCAACTCAGGAGTTAACAATTTGCAATCTTTTGATCTACTGAAGCCATTTTGTCACCCATCAAAACAACTAAACAAGAACTGCAGGATACAAAAGTATTTCTTGTAGGGATTGATATAATAAAGAAGATACATCATAGGGCTCTATTAAATATTGCAATACAATTTTGGAAAAGCAAAACACAAATACCAAGGGCAGCAGAATCTGCTATAGTAGAAAGTAGAACTTTATGTTTCAGTCATAAAACTTTTTCATTTACAAAGAAGAGAAATATGCTCAGATCTGGACTTTCATAAGCGAGTACCTCTAGGATGATATTTAGGCTATACACTTTGTATATACAATTTGTCCCCTCAAATTGAATGTTGTATTTTAATGGGAGTTATTAACTTCCTCAATATGCCATATTTACCACAGCCTATGACCAGCTCACTCTAACACATTAATCAAGTACTTTATTATATTTAAATTATTTAAATATATTTAAAAAATAATACTTACATAATATTCTAGTGTCAAGCCATCACTGTTTTCCTTAAATTTGAAATAAAGTCACTGTAATAATTTGTGTAAAGTTTAATTTTCAATATTAGTTCTTGATCTATTAAAATACTGATGTTCACGGCATCAAGAATTTCTGCAATAATCTGACCATTCAAATAGTAGGTAACAGATTCATTATTATTTTAGATTATAGCATAAGCCTCATATATGGTAATAAATTTGTTATAAACCAGAAAGGAGTAAATTACAGTCTCATATACAACATCTTCACAAAAGACAGATATAACTAATTTTTGGGTGCAGATTTAGAAAACTAGTTGTTTGCAAGATCATTCTGTTTCTAATAATGCAACTAATATTTTATTACTGGCATAAACTCAGCAGTCTCCCAGATGTATATTAAAATGCATATATATTTCTGTTTGACTGCAATTTATCATCATCTATGAAAAAAATTTGCCACTGGAAGTAAATACCACCCATAAGTACTGACCTCATACTTCAAGGTGCAATAACATCTGGCATTTTGAAGCCCAAAAAAAAACAGAAGGTTCCCCAATGTTCTACATTTTAACCAAGTTTACATTGTACTCAGTGCAAACTAAAGATTTTGTAATTTTAATTGCCAAGAATGCAGTACTTTGTATGTTTCTTCAGGCACGAGTGTTTCTGTCTAAGGTTGTCTGATAACTTAATGAACTTAGAGTCTGAAAGGAGAGGTTTTTCCTTGCTCTCTGACATAGTAAAATAAAGATCCCTGGCTGTTGTGCACATTACTTCAGATGTCTCCTACTTTTGATTGTGTTGGCTACTTTGATCACATCCATCCATCTAGAACCTGAAAAATCACTGACTGCTTCAGTTAGTCTGAGCTAGAACATAACACTGACATACGTGTTAAAAACTTTTCCTGTTTTTAAAAGAACAATATCTATATTAACATGAAGGCAAAGTATTTTTACAAAATTGAAAGTATATTTTTTTTTTCTGTATCATTTTACAATATCTAGATTAGTATGACCTGCAACTTAAGAGCTATATTCATATGGTGCAAGTCATTCATATAATTACATTTTGACTTCTTTTAAGAACTTGAAAGGAAATATTGGAGTTTGGACACTATATCAAACCTGAAGAACTACAATATTACAAGAAATCTCAGCTACTTCTGTAGTGCATATTTTGTGAATGATTGTGAATCTATTCATTCATTACTGATCAATTACTTGATTCATATTTTGTTGTGCATTTTCTATCTCCTCTTATAAGCTTCATTCCCTTTAATAAAGATTCTTGCTTCTCTTCTTGAATGTACAGGCCAGAGAGTACATCTCTTCATGATCACTTCTTGGCAATATCTAGGATGAAAAGCAAATGAACAGGAGGTCTGAAGATTCAATACAAATGAAAGGCAACTGAAAAAGTCTAGAGTTTATTAGTTCTGAGATGGTAAACAGAAAAGCAAATGACAAACAGAAGAGAAAAGATACTTTCGAATAACAAATACCCAGACTGTTTGTAGTCTCTTGTTCCTGTCCACATAATAATCTGATTCATTCTAGGGATGGGAATTTTTTAAAAAGCCAAATAATCCAAAGAGATGATCCTTACCAGGAAGTTCACAAATCATTACAAAATATTTGTCAACCATCAGTCATAGTTTCAGCTGATATCTTTTCTGAACAATTATAACATTTATTTTGTAACAGGGGTAGGGGCACAATTGCCTGCCTTGCTACATCTAATGAATTTCAGAAATCTTGAGAGGCTTCTCTCTCTGTGTGTGATTTTTTGTGAGAACACAGTACTCATCTAGAATGATATGATATAGTGTTCCATTTCTAAATAGTTGATTTAGTCATGTCTGGTCCTATGTCCATCAAAGTGAATTTTTTTTTAACAAGTACTTTCCTCTAACGTGAATAACCAGGTCAGGTAAATTCTACCACGTAAGGCCAATTGCTAGCTTAAATATGTTATCTCTCAAGGAATCTCTCCTGGTATCTCTTCGGCTGATGTAATTAAGACTGACACACATATGTCATTCAGCATGGGAGAAATTTTCTTACTTTCCAAATCTGCAGTTGGGACAATAAAAAATGTAATATCTAGAGATAAGTTTTGACAATCAAATTAAATAGAAAATGTATTTTTTTAAAATAATAATAAAAAGGGCTGTCATTTTTATTTGGTAATATGAAATGATTATTTAGCTAGATTCCCTGGTAGTTCATTCTTCCTCACTACTTTAGAGTCTAAATTCATATATCAAAATTTTTTAAAATGTTGCATTTTTGTAGCACAAGCACAATGACACTTTTCAAATTACATCAACAGATTATATCCACTAAAGTGTTTTATTTCATGTTAAAAAAAAAAAAGAAAATTAAAATAAAGAGAATTGCTTGACTGATTGCTTTCTGAAACTCGTTAAACTGATTAGTGTACATATGAAACTACCAAATTTGTATTATTCAGAGAGTTTTGTCACTGCGCATCTAAAACGACATCTGATGTTTTGGATATCAATAGATTGCAGCTGTAGTCACAAAAGTTCCAGCCATAAGTCACAATTTATCTTCAGATTCAAAAGCAAGAAATATATTTTTAGACAGAGAACGAATTTACAAACCTATTCATTATTCAAAGTCCATACTTCTCTTAGATATGTTAATATTTACTGTGGCCTTATGGAGAACAAGATTGATAGCTGAGCCTGACAGTGATGACCTCTGCATTTCTAATTGCTTTTAAAGTTTTTCTAAATGTCTATCAGTTTGTTCTTCTCTGTAATTATAAAACTGCTGTTTGTCATTTTCTGGATGCTTATATGTTCCTGGAAGACTCTTTTTCAATGTAATAACTACAGTAAAGGGGATTATATTTACTTTGTGTACACCATTTTGGAGGCCCAGGAAGTGTAGAGACCTTAGATTAAACAATAAATAAAGATATTTGTACTTATTTATAGCATTCAGCTAGTACAGATGGAAGATTGAAAGGACTAAGACACAAAGGTAAATTTAAGCAATAAATGGGATGTCTGACATTAGCATACAGTCATAACAGGATATCTAATAATATTAAGAGAAAACAAAAACTCCATTTCTTCTCATAGAGGCTGGCTGATTTAATCCATTATGGTTAATTTACAGAATGGTTTAGTTAGAAATTTGTACAGACGGTTTTCTTCGTGCTTCATGAAGATCTCGATGAGCATCATCTTTTATGCTGATCTGCCTGTTGCCCGGAAATTGCCAAATTATCCTTAAAAATAAATCATATCTCAATAGTCTGTAGTCATCTGAATGAGTATGTAGCATCTCAGGGAAGCACTATTAACAACTGAGCAGTCATAGCCTGCTGCAAATATTCATCTATAAAACAGCAATTTCTGAACAAGAACAATGAACTTTCTATGCAAAAGAGGAGCTAAAGAAAGGAGCAGATTTCCAGACCACAGTCATGGAGAAGGAAATAAGATATATGAATAAAATGATTTCTTTTTGTCAGGATAAATGCAGATGGTGGGACCCAGAGCAGAGTTACATGAGCTAACAAATTGATCCCATAGCCTACTCTTCCACAAAGCTCCTACTCAAATCTCCATTGTCCTTCTCTATGGCTCTGGCACTTCCTTGTACACAACATTATCCAGAGCTCAACATGTTTGTAGTACTCTGGGGAAACAAACAAGGGGTGTAACTTAGGGACTCAGGAATTTTGCTGTCAGGTAGCATAACAAAGACATAACAAAGGCACAACAAAGCTGAAGTGTACTCCTGATAAAGCCATCCCTTTAATGTTCTATTCAAAAAAACAGTAAGATCAGAGATAAAAATGCTGTTTTTCTTATGTTTACTACACAAGATTATTGAGGCAATGAGGTATATGAAGTGGCAGTCTTTGAAATACCCTCTCACACTGAGTCATTATTTAGCAAGTCTTGTGATTTTTCAGTCAGAAACAAAGTTTTCAAACTCTTCACAAACAATTATGATATGCTTAAGTTGAATAAGAAAATTGCTGTTGACAGGATAACCCCACTAATATTTCATTACCAGTAGACATCAAATACATGTGTTGAACCATAAATTACTGACAATTGTAAAAATTTGGTCTACTGACTCCAAAATTTATACATGTACACCCTGAGATAGAAATCCCAACACAGTGAAGTATTGTCTCATGGTCTAGCTTTGTACCATACTGCAAAATTTTTTGACACTATTGGAAAGGCTACCTCAGGCAGTATCTGTGGATATAGGAGGAAGAATCTAATTTCTATCCCTGAGCTACACTGAAGGTTAGCTTTTATCTGCTTTTTTTTTTAAGATCTGACTTAGGCTTATGTGATTACATCTCCCTATTTTACTTATTTATAATTACTGCTAGCCTAAATTTCAGTTTTACTCTTCATTCTGGATTCCCCAGAATCTGAGGGATATGGATCTGATGGAGAAAGTTCAGTGAAACACTGTGAAGATATTTCAGAGACTGGAGCACAGTTCCTATGAAGATAGATGGAAGAGAGAGACAGGACTTGTCAGCCAGGGGAAGAGAAGGCTCAGGACGTATCATATCAATGTCTACAAATACCTGAGAGTGCAGAGAGGGTGGAGCCAGGATCTGTTCAGTGGTGCCCAGTGACAGAACAATAGACAGTAGCCACGAACCGAAACACATGAGGTTCTACCTGGACATCAAGAAACGCTTCTTTACTGCATGGATGCCAAAGAACTGGCACAGCTTTCTCGGAAAATTTGTGGAGTCTCCTTCCTTGGAGACAGTAAAGAACTATCTGGATACAGGTTACCCTGGGCCATATGATCTAGGTGACCCTACTTGTGGATGGTAGTTGGACCAGATGACAGCCAGAGGTCTCTTCCAACCTCAGTCATTCCTGTGATTCTAATAATTATTGAACTACATCTACATAGCAAGGTGCAATATCTAACTCGTGTGTTTATAAAAATGATATTGAAAGAAGTCACTCCTGCTGTTAATAAGGGACATATTTTACAGATGAGACACTGAATGAAGGCAAATACTGTAATAGAACATGGGGGTATATTGTCATAAGTGTCATTATTGCTATTGTTGGATACTAGGTTAAATCCATCACATTTTCAACTTTCATAAAAACTAGGTTTCACTAGAAAATTAGTTTTGCATTGGCATTCTGTTTGTTCTCTTGTATCTGGAATATTGTGCTGATTAACTGATAAAAAACACCAGCATAAAACTAAGACTTTTCTGTTTTGTTTTACATCAAGGGAATTTGGACTGGTGTAAAGTAGATTACATTATGTAAATGAACTGCTGTGCTAATAATCCTACGTAATTGAGTTTGTAACTATGAAGTGTAATTATTTAAACAAATAAACCTACTCCACTTTTATTGAGTACTGAATATAAAATATCACTGATAAAAAAATTTGAATTTGACATCTGCATATTTATTCATAAAACTTGCCATGCTGTAGTAGTTTTGATTTTTCAGCTATTTATTTCACAGTGTAGAAAATTCTTTGTTGGTCATATGGAAAGGTGAGTTCCCCATAGAAGTCTTATTTATACTACCTCCATGGGGGAAATAAATTTTATTTAAATTATATATGTAAATAAAAAGTTATAGCTCTATAAAGTTCTGATTTCTCTCTCATAGTATCACCTAAATACTTATGGAGTAAGTCTTAGAAGACTTTTCTATAGACTGTAATAAAGATAAATTGAAATTATGACCTGCTGGAGAGGAGCTCTGCAGAGAGGGACCTGGGGGTCCTGGTGGATGAGAGGTTGTCCATGAGCCAGCAGTGTACCCTGGTGGCCAAGAAGGCTAATGGTATCCTGGGGTACATTAAAAGGAGCATGGCCATCAGGTCGAGGGAGGAAACCCTCCCTCTCTACTCTGCTCTGGTCAGGCCTCATCTGGAGTATTGTGTCCAGTTCTGGGCTCCCTGGTACAAAAAAACAGGGATCCCATGGAGAGAATCCAGCAGAGGGCCACAAAGATGATAAAGGGCGTGGAGCATCTCCACTGTGAGGAAAGGCTGGGTGACCTGGGTCTGTTCAGTTTTGAGAAAAGAAGACTCAGAGCGGACCTGATCAATGTGCATAAGAACTTCTTCACAGTAAGGGTGACGGAGCACTAGAACAAGCTGCCCAGAGAGGTTGTGGAGTCTCCTTCTCTGGAGACATTCAAGACCCGCCTGGATGCCTACCCATGAAACCTGGTCTAGGGAGCCTGCTTTGGCAGGGCGGTTGAATTCAGTGATCTCTAGAGGTCCCTTCCAGCCCCTACAATTCTGTGATTCTGTGAAACTTTCTGCATTGTTTCTAACTTTTATAGCAGTCAGAAATGAATATTTCTTCCAAACTACAGAAGTATATATTTTATATATTATATATATAAATATTATATAAGTAAATATATATATATATTTATATATATAAATATTATATATTTTATATATTATATATATAAAAAACCACATTAATTAAGATATTCCCATGTTGTCTTTGGTTTACAGTAGCAGTCTTTTTACAGACTGATTCTTCATTTACCTTCTGGGATGTTTCTTAGTTACATTGGACCCTGCAGTGCTGACTGCTGAGATTGTCTTGCTGTGCAGAAATCCACATCAGACTTCAAAATTAACCATATGAATTCCCACTTTATTGAAAACAAGGGAACAGGAAGGTAAGGGACTTTACCCAGATAAATCCCAACACCACATACTTGGGCTGATAATAATTCTTGCTATAGTAGGCTAGGCATAATTATATTTAATATTAAATGAGACTCTAAGTTAAATATTGTTATCTGCCTTTCTGGTCATTAACTTTAGAGTTCTGTCTTGAGAAATCTTTCAGCGATACATTTACCAGACTGTTTGTGTACCTTTGTCTTCAGTTATGTCAAAGGAACATTTTAACTCACCTTATTGAATTTCAGCAACAGCAACAACAAAAACATAAAACAAAACCAAAAGGAAGTTTGAAGATTTGTCAGCGTATAATATGGCAGAGAAACAATATCATTTTAGAAAAATTCAAAGAATGTCTGTCTGAACATCAAGTGAAACATTGTGCAAATAATAGAGATAACATGAGGGTCTTAAACATTCAGAAAAATATTATCTATACTGATTATAAGTGCTTTTGCTAGCATAAATAGAAGTGAAAATGTTTTACTACTTGGCTAAATATTTGGCCAAATATTCTCAGTATCTAAGTGATGCTTTGTTTTAAACTTTGCTTAGTTTTAAATTGACCTTTGAATTTGGACCTGTGAATTGTGAATTTCATAACTGTGAGACCCAGTTACAGAAAAGCTTAAAGAGTTCCAAAATTCTAAGTATAAATATTTGTCCCATTAGAATCAAGCTGACATTCCACCTTTAATTTTGATTTTAATATTTTGACTTTAATTCAGTCATAATGACCTGGGTGTTTGCAATTTTACTGACATCATAGTCATAATACATTGTATCATAGGAAATATCACTAAAAGAATAAGTAATGTAAGTATTTTGCATATGTATCAAGAAAAATAATTATTAAAATGTGTTGACTTACAAACCACCTTTTGCATAAGGAATTATATTTTACCTTTACAGTGCAGAAGTTTTGTTTCCATGAGACAGTCTAGTCACTGTCCTGCAAAGATGATTTAGACATACCTCTTATTTTGAAGACAAAAGCTTGAAAGAATAGGAAAAATGTGCAAGAATTAATTATTCACTATTGAAAACTAAGAATAAGTAGATTCTTTAATGATAGTGATTATTGACTTGTTCATTTCAATTAGAAATTGATTATTCAATATCTTCAAAATTGATTTGCCAAAAGAACTTTAATTCTTAAGGAAATACTTAGATAATAAATAGGGAGGTTATGGAATGTATCTTGTTCGCTTAATTGATTCTGATGTGAAATTTTGATCTTAAGCATATGCAGGAAAGAAACTACACATGATAAATAAGTTAAGTACTGAGTATGCATATACAAATAGAAATTAAATTGCTTCATTTCTGTTATGCTGTAGCACTGACAACTTTATCCAACACAATTCAGAACCAGTGTTTTTTGTTTTCCTTATGCCTACAGTGAGGAAATTCCCTCAAAAGAGGTTAAGATTTATTCTCCTGCATGAATTCAAAATGTCTTATTAACGTAACTCCCTGGAACTATACTAATAATGGAACTACTGGAACCTGGAACCACTGTGAAAAGAACAGGGGATGAGTAACATTTACTCACAACTTTATAGCTTAAAACTGCCATAGAAATGTTCTTCTTCAGTTCTTGTATCCAAAACATAGAAGAAAGTTCCTAATCACTTGTATTGTGGTATTGTACATAAAGAAGAAAAAAAGTTGTTTCAAGGCAGGCCATCTCATGTAAAGGTTAGTACACAGCTGTGACAGTGTGCTTCTCCCCTGACCTTAATGTCTTCCTTCAGCCTGGCCATTATGCTCAAGGCCTTGCTTATGAAGACAATGAGGCAACAAAGGCTTTGCCCAAGACTGATAACAATCAAGGTACTGCAAGACAGATAATGACCACAAGACTGTTTCACACTGAATACTCAGAGAACTGATAGCGGACACCTGATTCAACATGGGCCAGTTGAGCATGTGCTAAGTACTATGACTGTGAGTCAATCATTTTACCCCATAATGAGTGAGCAGCCCAAGAGTCCCTTGCGCTCATTACTGCATGGCAGTGGGATGCAGGATTTCCCTCTTGAACAGGGATGCCTATTGAGGTTATGCTTGTGTATATAGTTAATTCAATACTTGAAATACCTTCTGAAAGAAAAAAAAAATCACATTGGCTTTCCAAGAGAAATGCAGTCTAGCTTTTGACATTAGGAGTTTTACTCATTTATTGGAAGATGAATCAAACTTATAGGCTGAGAAAAAATAATAATAATAAAAAAATAAAAATATGTAATAATTTGAAGAATACTAGGGTTAAAAATTGTATGCATTTTATTATTGCTGATTTATTCGGTATGGAGAGAGGAAGAATTTCAAAATAAAAAATAAACTGTGGAGAGTGAATGTTGCTGAAAAACATTAAAGAACTAATTAGCTATCCATATAAATATTTTTTCATGTATGGATACATAAACCAATAAAAATATCTTAATCCACTCAATAGATCTGGATACTGGCTTACTTAAATTATAACGTAGACCAGGAGCTTGAGTCTAACTTTAAATGCCAATCTTGGGCTCATAAGCAAAGGGTGGGTCTTCTGGGTGAGACTGATCAGAGCAATTAAAGCCTGTCAGTGCACTCATTTCTTTCCAGCCACACACAACAGAGGACAAACAAGCAGGTTTTATAACTGGTTTTGTTAAATGTCATGACACCTCTATAATGTGGACTATAACAATTAAAAATGAAAGCAGACAGAAATTGCCAGAGGGGATAGATTTTATATCCAAGGTAATATCTGATGCCTCACAAAATTGGGCATGTTCAGCAGAATGTACAAAACTACTTTGCAACTTTAATGATACAGCCAGTAACACTAAACTTTGGTTCTGTATTGCTTTGTTCTTACTTCAGTGTTCGTCACTTTTTCTTTCTGGAGCAAACGACCTCAACCACTATGTTTTATATATCACTGTATGATGACCAAGAGAAAAATAAAATGAGAAGAATTTGAAAAGGCTGTAGTGCTGTAGTGGAAGGGGGAATGCAGATAAAATTATCTGTTTGCATTCTTCTAATGCTTTCTATCCCTGCCTCCATTCATGCTTAGTATTTCAGCAGCATAGGGAATGTAGAGAATTACACTAACAACGTATCTGAAGAAATGTGATGCTAAGGTGTTTTTAATTTAATTTAAAACTGTTTGCCTCTATACTTAGTACATTTTGATGAAGATGAATTCAATAAAAGGCTATGATACACCCTACTACATCACTGAAGAGAGGACATAATCCTTATAGAATTTTTTTTTTTTTTTAAATCAAGATACAGCTCTGGCAGACAATGTTTTTATGCATACTAATGAAATGGATATGCAAACTGTTTTAATCTGACTGCATTCCTTTCTGGAAGTCCCTATCAGCAAAAGATGAGATATAACTGAGCTGCCCAGAGCATTTGAGCAGACAGAAGCTCAATGGCAGGTGGAAATACTCCACATTCAGTAGGCTCATGCAGTGACTAGTGTTGGCTTGACATGCTCTTTGAAATAGGCAAGGTTATAAGCATCTGAATATTTTTGCTACTGAAGGATTTCGTTATAGGTTTCTGAGCAGCCTTACATTGAACATGCCTGTGCAGAAACATTAAAAATAAATAAATCTGGAGATGAGACCTCAAATGTTCTTTCTTATCTCAGCTTTTATTACTGGATGTGGCATCACATGGTATAGAATATACCTTTGGTCAGTTTAGGTCAGCTGTCCTAGTTCTGTCTCCTCCTGGCTTCTTCCACCTACTTTCGCTACTTTTGCTGCTGGAAAGGCAGCATTAGAAGCATAAAAGTCTTTGATTCTCTGTAAGCACTGCTCAGCAATAACTAAAATATCAATGTATCATCAACATTATTCTCATCCTAAATCCAAATCATGCCACCACACTAGCTATTATGAGGAACACTAAAAAAGTGCTAAAACAAAGACAAGAGAAGAAGTCAAGTGATTAGTACTCTACAGAACTCACAAACTAAAAGATAATTATAGAATTCCACTGAAAGATGACTGCATGAGCCAGGATTGGCCTCTAAGAAACTACTGATAAAACTCCTACTTCTTAATATCTAAGGTACTTTTCATCACTTATCGACAGTCCTAGCTATCATGTTTACTACAGGCTAATAAATGTGACATCCATCTACAAGAAGGGCCAGAAGGATGACCTAGGGAACTACAGTCATGTCAGTCTGACCTCAGTGACAGGAAAGGTTATGGAGCAAATCATCCTGAATGCTATCACACAGCATATACAGAACAACCAGGTGATCAGGCCCAGACAGCATGGGTTTGTGAAAGGCAGGTTCTGCTTGACTAATCTGATTTGTGGTGACCTGCTTAGTAAATGAGGGAAAATCTGTGGATGTTATCTACCTAGACATCAGTAAAGCTTTTGACAGTGTTCTCCTGCAAATACTAGCTTCCTGTGGCTTGAATGGGTGGATACTTTGCTGAGCAAAAAGACTGGCTGGGTGGCTGAGCCCAAAGAGCTGAGGTGAATAAGTCAATTTGGAGGCCCATCACAAATGGTGTTCTCTAGGGTTCAGTATTGAGGCCAATTCTCTTTACTGTCTTTATCAACAGTCTGGAAGGTGGATTGAATAGCACCCTCAGTAAGTTTGCAGATGACACCAAGTTAAGTGGCAGCACTGATCTTTAGAGTGGGTGTGTTTTACAGAGGTAGCTGGATAGGCTGTATCGATGGACTGAGACCAACTACATGAGGTTCAACAAGGCTAAGCGCTGGGTCCTGCATGTGGGTGATAAATCCATGAGGCAATGTAGTTCAGGGAAAAGTGCCTAGCAAGCTGCCCATCAAAAATTACCAGGGGTTACTGGCCAATAGCTAAGTAAATATGAACCAGAAATGTGCTCAGGTGGCCACCAGCATCCTGACTTGTTTAAGAAACGATGTGGCCAGCAGGACTATGGAAGTGATTGTCCCCCTGTACTTGGCTGTGGTGAGGCCACACCTTGAATACAGTGTACACTTCCAAGCCCCTCACTACAATACATACATTGAGTATGACCAAAGAAGGACAATGACACTAGTGAAGAGCTGAGAGAACAGATCTTATGAGGAGCAAATAGGGGAGCTGGGATTATTTAACTCAGAGAAAAGGAGGCTCAAGTTAGACCTTATTGCTCTCTACAACTATCTGGAAGGAGGTTGTAGCAAAGTGTGGTGGGAGGTCTGTCCTTTCTCCCAAGCAACAAGCAATAAGAGAAGAGGAAATGGCCTCAAGTTGTGCCAGGTGAAGTTTAGGTTGGATATTAGGAACAGTTCTTAACTTAAAGTGTTGCAAAGCATTGGGACAGGCTTCCCAGGGACGTAATTGTGTCATTATCCTCGTCAGTATTTAAAAGATACATAGATATGGCACTTAACATAGTTTAATGATAGACATGGCAGTGTTACATTAAAGGTTGAACTTGATGTCCTTAGAGGTCTTTTCTAACCTATATGATTCTGTGATTCTAATCACATACACACATATTGTAGTTGCTGAGTTTCAGAGTTAAGAGCATGTCACAAGTCCTTTGACTATCTATTTACTTTTACGTAGTACATATATTATTATTATTATTAGAGGTGATAAAGGAGAATGTGGCAAAGGGGAAGGAAAGAATGCTTGTAATTCTGTATTTCTACCTGTGCTTCATGCATTCCTTAGTCAGCAGTTGTCGTTCATGCAATCATTTCAAGAAAAATGTTTTCAAAGTGTTCTAATGAAAATAAAGGGGCAAGGATTTATTTTCATGTGAGTTTTTTGTTGAGCTATTTTGTTAAATAGTTTGAAAAGATGGAGATAACTTGATGCATGCTATTACTTACATATTGATGCTGTTACTTGTAGGACTTTTGCATGTGACTAAGAGCTGTACATACATTCAGAAACAGTACAAAAATTGAGATTAATTTGGATAAACTAGTTCATATGGTGCCTAGGTACTTAGGATTGCTAAAGCTGAGGGTGGCAAGATTCTAATTCCCAATGAGACACACAGACAGATCACAACAGTTATAAATACAAACCCTAATTTGATAGGAAATAAAATACAGGAAAAAGAATGTACAAACATACATATATTGTTGCATTTGCTTAAAAAATATTTACTGGTAAATTTATGTTTCTACTATGTAAAAAAAGAATTTCACAATTGTTATTTAAGCAATTCTGTCCCCTCAGATAAGAGCTATATCTCCAGGAATTCATCAGGCATCTTCTGAATCTAGGAGATGATGCAACTACAATTTAAAGAAACTTACAGATGATGAGGGACGGTAAAGAGAATGGGGAGAAACTATTTTTCTCATATGAATACACTGAGGATTACACTTAAGTTCTCAGTTCTACAGATTACAAGCAGTGGCTGTAGTTTAGTAATTCATGTTTTAAATCAGTAACTACTTGCAACACTAACATTTTATTTCAGAGAATTAAATAGGCACTAACATGTATTTAATGGAAGGAAACATTGTCACTTTCATGTTTTTGCTGTGAAAGTAATTTTTGATAGGCTTAGGTATTCTAGAGGGAAATGAAGGATAAAGAAACAGTGAAATTAACCAATCCATAACACAGTCACCTCATTCTTCTTCTTGCCATTTGTGTAATTTTGAGACTGCCTGACTTAAAGGATTGATGACATCTCTTCTCATATACGAAGAAGTGTCTATAATCTTTCAGTAATAGGCACTATATAAGCTGAAATCAAAATAAGAGTTTAATACACTTACTAATTATTCATTTTACTTACTCATTTGTTTATTTAATGTCATCTAATGATTCGTGAGAAATATTTTACATGATTATTTCATGAAGCAGAGACAGATTTCAAAGCATGGACTCTACTAAAAATAAATAGCCAGTACTTTTTAGTGAGAGATGAAAATAAAAGTTTATGGAAGACCAATTTGTGTTGATAACTTGTTGAATATATTGCAGAATTACAAAAGTCAGGCACAGTAAAATTTGAGAGTAACACAAGTTCTGTTCTCTGTTCAGCTGCAAAGTGAATACACTTCCTGTACAGGAAGTGTTTTGAACTGTTGCAATTGGTCAAACTAACTGTTGCAATTGGTCAAACTGTTCATTCAGGCCTACTTTTTTTTCTGAATTTCCCTCTCAATGTTTTTTTTTTTTTTTTTTTTTTTTTTTTTGGTCATATTTTTGAAGACTGCTTTTTCTAACCAACTCAGTATTCTTAGTTCTGGACTCAGTTAAAAAATGTAAAGTGCACATTAACTCAAAAATGTAGAAAATAGAAAGACTTCACGCAGTATAATATAAAAAAGTGAAATAAATAAGCTTTTATAAATGAGATTATTTATTTTAACACACCTATAGCACTGTATGGGGTCAAGAAATAATTACAATTTTAATAATTCATTAATATGAGAGATAAATGATCCATTTTTTTTCATAATGAATTGAGAAAGTAAAAGAAGGGGAAAAAAGAGAAAAATGAAAGAATACTAATTTCAGGATTAAACATGGAGAACACTGCAATATTCCTCAAAATATTCAGAAAAAAATGGTCTACATAATTAATTAATAAAGGCTATGTTGTAGATATTTCAAAATCTAATAACATACGATAGAGATACTCAAAGGATTATGGAAGCTTTCCGCGTTTCATAAAAATGGTACTTTATCTAGATCCAGAATCCCAGATTGGCATAAAATTGTCTTTACAAACATAATTCTGAGGGATGGCACCATAAAAATACTGTGTAAATCTTTATGACTTTTTATGTATCTACATGGTAAAAGCTTATTCAAAGCAATTTCTTCTTCAAAGTAATAGTGGTAAATAATTTTCCCTCTTCTAGATAACTTCATTTCATCCAGCTCTTTAAAAGTCATGGAAACAAGTTTGTCATAACATAAGCTTCCAAAGTTGGACTTTAATGTACTTGTGCCAAGAGGAGAAGTATATGTGTCTTTGAGAGTCAAAATCTACATTAATATCTGATGACCTATACTTTAGAGAGCAGATTTTCTTCATGATTTTCCATAGGAACAATGTCTGGCCATCTGTCATTTAATTTTGATTGCTATAATTATCTGTAACAATGTTAGATAAAATATCAAACATTATTTTCTCTTTGAGTACTATATTATACCTTCAAAAAATAGCAAAGCAAAATAATGCTTGTTTTGTTTTTCCCACATAAAGTGTTGGAATTAAAAAAATCCAGAAAATTGCTTAATATTTTTATTATTATTATTATTTTTCATGCCAGTGAATGCAGAGAAGGATGAAAAGTGGGTTAAATTCAAAGTCAAAGAGTTCTTATGAAGCAGAGTTCATAATTTATGACCAGTTCTATAGAAACAGCAATAAAATCTAATTTAAACTTTAAAGGAGATTTGCAACTGAATCTTTCTAAGTACTTACAAAATAAAAACTTTTTAATTAAAAAAGCCTTTTAATTATAGAAATCATTAATTCATACAAGAGCATAAAAAAAAAGAGATGAGGTTATTCATTTCAGTCTTTTAAAGAAGACGTGTAGAACAGCACCAAGGTCTACATGGGATTTTCCACTTCTCTATGTGGTGTATTCAGATTCTCACTTACTATTTCTTAGTACATGTACATGTGCCCAAATCCAGTTTTACTAGGTGCTGTTTCTTTGAAGTGTACAGATATGTACTCTGCTAGGTACATGGAGTGAAAGAGAGAAGACAGAGTTTACCCTGGCTCACATATTTGGATGGATTACTTGCTGATTGGAGGATTACCCTGCTCCTTAGGCTGCTCCCTAGCTGGTAAACCCGAATTGTGTTTTTTTCTTAAAACCTGGAGTAAAAGGATGAAATGGGTATGTGTCAGACTTGGGAACTGTCTAGGTTAAGCGCAGTCAGAAACACAAACAGCGTACCTTCTTTAGCATTTGTGTCACTTATCTTTTGACTACAAGTAAACAAGCCAGCTTTTCTTCATCACCAATAAGGAGAAATAATCTCTTTTATGTGAAGATTCATTTAATCCATGTTAAAGAATGACTTTGAGGGGACACAGCCAGCTGATCCCAACTGATAATACAGATAGTGCATACCATATGAGATTGTGCTCAGCAATGATATCTTGGGGAATAAAAGAGAGGGGATGTTCAGAGTTATGATTTCTGTATGCCCAAGGAAATGTTACGGCTGATGAAACCCTGCTTTCCTGGAAATGGCTGAATATCTGCCTGCTGAGAGTAAAAAGTGAATTAATTTCTTGTTTTACTTTGCTTGCACACACTCATATTACAATGCCTTTATCTCTACTCAGGAATTTTCTTTCTTTTGCCCTTCCAGTTCACTCTTGTACTGCTTGTGGAGGGTGAGCAAGCAGCTGGATGGGTGCTCAGCTGTTGGCCAAGGCCCACCTACCACAAGATCTCTATTTAGTTATCAAAACCCAGGACTGAGACCTATTAGGCCTAGTCTACCTGACTTTCTGTAAAAGAACATGCATTCATTTGCTTTACTTCTGTTTACCTTTGCTAGTGGAACCATAATGTTGTACAGAGAGCAGTAACAAGTAGTTATTCTGTACAGGGTGAGATGTTTGCAACTGTGACATACCAGTGTAATGCTGTTGTATGTGAGCAGAGGCCATTAGCTGTGGATTTATAGGATGAGGCACAGGGAAGTGCAGGTGGTAAGAGAATAACTCATCAGTGCACTGTTAAAGAATTTCAGCCCTGGAGCAGGATGAAACTGGTCTTAAGGGAATCAAGAACAGTAAAGCAGTATGTAAAATGCCCTGAAGGACACTATATCTAGGAAACGGAAGTGTATCATGAAGCTATAGAGTAATGAGAAAAGAACAAGTTATAAATGTGTACTAAAAAAGCACTAAAAATAGCCCCAGACTGGGGATGAAGAAGAAACTATTGACATTCACCCTGGCAAAATCCTCCACAGAGTGACAACTCACCATAACCCCCTAGCTCACCACAAACACCACAAAAGAAACACAGACTTAGGACACAAACTGGGAATTGCAAAGATCAAGAGAAGGACGTACCTAACATCAGGGAAAAAAAAAGGTAGGAAAAGTATATAAATTGTGTGAATAACTTTATAATTTTAACTACATTCGATTATTGACACCTTTTTATACATAGAAGTGCATTGATATAGAAGTATCCTGTTCAATAATTGAAATTATTCTTGGTTTAGACTAATTACATCTTGGTTAAAATTCAAGTTATACTAACTCTGAATTTTTGTCTTTATAAATAAAATGTATTTCCTCACTGTTCCCATTAACAACATTTTGAGCTAACTGTAACATTTTACATGACTTTGCAGACAAAAGTGCCATAAATAACGGAACAGAAATGTGTCACTACTTGAGAAGGAAAGTAGGATACCTTTATATTAAATTTTAATGTATCAATATATTAATATATTAATTAATATATTAATTAATAATTGATTAATAATTAATATGTTAATTAATAATATATCAATATATATATATTTAATTTAATTTTTGTCTTTATATTTCATTATCAGAATATTAGGAACTTGGTAATGTTCATGCTCCTTAGTGTGAACCAAAAGTTTCTTCTGCTGTTTGAGATCTTTCTTGAAATTCTGTATGTAATAAGGATCTAAGATTATCTGGAGGAAGCAAAAACATAGATAATAGAAAAAGTGGAAATTACACACATACACACATAACCAAGCATGATAAACAAAAACAAACAAAACCCACTTTTATTCTCAAAACTATTGATATCCTGAAGCTACATCCAACCAAGTGTCAATTAGAGGCTATGCTGGCTCAGCATAGCTGCTGATAAAAGCAGACATCTGCAAGAAACACAATTGGCAGTTTTTCTATTCCTAGTCCAATTTATTTTACCATTTTCTTTTTTTTTTTTAAATGAGGATTATGTCCTATTCTGATAAACAGCTTCCCTACCTTCCCGTTCATCCACTAAAAATTATGTAAGTGTAAATATTCTAAAAAACTTTAGAAATGTATTCAATTTAAAAAATAAATTGATATCATGGACCTATTTTAGACGTTCGGAAATACAACTTTTAAATTTGATTTACACAGTCCACAAACTCCTGATGTATTTCTGTCCTATAGCATGGTTAGTTATTATAATGTTACAGTTTTAGCACTAAACTTCTGCTAGTACCATTAATGTCTCAGTAGCAGAAATATTATTCCCCAAAGACACTTTCTTAAGCATGCATTGTTTAAAATAGACTGGAATGGATGGACAAATAAATAAATAGGAAAACAAATGTGAATTAAGTAGTAATATATTTAGAAATACAGTGAGTGCAGAGGGAAAGTTCTCATAGTAATGAAAGGATAGCTCATGGAACGTTTTATAGCAAGTCCCCTGTGAAATATCTATGTCATTTGATTTTATTAGTTTTTCCAAAGAAAACTAAACTTCAAGAATGCAGTCTCCAGTCTGGTTCTACACATCAGGTAACTTGAAATCATTGCATGTAGAAATGGATTTCTATACCTTGGTGGAAGTATAACTTCCAGAGCTTTGGGAAACTATTATTAAACTGCACCATATGAAAGGTCAGGAGGAGCTGCTATTTGGAAAGAGTTTATTCTGACTCTCCTGAATGAGCTATGACTTGAACATCAGGAAGACTGAAAGGTCCTTCCAATTGTTACTTAGAAAATATTTTTTCCTCAATTGTCAGAGCTACTTGGCAAAGGAAAGAGGTAGACATGTTAATGATTCTGTTAAAAGGAAAAAGTGTTTTTTCCTCCCTGGAGTTCTTTATGGACAGAGAAGAGGAGAGTGACAGGAAAGTAGAAACGAAGGCATACAGTGAGTGTACTATGAGTGTACTTTTTTTTTTTTTAAGCTTGAATATCAAAAAACATAGCTGCCCATTTCCTGTTATTAAATTAGGCAAGCGTTTTTTTTTTTTTTTTTTTTTTTCCCCCACTACATGTACTTATTTACTTCGGGAGTTTTATTAAAACTTTTCCCCTGAGTTTTTGGTTCCATAAACTAAGTTGTCTGGGCTACATTTTCTCATATTTTTATTAAATATGCACTAAATTTAGGGATTTTGGTCCATTTAATATAGTGCTACAGAGGAAATTACATCAGATTTTTTTCTCATGATTCTTCTGCATATTACGAATTTTCAGCCTTTTCTCTTCAAGGAAATTTATTCTTGATAATATTCACATGACATATTTTAACTGAAATGTTTGAAACTAGGGAATTTGACTAAATTAAAGAAGCTGTGTTGATTTCTTTGAGATAAATAAGACAGCACTTGTGAATGAAAGCAGTGATGACCTGAGGTAGTTACTATTTACATTTGCCACTTGATACGATTCTCTGAATACTGCTGACTACTCCGCACCAGATATTCCGTTCGTGAACTGCACCCTGTTTGCAAGGACTAACACCTAGTCCCCGACTATCCTGACGCGTGCACACACCAATATGGTGAGCGGCAAAATGGCGTTTATTGCATCGTTACAAAGTCTTATATAACCTTCCTTATCTCCCTTATCTCTTCGTTTGCTTCGTCTACGCCCACAATCTCTGGGCAGGGGAGGTCCTAGCGCATCTCATCCCGTACCTTCGGTTGCAGCCTACAACATTTTCCCCCTCCCCGTGCCCAAAAAAGTCATGATAACCATTACAGCACGCACGCAAGTTCCCCAGACCCTTTCTAATCTATTCCCCAACTACATCTTCTACTGCTTAAACTATAATATTTGCACATTATATAAGTGCGCATTTCATTTTATCTGTCCTAAGGTTTACTACAAGCGTTCTCGTAGCCTATGGTATTCCATGCGCTGATCAAAAGCTTGCTCCATCATTCTCTCTAAGCATTGCTGCAAGCATCCCATTAAGCATGGAAAGCAAAATAGAATACAAATAAACACTAAGAGTACTACACCAACTACTTTGAGTATCTGGATGACCCACGGTCCAAGCCCGCCAAACAGGTTCTTCAGCCAGTCGCCAAACGGATCATTGTCGACCGTTATCTTCTGCGTATGTTCTTTCATCCATGTCAGCTTCTGGTGTATCGACTCGCTGTGATCTGATAAGTTGAAGCAACACATACCTTCCACGTCCTGACATCTGTGGCCCTGAGCCAGCAAGAGGAAGTCTATTGCGGCTCTGTTTTGTAACACCGCATGTCTGATGTTGTCCACATCCATGAGCAGTTCGCTCAATACCTCTGTTTTAAACAGTCCACAATGACTGGGTCTCTGGCCGCCAGGGGCAGCTCAGATCCCTCTACAGCGTGGATTAGGCGATCCGCAAATTGCTGAAAAGATTCTGTGGGCTCTTGGGTGATTATTGTCCATGGGGCCGGGGGTTCTGCATCTCTTGCGAACCTTTGGAACGCTTCAAGCATAGCGTCCGTGGTGGCCAACAACTCCCCCGGCTGCAGGAGAGCTGCTTGGCTCTGGGGTGTGGCCATTCCATCCGCCATCCCCAGAAGCCTTGCCATATTCGTGCCCCTCCTCCCCCCCCCCCCCCGCCTTAGAGGGTGGTGATCATCTCGCTCCTTCCGGAGCAATATTGGCCTGCATTGAGCTCTAAACTCCTGTTCCCCCAAAGTATATTGGACCGGCTTAAGCGCCATTCTCATCAGATTTGTAATATCATGAGGGAGGAGGGGGCCATGCGCGGTCAGTGCCTCCAGGGCAGATGTGGTAAAGGGCGACTTCAACCCCTTTTTCTCTATCGCCTCTATAAAGCGAGTGGTGCCTTTTTGATCCAGCGGCACCCAGGTAGCGCCATTGGGCTCCGCCACCACTGGGAACGCTCTCACAGGCAGGCCACTGCTCTCCATGCCCTCCTGGATCTGGGACCAATCAGTGAACTGCTTGGGAGGGCCAGTGGCCACCGCCCCCTGCTCGGTCCCGCCCCCTCCATCTGGCTCCCTGTTAGTTCCCTTATATGGCAGTGTTGTGCCACCCCCACTTGAGCAGTCACGAGAGCTGTTACAAGAGCCACCCCCTCCCCCACCCTCATCCAGCAGGGCAGGATACAAGTTCGGGCGGGGGTAGGGAGGTGGGGCCTCCTCCGGGGCAGCTGGGGCAGTTGGATAAGGATTACCCAACGGCCGGGGCGTTGTCCGTTGATCGTTCCGGGACTCGGGCGGCGCCTCGGTGGCAGGAGAACATCCTGGGCCATCTGTAGGGGAAGCGCAAACCCCCCGCACCTCCCTCCTTCCCATTTCCAAACTCCCACCCTGTCCCCCACGACCCGCAAGCCCTACCAATTTTTGTGCCGTATACTGTGCTTCCTTATCCTCCTTGGCTGCCTTCCATGCCCCCAGGATGAGTCCCCAGTTTTTTAGCAGATCCTTATCTTTCTTGGGCGAGGACATAGCCCGTTGGGCGAGTTTCATAGTAAAAGAATCCCACAACCCATGATCCAGCACCGCCCCCGGGGTTGCCAGGCAGCCCTCCTTCTCTAGCCGCGATAACACAGCAGCTATCTCCTTCTTAGAAGGGGCTGATTTACCACAATAATCCTTACAAAACTGAAGCAGTACATTAATAATTTGCTCCATGGCTGAAGTTCTAAATGCCGAACTGGCCTTCTGTGGCGAACTTACTTCGAAACCACAGACAACTGCGATTCCCGCCTTCCACGCGCGGACACTCTCTTCACACGTGGGCTGGGCGCCAGCCACACCACAACAGGGTGACGCAGTTCCTCACACGGGGCACCAAATGCTGACTACTCCGCACCAGATATTCCGTTCGTGAACTGCACCCTGTTTGCAAGGACTAACACCTAGTCCCCGACCATCCTGATGCATGCACACACCAATATGGTGAGCGGCAAAATGGCGTTTATTGCATCGTTACAAAGTCTTATATATCCTTCCTTATCTCCCTTATCTCTTCGTTTGCTTCGTCTACGCCCACAATCTCTGGGCAGGGGAGGTCCTAGCGCATCCCATCCCGTACCTTCGGTTGCCGCCTACTACAGAATACCCAAGTGAAATGTCAAGGTAGACAGTGGGAGAATAGAAACGAGATATGAGATTACTGTATAAGGGCTTAATTAGTGAGTCATAAACATGTAGCAATCACTTTTGTTCACTTGGAACTCATACAGGATTTCTTTACCTTTTATTTTTGAGTTTTTAAATGAAAATAGATTTTTATTTTTTTATTATATCAGTATGCCTTTAATACACCAACTAATTCTGAGCTATTATAGTTTATCTAATACTTATAGATTTGACATACAGATAACCAAAATTATCAGGCCTCATTTTCAGTTACATGAGGACCACTCTCATTATTCTACAAATTAATGTACTGATCCTTAATAATATGTGAGGAATAATTTATTTCTTTTTATTCATCATCTTTATTATTTATAATTGTCATCATATTCATGAGCATTATCATGATAATTTTTATTTATCATTAGAGCAACTAGTGGAGTTCTGTATGAATATTAGAGACCAATTAGATATTTTCTGATCAGTTGTAGATATTCTGATAACAACTAACTATACTACTTATGTAGAGTTGAGATTGTGTTCTATGAAGTTTCAGTACACCATTCACTAAACTGTAGATGTTTCCTGGAGGAATAAAATGCCGTTATGCTAATCATGTTATTCATGATCATAAAACTGCAAACAAGATAGAAACAAATGCCAGTCAATAAGAATTCTGTATTCTATATAAATGTCTTCAAATGTAAGTCTGAAAACACCTCTGACCAAATCAACTACCTGAACTCAGCACTGAAATATTGTTCAGGCTTTGGCTGGCACAGAGTTAATTTTCTTCCTTGTAGCTAGTATGGTGACAAGTTTTGGAGTAAGGATGAGCATAATGTTGATAACACACTGATGTTTAAGTTGTTGCTGAGCAGTTCTTAAATGGAATCAAGGACTTACCAGCTTCTCACACTGTCCTGCTAGTAGTGAGGCTGAGGGTGTCCAGGAGCTGGAAGGGAACAGAACCAGGACAACTGACCTAAACTGGACAAAGGAATATCCCATACCATATGATGTCATGCTCCTCAATAAAACTGAGTGCAGTTGGTCAGGGTGGTAGGGTCTGCCACTGTTCAGGGATTGGCTGGGTGCCCATCAGTGGACGGTGAGCAATTCCATTTTGCATCACTCGTTGCATATTCTTTTATTATTATAATTATTTCCCTTCCTTTTCCATTTTACTGAATTGCTTTTATCTCAGCCTATGAGTTTTACTTTTTTACTGAATCATTCTCACATCCCGCTGTGTGGGGACAGAGAGAATGCCTGCGTGGTACTCAGCTGCCTGCTTCATTAAATCAAAACAAATACTTAATAATTAATTTGTGGCCACCAACTGTAAAACCAGACTGCCTATTTTAGGTAATGTGTTTTTTACTTATAAATTTTGTGTTATGCTGCGCTGGGTAAAATCTAGTGATAAAGTCAGAAATTCTCAATAAATTCTTGCTGTTATAAATACCTGAGCTCTCTTACCTTCTTAACAGTCTTGGTTTGAAGTTGTACCTTTTGTGCAGTTTCAATATTTTCTCCCATTTTCCTAGGGTACTGTCTTGGAAGTTAAGACCTAAGGTGATTATGTTCTGCAGCCTGGGATAGATGTAGGACTCAGATGCTCAATGACTTGAGAAGGGTTGGAACTACTAGGTAATTTCACAGTGATTGCTGTCTGTACTCTACATAAAATAAACACTGAAGATATTAGACAAAGGATTTTCACTTCTAAATTCTCAGAATCTTCTGAGAGTAGGTTGTTTTGGAAATTCTCTTGGAATATCTGACTGACATTGAACTTCAGGAATGATTTAGATGACTTTTTGCTCCTTCTATTCTAAATGTAAATTTCAACCTATATGTAGTATAATTATCACAAAAGTATATGCAATTTTTATGTACTTACCATGCAGTACCATCTGAAACTCATATTTAATATGATTGTATTATGTAATTGTTATATGATTATTATATATGAGCTTCAGATGGTAGTGAGGAATAATTATTTTGGCTTGCTATTTGAGTTTTTGATGCAATTTTAACACCTAGACTTTCAAGGCAGAATTTTGGTGGACACATTCTATTTTTATTGTTGTTTCTTCTAATGCCCAATTTAGAAACTTATATTCAAGAATCACAGTGGTCCATTTCAATTTTGTAAAACTGTTAAATGAATAACTGTCTGTTGAATTAAAACGTTCTTTGAATATAAGACTGTATTTCATAGGATTCTTTGATAATGTCTTGTATATTCTTTAGTCCTAGTGCCATTACTGTAATACATTCACATTTAAAATCAGAATAGCCAACATTATTACATCAGAAAGTATTTATGATAAAATATGAACAAAAATTAAGTGAAATGCTTCACTAAAAATGAATAAGTCAACAGATGAAAGCATCAAATTGAAGGTTTTTCTGTAGAATTTCCACATCTACAAATTACTGTCTTCTGTACACACCATTACTTTTCCTAATGGAGATTGTTTTTCTATCATGACAACTGTTAGCTTACATTTTTCAAGAAATAGCTCTGTAGTACTGGCTTCAGCTAAACCTATGAGCAACTTGTTCACCATTAACTTTTAGGCTGCTATGTTTAAATATCAACTGGAAGAAACTCAGAAGTAATAACCTTCCCTTTTAATTTTTCCATACCCTGAGAATGTGGGTCTAAAACAGAAATCTGATTAAAAACAGCCCAACTGTTACTATGTATCTTCATTTATGATCCTTTAATGCAATAGTCCTTGACAAAATAATGAAATTTGAACATACAATATAAGGCTATTTCATGCTTTGGATGTATGGCCCTGCGGTAAGATATAAAGAAAATCTCCATATCAAATATAGATTTAGTATGCAACATTATGCTCTACAATGTGAAAATGGAATCCAGCTTTTACTAAGATTTTTGTCACCCTTCTTTCTGTGAAGAGAGCGCTACCTCCATGCGTTCAAGCCCTGCCAAATCACTGACGTAGTCGTGCTGGTGGAGAAAAGGATAATCGCCTTTCTTTTCATCTTTAACACTCATTCATTATCAAACACAATAAGGCATATTCAATATTGTTTGTGAGACTTATGCTTCATGTGATGGATTTTGATATCTTCTCAACCTATTTATGTAGGCATAATGTAAGTAGTTTAAAACAGAAGCTGATATATCATTTAATAATTGTTTGTAAGCAGTTAACGGACACATACACAGAATTACTTCAATATCTCTCACTCAAAATACTGAAAGTACTATACTCCAACTCTTGGCTTGAGTTCCTATCTTAAGTTATTAAAATAATCATCATTTGAGTAATGTTGCATACTTTTTCTTAAACTTCACACTGCAATAAAGAAACAAGATGAAGGAAATTGAATAATATTGTATAGTTTAGCAGGCTTTAGCAGCCTACGTCCATACATTTCAACTATGATTTATAAAAATATACACATTGGGGAATCTCAGAACTGGAATTGGAAAATAAGGATCTACAAACTATCCTTAAAAGACAGGCTTCTAAGTACCTGTATTAGTATAGTGGACCATCCTCAAAATATGGAGTAATTCTGAGACAGAGCATTACACCACGGATTTTAATAACATTAAGTAATATATAACGGTATTATACAATTGTAATTTTCATATGATGATGAGTAAGGATAGAAGTACAAACTTGTAAAATTGTTAGATTTTCTGTAAACTCTTTCCTTTTTCCTTCATATTAAAATATGAGGGCTGCTCCAAAAGTAATGCCTCTTATTTTATTATGTTGGTTTATGGCAGTAGATTTTGAAACTTCCCACTAATATTCCATTACATTTTGTTACCACGTGACAAACGGCAGCAGAGGGGCAGTATGACAAAATGGTATCTGACATAGAAGTGTTTATGAAGCAAAGGTGTGTAGCTGAATTCCTCCCAGCAGAAAAAATTGCACCCAGTGACATTCACTGATGCTTGCTGAATGTTTATGGAAACCAATCAGTGCATGTGAGCATAGTGAGGCATTGATTGGTGCGTTTCAACAGTGGCAACAGTGACATGGAATCATGTGACCTGACAGTCACATATAAATCTGGTGCAGATTTATAAGAGCTTAGCATGTAGGCTCTGGTGGACAACGGGTTGACCGTGAGTCAACAGTGTGTCTTTGTGGTGAAGAAAGCCAATTATGTCTCGGGATGCATTAAAAACAGAGTGGCCAGCAGGTTGATGGAGGTTATCCTCTCCTACTCTGCCTTGGTGAGGCCACATCAGCAGCCAATTCTGGGCTCCTCAGATCCTTTTCCAGAAAGAGTACAGTTGAGGGCCACAAAGATGGCTGGGGGCCTGGAGCATTTCCTGTATGTGGAAAAGCTGAATGACCCGGTACTCTTCAGCCTAGGGGAAAGAAGACTGAGGGGGGAATCTTATCACTGGAGTTGGATGGGGCTGGGCTCTTTTCAGTGGTATGCACTGACAGTACAAGGGGTAGTGGCAAAGACTTCTACATAGGCAGTTCATTCCAAACGTGAAGAAAATCTTCTTTACTATGAGGGAGACAGAGCACTGAAAGAAGCTGCCCAGATGGGCTGTACAGTCTCCTTCTCTGGAGATATTCAAGATCTACCTGGACACTTTCCTGTGTAGTCTACCCTAAGGAACCTTCTTTAGGAGGAGGGTTGGACTTGATCCTTATACGTCCCTTCCAACTCCTAGAATCCTGTGATTCGGTGATTGTGATGTCAATCATCTTTTTAATGAGAAAAATAAGTGATAAGAATTTTCTTAGTATGTTTTTTTTTTTTTTTTTTTTTGGTCATCTTACTATGTGTTTCCTAAGAAGCAAATCAAAGCTAAGTTCAGATGAAGTGATGGAAGGTATATGATTTCACATATTTAAGTATTACTACATCAAAATTACAGCTGCCAAAAGTATCCAGGAACTACATTCAAGTTTACTACAGAGTGTCAGCAGGCATTGTGATAAATAATCTTTACTGAAGTAAGCAGCTGTGAATATATGGAGTAAATATGAATAATGCATGTAGAATTAATAACATTTTGATGTATTTTACAGGGTACAATTAAACAGAGCTAAATCAGAGCAAATTCTCTAAAAATGCTGGCTATCTATGACTCATGGAGACCATCACTAATGAAACATCGCTAAAATCACATTTTAATTAGGTTAAATACACATTTTGATTATGTTTTCTCCCAGTAAAACAATATGTCATTACAATTGCTTCATATTCATACAAGTGCCTTAGTAATTTCTCTTGGTTAAGAAAATAACATGTCAGAAAGAAGTGTTGTTTAGAGATAACTTCACACCTTAGGTGAAGATTCTAAATGTGCTCATTGTTAAAGGCACAATCGTTTAAAAAAGTCCAGCAATAAATAACAATAATTAAAAAAGGAGACCAATCAAACAGACGGTCCAGTTAGAGTCAGAGAATGGAGATGGTTGTATTACAAAGGTAAAGCCCAAAAGCATATACTCTGAGTAAAAACTTTAGATATAGTATATTTCTTTCCTGCCATTTTATTAAATTTTTGGGTGAACTGGTCAAGAAAAGACCAGAATACTTTTAATGAAGGCATTATACTGCTTGCACAGCCCTTTCGGATAGCAGCTATTCAACCTCATGCTTTTTGATGGTACACTCTGCTCCATCATCCAGACCATGAATTATATTGAACAGTACTGTTTGGCCCCAGAATCAACCAGTGTTCTACACCAGTACTGACTGGACTCCAGTGTGCCACTGATAACAACATTTTCAGCACAGCAGTTCAGAGACATTTCTGTACACATCACTGACAACTCACCTTGACCGTACTTTATTATCAATTCCATGAGGATGTTAAGGAAGACAGCATCAAAAGCCTCACTAAAATTGAAATAAACAACAATCACTGCACTTTATTCACTTATTTAGCCAGTCATCCTACTGAAGAAGGCTATCAGGTGATTCAGGCACCATTTCTTCTCTGCAAACTGATGCTGACTGCATACAATCACCTTCTTTCCTTTCATGTCTTGAGGAAATGACTTCCATCATTCTCTGGTCTATTACCTCTGTGAGGATATAGTTCCTGAGCCTCATCCTTGCTCTTCTGTAAAAGAGGTTTAACATCTGCTTTCCACCAAGCTTCAGGAAACTCCCCAGTCACTACAACACTTCCAAGATAATTGGCAATGACCTCACAGTGACATTGACCACCTCCCTCAACACTCATATGTATGTGCCATAATAATTCATGGGTTTGTGTATGGCTAGTTTGCTTAAATGTTCTCTAACCTGATTGTGCTCCACCAAGGGAAAGTTCTCCTTGCTCTGGGTTTGCCATAAGCTCTGAGGGCTCTGAGATTCCTGAAGACAAAACTTGTCAGTGAAGACAGAGGCAAAGATAGTGCTGAATGCCTCCATCATCTTCAAGCCCCACGTCACCAGCTTTCCTGCTCCATTCTGTGTTGTTTCTGCATTTTCCTGGGCTTCTTTATGCTGCTGACTGCACTTATAAAAGCCTTTCCTGTTGCTTTTCGTGTTTCTTGACAGGTTCAACTCCAGATGGACTTGGATATTTCTAGTTCTATCTCATCACACTTGGACTGGGTCTCTCTGTTAATCCAACATCAGATGTTCCTGTATCCAGCTCTTGTGTTTTTCTTTAAGGTGTTCAGATTTAGTCAAGAGCTCCTTGTTCATCCATTCAGGCATCCTGCAACCTGTTCTCAGCTTCCTGCTCATCAGGATGGATCATTCTTCAGCTCTGGGCAAATGAGCCTTGAAAATCCGTTGTTTCTGCTCAACACCTCTCCAGAGTTATGTCCAACAAAATTCTTCTATGCAGATCCTTCAACAGACCAATGTTTGCTCTTCTGTAGTCTTGTGATCCTGAATTTTGCTGTGCTCTTTCTTCTCAGGATACTGAAGATCACTATCTAGTTGTCACTGCTGCCAAGACTGCCTTTGACCTTTACATCCCTGGCCAGTCCTTCCCTGTTTGTTAGCATCTGGTCCAGAAGAACATCTTTTCCCATTGTTTCCTCAGTTGCCTGTGTTAGCCAGTTGTCATTAATGCATTCCAGAAATGTCCTGGACTGCTGATGTCTAACAGTACCAAGGTTGTTCAAGTCCTCCATGAGGACCAGGGCCTGTGAATGTGAGGATTCTTTGAGTTACCTGTAGAAGGCCTCATCATCTTCTTATTTCTCTTAAATAAGGAGTAGCTTCCCTTTTTTGTCTATCCAGCACAACATTCCTAAAGACCTTGCATCCATCTATTGAAGCATTCCTGTCACCACTGAAATATGTATAAACATAATATCAATAATTGACATAACTAAAATTAAAAAAACTGACATAACTAAAATTAAAAAAACGTAATTATTGATAAAGACAGAAAGAATTGATTTCTCCACAGTCTGTTTCCAATGAAAATTTCTACAAATATTCTCCTATAATATTTTTCAAAAGATTTTGAGTGGATTAATTATGTCTTCTTAAAATATCGTAGTTTATTTTTCAGCTGACTTCTTTTGCAAGCCTAGTGTTTTCAATGCAAAGCTCAAAACATGGAGTTGTATAAGGAGATTTAACCTCAAAAGCAAAGTGTGCTTCTTTGATGAAGAGCTGCAGTGATAGCAGCAGCTGCAGTTTTCTGGAAGAGGTGGATTAGCTGAACAGCGGTGACTGCAGTAATGATTGTATGAGGCATGATAGGAAGCTGGCCCAGATTTCAGTAAGCAGAGACATATGCTACCTCTAAATTTCCATACAGGCAGCTGGTGCTAAATGGTGCATTGGTGCAAAAAGATCTTGTTGACGTAACCTTGAATGGGAATATCAAGTAGAAAGATCTCCTTGTGTCATCTTTATATTCAAATATTGGACACAGAAAGAAACCATCCTTTGGTCATAAATACACTTAAATTGTGTTAGGATTCAAGACAAATCTTTTCGTAAAGTATTTTTGATTAGAAAATGAGAAGTGAAAGTCGTGAAAATTCAATGTGTATAGCTGTGTTAGTGATACATTTTATAATTCCAGATTGAAATGCTTCAAACCATATTAAAACAAAATTAAGCTTACTGAATTTGAATAATATATACATTTCAAATGGTTTAGTTCACTATTAGTATTCAGAACACAGAAAATTGAGTGAGAATACACAGAAACCCACAAGGTATTTCAGCCACCAAGAAGCCCTGCTGGAAACATAGATGAGCTGCTGTTGTCCTGTTTCACCCCAAATATACCTACAATTTCTTTGTTGATAATCTGAGAAGATGTTCTTTTGACTAATAAATTGGCTAAAACTCTGGTTGATATGTCAAATTATCATTTTAATATAGAAGAACTACATCATCCAGTTTTTCTGAATAGAAAGGTATTATCCAAAAGCTGGAAAAGGAGAAATAATATGGTCAAAGCTGTAAACATAGTTAAATATCACACATTTAATTTATTTCTTAGATTGCTCATATTCACTTTTTTTTTTTTTTTTTGTATCAGAAAGGTGCAGCTTGTCAAGGGTTGCAATAATTTTTAGGCTCTTTACATGGATTTTTTTTTAAATAGATTTGAATTTTAGCCTAATTCCTGCACTTGATTAATAAGGAAAGAAACAGAACAAACAAACTCTTTCTATATTGCTCTTTTTAATCTAGCTGTTTGAGGCTGGTAACACAGAGCCACGCATTAACAAAAGAGAAGATAGTTAATTGTAGCGCACATATTACACAGCTTAATTAGAGAAGAGTGGATTTTATTTTATTTTTTTTCCTTTTTATGGAACATTTGGATAAAGATTAAATAGTAAAGCAGTTACTGAGTATTTACGGCAAAAACTTGTGGTAGGAAGGCTCTAAACAAAGCCTAGATAGAGAAGAAAAGATACAGAAGTTAGTCAGTAAAAGACAGAGTTAACTGTATTTTTTAAAGCAAAAACAAAACCAACAAAATAAACAAACAAACAAAAACCAATAAAATAAAATCATAAGTTTATTTAATGGTTGCAGATATTCTCTGTAAATTTTTCAAACCAGTTTACCAACAAATTTATACTTTCTGTAGTAATCTGTGGAAAAACTCTCATGGAACTTCTAGTATTTTTTATTGATTCAATTTTTTGTTTTTTAGCTGCTGATAGATGATCCAGTGTAGCAATAGTAGCTCAACATTTCCAAATGATTGTAGAGAGTTCATCATGGGGGGAACTGGTCTGGAGAAAGGGAGAAAGGAGGGGTAGGGAGAATAAGGTTCTTGTAATGAAGTTGTGGTGTTAATGCCAAAAAGTTAAAGGTAAAATGTAACAGTTTGTCACAATTATACTTCATATTGGCAGGTGTTCTGAACTTTCTGTTTGATAACTAGACATATAAATTTCAGTTCTTAAAGCTTTGCAGCCAATTTAAGGGCTCATTTATTTCAGTGACAGCAAGATATATATGCTGCCTGCCATAGTGGATGTCTGGGGCCAAATCCACCACTTTGTTGCTTGCCTGTCTCATGAGAAGTAAATAGTAGCAATTTTTCAGCATAGGCATACCAGTACAAGGTGTTTAGCAAATAAATGAGCATAAGATGACCTGTGGTGTCCTGAAATTACTAAAATTCATGAGTAATAAAATGATCTATAGATTGTTATCAGAGGGCTGTAGCAAAGGCTAATTTGCAGTCATTGAAGCTTTACAGGATAATTTGTAACTTTTGAAAATTTAATGACTTCATCAGTTTTTACCTATTACTTTTAACATTATAACTGTCCAAAAGCTACTTTCAGCAGAAATCTTTTGTCTAAACAAAATCACAGTCTCTTAAATCATCACATTATGTGACCTGACTTTATCTACAGACCTTTTCATTCACTTCTATCTCAAGGTAACAAAAATTATACATTTATCCTATGAACAGATACTTTCCATTTTGTTAAATCTTGTTGACGTAGAAAACAATTAAAAGTGGAGAAATGCAGAGGGAAAAGGAATCTGGAAAAAGTAATCTAGTGAGAAAACTAAAGCTGATTGGAAATAGACTGACATCACCCTAAAATAAGATCAAAGACAGCAGAAGAAAAATGAAAAGGCAGTACACATAATATCATGGAAATTCTAGGGCATTTCATTAAGGTTTTGAAAAGAGGAGATGTAAGATTTTCGATCCTTGATTATATATCTATTTTTTTCTAATTGATTTAAATTAGTTACTAACACAAACATACTGAAATAACCAAGAGAACAAGGACAAAGAACAGTTGCTCTCTGCTTCATCTACCTGAAGGGTTGTTCACTTAATACATTATTCTTCTGCTATATATGACTTTTTCATTCCTGCTCTCTCCAATATACTCTGCAGGAGGAGGCAACTTTGTATTATCTTGGGTAATATTTCAGCAGAATTAGATGCAAGGGAATAATTCTGTGAGGCAGGAGGGAAATCAGCTTTTTACAGGAGGGAAATAAACTTTTTAGATGTGTAGATAGTGATAGGACAAGGGGGAACGGTTTTAAGCTAAAGGAGGGAAGATTTAGATTAGATGTCAGAGGGAAGTCTTTCAGTGAGAAGTTGGTGAGGTGCTGGAACAGATTGCCCACAGAGATTGTGTCCCTGGAGCTGTCCAAGGCCAGGCTGCATGGGACCCTAAGAAATCTGATCCAGTATGTGATCTAGCAGCTTGCAACTCTGCCTGTGGCAGAGGGATTGGAACTTGAGGATCTTTGAGGTCCCTTCCAACACAAGCCATTCTGTGATTCTATGATTAGGTATAGTGCAAACTCCAAAGATTCTGGTTATTTTCAGCACTGCAAGAGAATACTTAGTCCTGAGTTTATAACTTACTTTTCAAGTGGTGCTGCTGTTTTAAGGTCTCTCAATTCTACATCACCCGTCCCATGTATTTCCTTGTCAGATAAAGAAAAGTACTAAATCTTTACTATACTTTTACATGACTCCCTTTATTCACAGAGCTCCTCACCTCTCATCATTGTAACATAACTGTGTGTTAATGGTATCTCATGTAACACCTTATATTTGAAAAAGAAGAGATTCATATAGTACTAGTGAAGAAATTAACCCACACTAGGGTTTATCAGGGCATAATACCTTTCAATACCAAATGCAAGGATGGATAATATTCCATCTTTAGTAATGACAGAAATGTTCCAGACATCTCTGTCAGGAAACATTTGCATCTTAATCTAGAAAATAGAAAATAAAAAATAGAAGCACACTCTATGTAATCTCTGCTTTCTTTGAAACACATTCTTAATTGAAGAACATGACTTATCAAACCATTTAAAAGAGATAGCTAATTAATGCCATTTTGACAATGTAGAGAAATAGTGACTTTTGGCAGATACTTTAGAAGTGCTTTACGTGATATTTACAAGGAGAATATTAAAGAAAAAAATACAAATGCAACATACGAATGTCTGGAAAGTACTATTCATTCATATATTCAAGGAAGGAAAAGGAAAGATAAAATAAATGAAGCTAGTATGCTTATTTTATAATTTTTAATTGCTTTTTAAGCTTTATAATACATCTGAAGGCAAATAAAATGTAAAATATATTCATGCATGTAATCTTTTTTAGGCTTTTTTTAAGATAGTTCTGTGACAATGCAGAAAAAAATTTTCTTAAAATAATTTTTGAGTTATGATTGAAAATGTATGACTTAGTAAGCATCATTCCATGGAATAGTAATATTACACTTCAAGTTATATTTAAAAACAAAATATAATAAAATAAAATAAACAATTTGCAGTGATGAGTTTCTCCAGACCTGGATTGGACTTCACATACATAATCACAGTGACCTTGCTCTTTATAAAAGTTGTACATAATGTTTTTTATAATCAGAGCATATGGACCATCTAATTAGTCCCAGAGCTTCAGTTGTTGTTTAAAACACAGTAAGTGAGAATTGTTCCTTAAAAAGGTCAACACAAATAGAATACCTGGGGGCCTTTTATTTTGCTACCTATTTATTTATTTGTTAATCATCTTATTAGCCAATGAAGGTGTGTGTCCTTATGAGTTTTCTTGACAGAGCATTGAGAAGAAGAATTAAAAAAAAATAATAAAAAAAGATTAAGAACCCTGATCATACAACCTCAATCCGTCTGCTACCAAAAAAGCTGAAAAATTCTGTTTCATATTCCCTTGGTCATGCTTTCCCTGGAGCAAAGGCTGTTCAAGCTGAAAATAATAGAGCAATGAAGCAGAAATTTATTTTTTTTTTATGTTGTACTAACTTATTTTCCATTTTTTCTCTGCATGTTGTATTTCTTTTTAATTCTCATGCTATGAACATGAAGATCAAGTGCTACCTCTTCTTTAGGTTTTAAATAATAATAGATAGAACCTATCCAGAACCTAATAGAACCTTTAGATAGTTTAAGAGTAGCTATGAATCCCAAGTAAAGATCTGCCTCTTGTGGTCACCGTGAGCCGGTCAGTGTAATACCAGGAAAAGACAGTGCTTCTGAAATGTCTGTAAACTTGACCATATTAATATCACAAAATGCTGGCTCTGACAATTTGGCACTCAGAGAATTAAAACTGAATACTTAAATGTGTCTCTGGAAGTTACCTTTTTAGATAATACATAAGCTTGAACATAACTTGACTTCTTGGCTGCAGAAAGTGTTTTCTGAATTTGTACAATTGCATGAGGACTACATTTACCATGAAATTGCATGGCAAGATCAAACACTATGTGGATAGAGAATCAGAAATGTACATTATCTACCAGGATGAAAAAGAGATCTACTGAATGCAGAATAAAGATATTCAGTTATTTTATTTTTGTTTGTTTGTTTGTTATTGTTTTAATCATCTTCACACCAAGTATACCTATTCATTCAATCTTCTTAACAGTGAAATAGTCAGTTTAGCTGTTCAAGAAAAATGTTATGCTGATTTGGTTATGTGATAAACGTGTCATCTAAACAAAAATCCATGTGAACTGTCACTGAATTTGTGTCAGCAGTTTATGGGCTGGTTCGGCCGAGTTCTGTGACTAATGGGGTGAGGGGACCCATGGACACATGCTCCGGGAAAGGGGAAAGGGGAAAGGGGGAAAGAGTAGGGAAATGGGCCTAAAAAAAAAAAACAGCAGCAACAATCTGAGGAGGAAAGTTAATTTAATAAATATAATATTGGAATGCAACATAATATAATACAATATAATTGGAATTGAAACTAATAAATCAAATAAAATGAGGGAGAGAGTGTCCAAAAACCAGAGGCCTTACTCTAATGCTGAAGGCGAGACGCTGCCAAGATGAGCAGAAAGGGAAAAGAGAGTGCGTCTCATGATATGCGAGCAGTTTTATCTTTCCCTCTGAACAGGAAATGGTAACAGAACAGTGAACAGTCCTCTGGGAGATGTAGTTCTTCTTCTCTTCTGAAAACCAGGTACCCAGAACAATCCATGATCCACGAAACTGGAGTATTAACTCTTTAAATCCCAGTGCACTCCATGATGTTATGATGTGGAATAATTATAACAAAAATCATAAAGCCATGACAACTTGACACATAGATCCAGGAGTTTTTTTATTTTATTTTATTTTATTTTGGAGAATCATTTAAACCACACAGATGCTGTTAATTTCTTCAAATAACTACTTTCCACAATTCTATGGGAAATAAGTGAAGTATTTTAAGAACTGCTTGATATTGCCCACGAACTGAAGTTTTTATCATTTATACATGTCTGAGTATAGTTTACTGGATCAGACCCTAAACTGCATTTTAATTGTGTTTAATGCTCTTAAATAAATGTTTTATGTGCAGATTTATTTAGTAAGTTCTTTTTATCTGATGGTTCTGAAGTGGGAAGTAACTGAACATCTGATGTTATTTCTTGATGTTTGAATTCTTGTTTTTGTTTTCCCAATTACAGAATCACAAAGAATCACAGAATTGCAGGGTTGACAAGGAACCTCAAGAGGTCATCGAGTCCAACCCCCCCAGCTAAAGAAGGTACCCTACAATAGGCTACACATTTGACAGCTAAGTGCTAAAATTACAAATGCTGCACCAGTAAGTCTGAATTAACTTTACAAATTAAATCTTACAGAATAAATATCGTCTTTGGAAGTATTATTCATTTTAATAAGCTAAACTAAATTTTATTTTTATATTACATACAAACTTCAACATACAGCATCTGTGCAAATCAAACAAAAAAGAATCTTACACAATATGGCATATTGACAACCTTTGTCTGAAGAAGTCTCAGGACATCTGCAGTAGAATGGAAATGGATGCACTGGCTGAAGGGTGCAGCAGAAATCTGTATAGAGAAATACAAAGATTTCCAGCTCTCGGTTATAGACAAATTCTGAAACTAAAACATAAGCAGGTATAGATTTTAAAATTTTTAACACATTAGATCTTGTGGAATGTAGTCATTACTATACATATAGTCATTACAATAGTACATAGTATTTATGAGAACTTCTATTTAAACAGACCAAAAAGTAAGAAAGTGGAGTGACTAAAGGGAAAGACACAGATTTTAATCAAAATAAAAGGCAGCCAATTTGGCACCATTATATGTTGCAGTATGAACCATGGTAACAATCTATTTTTGGTCTGATGCTGACTGACTCCTGTGATCTCAGCCAGATTAATTAAGGCCTAATTCCATCACTTTAGTCACAGTGATTAATTCTTTGGGAAGTAATTATTTGGGAACTTCTTCTTGGGAAGTACAATGAATCTTTCATGAATAGCAGAAGGCTGAAACTACTCAAAAATTGATCCCTCTTAGAGTGAAGTGTATCTACTGACTTCCTCCTAATCCTTAAAATGCTCTGTGTACAGAACTGGAATGGCAGCTGAATGAATCATTTATTTATTTTATATTTTGCCAAGCAGTTTCAAAATTAACTATCTCTGTCCAAAAATTCCAATATTGACATTCAACTTAAAATATTTGTAAATTATATCATCTGATAGGTTACTTACGTAAAGAACATAATTTATGTCAGGGACTTGAATATGGAAACCCGAGAGCTAAAGCTGCTGCAGTCCCATTCCCGCATCTGATCTGTTGCAAGGCATGTATTGTCCGTAGGCACACGTACACAGAGCACAGATATATATCATATTCAGGCATGTCCAAATTCCAGCCCATAGGCCTCATGTGGCCTGACATGGTTTGCAATGCGGCCTGCTTCCTTGCAGAGGCTCTTACCCATTAAGTGCGCATTCACCTCTCCCAAGAACCAAACAATGGTGTGAGATCAGCACTGTCTGGACTGAAACCAGGGCATGGAGATGGTGCAGTACAGTCCTTACTAAAGTTGTGACAAATTATTTTATGCATTTTAATACATTGCCTAAATATAGTCCTGTGAACATCAAAAAATATGCAGCCATGCTTTCTGCTTTGATACAGAAATTTGAGAAAAAGCTTCAAGATCAACAAAAAAAAATCAGTAATTTACGTTTGCAACTCCATTTTCAGTCAACATCAATACATTACCCAAAAACTTTCAAATGGAATGTATAGAGTTGCAATCAGATATTCAACTCAGAAATTTGATCATGTTTCTTAAGACCTCTCTTAGCAGGGAAAAATATCACTCTCTTCAGAGTCATGTCTAATTCATGTCATTGTTTTTGGCAGTATGCACATTTCTGAGCAACTGTTGTCAGGGATGATGTACTGGAAGAGTAAAATGTCATAAAAATGATAATCACCTTGAGAACTCACTAAGAATTGCAACTGCCATCGAACCATACTGATGCAGTAGTTTCACAAAATCAAGGGCAAATATCCCACTAGTTATATGTTATTGTTTCTTTCTCTATAGAATATATTTTACAAGTTCTGCTCCGAAAGTAATGCCTGCTATTTTATTATTCTCACAACACGAGAGGCAGATGTTGGTGGTATGGCAGTAGAGGTTGAACATTCTATCCATATCTTGTTGCATTTTGTTGCCATGTGACAGATGGCAGGGGCAAAATGATGTCTGACATGGAATGTGTGTATTAAGTAATGGTGTGCCATTGAATTCCTCTGAGCAAAATAAAAAAAATCTCCAATTAACATACACTTGCTGAGCATTCATGGAGACGAAACAGTGGATGTGAGCATGGTGGTGTATTTCAGCAGTGGTGACAGTGACGGTGGGTCACCTCTGCTGTTGCAGATTTTGATGAGCGTGGCATGTAGCCTCTTGTTCATGGCTGGTGAAAATGCATATCTAATGTTAGTGACTATGTTGAAAAATAGTGTTTTGTTGGTGAGAATTTGCTATAACAAGCAGAGTTTCTGTGCTCATTGTATCTGTTGTAGAGAGACAATTCCTCTTCACTCAGAGCAGCCCTGGCAAGCCAAAATGGTGGACACTCATGATATGCATGCACCTGTAAATGACTAGACATGGATTAGCATAGACCAACACACTCAGCACTTAAACACAAACAGCACCAACATATTCATTCACATTGTTCTCTCTGTCTGATCAGGATGGTGAACTACTAGTGAGGAATATATGCATGTTTATTTATCTGCTCTCTCCCTCTCTCTTTCTCTCTGTGTAAATATGTGTACTATATAGATGTGTATATACAGATACATATGTACAAAGTGTATCCCTCCCACAGTTGATCTTAAACACTTTTTCTGTCCAGAATCTTTCCCTGGATCCTAATCTCCCCAGTCACTGGCACCCAGACATAATGAATTCTTAAAGCCACAAGCCCACTCTTGTTCCTGGTAAAGAGCATTGTACACATGTACACACACACAACATATATGTACACATACACACAAATGCACATATAAACTCTCATCCCAAATGACACCTAGTCCCCACTGTCTCTACAGTGACTGTCTAGGAGTACCTTGGTGCCTCCAACAGCCAGTTTCTCCCATTGTCTCATCTTTAGAGAAATACACGTATCTGGTTCCTACATCTCTTCAACCACTCACTGGCAAGTTTGGCTTGTTCTCTGCTAGTGCTCACATGCTTACTTGCACATCTACTCTCTCTGTAGTCAAAGACCACGGGCATCTGACTCCAGTTGCTGTTACCAGATTACCCCACTGCTTCTCCCCCCTCACGTAGAATAGAGTCCCTCACTCATGAAAGAGTTAAAAGGGAACTTAACAAGAAGATAGGACAGAATAAGTTGATCAGACACAGTTCAAAAAAAATCCAAAAATCTTATGGACTGGCAAATTATTTGTATGCAACTCATCATATTTATTCCTGTACCCTTATATTTTTCGGGGCAGCAATAAACAAGATAAAGTTTAACAAAAGCAAGTGTAGAGTCTTGCACCTGAGAAGGAATAACCGCAAGTATCAGTATAGGTTGGCCATGAGCCAGCAGTGTGCCCCGGTAGCCAAAAAGGCCAATGGGATCCTGGGGTGCATTAAAAAGACTGTGGCCAGCAGGTCGAGGGAGGTGATCCTCCCCCTCTACTCTGTCCTGGTCAGGCGTTACCTGGAGTATTGTATCCAGTTCTGGGTTCCCTGGTACAAAAAAAAAGACAAGGATCCCCTGGAGAGAGTCCAGCAGAGAGCCACAAAGATGATAAAGGGCCTGGAGCATCCCCCCTGTGAGGAAAGGCTGAGTGACCCGGGTCAGTTCAGCCTTGAGAAAAGAACACTCAGAGGTGACCTGATTAATGTTTATAAATATCTTCAGTGTGGGAGTCAAAGAGACATGGCCAACCTCTTTTCAGAGGTCTGTGGGGACAGAACAAGGGGAAATGGCCATAAACTTCAGCATAGGAAGTTCTGCAACAATTTGCAAAGGAATTTCTTCACAGTAAGGGTGACAGAGCACTGGAACAGGCTGCCCAGGGAGGCTGTGGATTCTCCTTCTCCAGAGATATTCAAGACCCACCTGGATGCCTACCTGTGTAGCCTGCTGTAGCCTGCCTGCATTGCAGGGGGATTGGACTCAGTGATCTCTAGATGTCCCTTCCAACTCCTACAATTCTGTGATTCTGTGATATTTTCCCACACTTGTTCCTCCCCAAATCATCTAGATCTATCTTCCATCCTTTTCAATCTCTTTGATTCCTTCTCTAAACATCCTGTAATAAGTATTTTGCAACCCCCAAATGCTCTTCCCTTGCGTCCTACAATATGTCCTGAATATAATCCAGTAATGAAACCCTCTATCTGTGAAATGTTTGGAGAGCCACTCCCAAGTGAGTGTCATATTGTGCCCATGGGGCTGCTGTTCTCTGTTAAGTATTGTTAAGATAACCTAACAATTGCTTATTAAATACAATATTTTTCTCTAGATAGTGGTGACAACTGTTCCCTGACATTTAGGAAATACAGGCTGAGATGACTATTGGGAGAAAAAAAAATGAAAAAAAGAACAAAAAAATAGAAATGGAGTAAGTTAGTAAGGAAAGCAAATTGTTAGTGTAACTGGGAAACCTTGAAAAGTGTAGTGTACAAGTTAATGTAGCCTTGGACAATTCAAACTTTGTATTTAGCATTTATATAGTCAATAACCTCAACTGTCATTGACCTTGGGAGCAAAATAGGACCATTTTTTCACTTGGGTGAACTGTTATTGCAGTTGTATTAGACACAAACATTCATTCCATCAACATCAAGTACATGCTATCTTTTTTCATCAATTTTCTTTTATTTTGTCCTAACATTGTGACTGTAGTCAGTACAGGGAAAAAAGTACTTTGTCTGAATGTTAACTCCATCTCTGGCATAATAATATTGAAATCAGCTGTCTTAACTGTATATTGTCTTTGTTGGGAAATTTGGACATATTTATTTTACTGTTAATAACATAGGCAACATCTCAAATTAAAAAAAATACAACTATTTTATTATAATCAGGAGTGAATTTCAAGTTGAGAAGCTTCTGAGCACAGTCTGAAATGTTATAGATAAATTGCAAGTAATATACATTTCCAAGTGTTCTGCCAATAAAAAGGAATACTAATGGAATATCCTTACATATAAGACCTTTACTGTGTTATAGTTCACGACAAGGGACTGACAGCAGTGGTGCATACCATTCAAATAGCCACATATGTAAATCAATAAGAGTTAACAGATCATAGCATGTTTTAAGTATTTATACTGTAACTGGGTTTTGTTCAGATCAGTAGAATAGAAGTCTGTTTTGAGCCCATTACTAGAACTTCTAAAATATATTTAAATTGCATCTAGGTCTGTTGATTGCACTTGAGATCTAAGGCTTCATTTCAAATTTCCACTTAATTTCAGGAAAAAACAATTCATGCCCACAGGAAATGAATTCTTCTGTGGTGCTGGTTCAGCTACACACAGAAGCATTTGAGAATAAACTTTACCTGTTCATTTTCTTCTGAAAATGTTTACCCTCTTTAAAATGAGATGAAAGAAAAATAAAACAGTATTACTAATTGCACTAGAGTTAAAATAAAGGTCTTGCTCAATTTCATTCAAATCAGGTTCACTAACTACATTCTATCTTACGTGTTGATGTATGCAACTGAACGTATTGATTTAGGTTGTGCTTATGTATTAATCAGTAACAGGTAAATTACCACATTTCAGGAAAGTATAGCTCAGACAGAAACTAAAAACGTATTAATATACAATAAAATGTATGTATGTCTGAATGTCAAGAGAAAAAAAATAGTGAAGTAAAAAAGGAAAAAAATATCCAAGGGGAAGAGATATTATGATCCTAAAAAAATATCTATGACATTCCAGTATATAATATTTAATCTAACAGGGAACAACTCGATGTATATGAAGGAGTACTACATTAATATTCTAATTTATTTTTCAAATTTTGGAGATGTCCACAGGCATCAGGAAAATTGCTGCCCCACAATGGCAAAATGAAGTTGAATTTGCTATCTTGATCAGAATAAGCTTTTCACCTACGGGAATTCTGTCAACCTGGGCTCTTTTTTTTCCTGATTTTAAGACCAATAACTGACTTATTCTCTGCAACATCTTCAGTATTTCCACAAAGGCAATTATATGCCTTTACATATACTTCAAGAAAACTGTATTAGAGGTTTTATTTTAGTGAAGCTAATTCAGATATGATCTTTAAAAAAGTAAAAATTGAATACATTTAAGGATCACATAAGAAATACAGGCCATCAGAATTTGAAAACATATTCAGATAGGCTTTACCATATTGGGCACGGGATAAGAAAAAATAGAGATGAGAGGAGAAAAAAAAAACATGGAGTCATGGAACGAATTTGAGAGAAGCAGTAAACCATCTACTTGGAAATTAAAAACATGGCAAATTGAAATAAATAAATGAATAATCAAATTAAGTTTCTCCCTTGAAAAATATATTTTTAAAATACTGTGTGCAAATAAAAGTTGCTTCAGGGAGATGTTATTTTGTTTCTGTCGTGTTATTTTACCAGGAAAATAATCTGTTTAAAAATTTTGAAAGACTTTCATGTTTCTGATTTTTTCCTTATGTCTCTCATTGCTGTTTTACGTCCACAATAAGTACGAATTACATCCAAAATAAGTATGAATAATCAGATTGATATTACCCAGTGATTAAACCACCTCAAAGCCAGATGCAGCAGGCATCATTGTCCTGATAGCCTTTTCAGGCACTCACTTTGCGTCAGGGTTCCTCATGCATACTAAAATTCTGTGTCTCACAGGTTTGTTGTGATGGTACATGTTTCTCCTGCTTCATAAACAGTGAAAATAAAAGCAGAAAAGGCAAAAGGAATAACTGCTTTACAATTTCTTTTCATATCAAGGAAGAAAAATATTTTGAAAAACATTCCTTCCACAGCCAAATCTATCTTGTTAACCCTCTCTTTATAACCATTGTCTTCCGGACTTCATATTTTGAGCACTGCGTCTCCGAATCTTTCTTCATTTAATTCATAATTCTTTCCAGAACCTTCTCTACTCTTTTTCTTATCCCTGGTCGATCTCTTTTTTCTTCTACTCTCACTCTCTCTCTATTATTTTGTTTTCTCTGAACTTACTGGTCATTAACATATCATTGGGAAATTAAAAAAAAGATCTTACTGTTTGGGAAAAAAATAGAAGAAAACAAATAAATACTTTTTGTTTTCCTCTCTTTCCATACTACTCTTGATATTAGTAGAATTTAACACATTCCACCACCATCTACTCAAGAAATATAAAGAATGGTAATTTTAATTTCTGATTTAGAAAATGGGGATAAAAATATAGCTCAGTAGGGGCCTGAAAGGATTTATGCTAAGCCCATACTTCCAGATCAGAGAAGAGCTGTCAAACTTCTTGTTTTCTTACTCTTTCTTAAATGTCTTGGCCTTGGGATGGTAGACTTATGTATACCATTCCCCTCCATTGTTCACATATTTTTGAGACTGGGCAGGAATTACAGCAATCAATGATTTTCAGTGCTTGCATTTTCACTTCCTAATCAGCTCAGACACAGCAAAAGCTGATTACGCAGAGGAGATGGATTCCATCAATAAATTGTCAGCAGAGGCTTCCAGACCTCGAAAATACTGAATTCTCCTGTGGCTGGGATTTCCTGATGGGTAAGGAATCCTCCCACTTATCTGTGTTTTAGGAGTAATAAAGCTCTCTGTCTCAGTTTGAAGACTGGTCTTTTTCAGCCTGGAGAAGACTCCAGGGAGAACTTGCTGTGGCCTTCCAATACACAAAAGCTTATAATCAAGGGGGAGACAGAATTTTTACATGGTCTGATATTGGTAGAACAAGGGGGAATGGTTTTAAATTAAAAGAGATAAGATTTAGATTAGATGTCAGGAGAAAATTTTTTACTTGGAGGGTGATGGGACAGGTTTCCCAGAGAAGTTGTGAATGCCCCGTTCCTGGAGGCATTCAAGGTCATATTGGATGGGGCCCTGGGCAGTCTGATCTAGCGGTTGAGAACCCTGACCATGGCAGGGGTGTTGAAACTAGATGATTTTTAAGGTCCCTTTTATGATTCTATGATTCTATGGATTTTTTAGCCAATAGGGTAGGAAAATTCTGTGGAGATTTCAAAAATGAAAAATCAGTCTACAAGCCTCTGTAGACACCAGTTAGTAGTCCCTCCTTACACTAGACTCTTCAGAACCATGCTTTGGAAAATTCATTGTAATAATATGCTATGATTTAGTTAGCAAGGCATTTTTGAAGGTGTCTATGTGATTTAGGAGCATATAAAATCCATAAAAAATATACGTATTATAACAACATGGAAGATGATAAAGGCTTCTGCTTCTAAAATGAACATTGCTTTTGGATATTCCCTGAAAGACTGATATTAAACAAAGGGGAAGACGGATTTAATGTCTTGTTGAAACAAGATTTGGTAAAATTGAAGTTCTACTCTTAAAGAGAAAGAAACAGAAAGAAGGTTGTTTCATTTGATAATAACTAATTCCACCGGAATCTTTGAAATCCTTATAGTAAATGACCTTTAAAACAACAACAACAACAAAAACTATTTCCATTTCTTCTCCTGTTTTCTGTCATTTTCTTCACTGAAGTCACTGCAATTCTCTTTTGTATATCAAACAATGTGGGGCACTGCAGTATCAGATTAAGAAATGAATCTTCAGACAAAAAGCATCTCATTGGCACCAAAGTGTGCATGCCTTGAGCCCTGTAGATTTTGAGTACAGTCCCTAATTCAGACTGTAAACAAGTGCCACATACTTGATTAGAAGCAACAATAGGCTGTGAAAAGTTGTAACTACAAACAATGAAGAGTTAATTATGCAAATAAGCTCTTGTTACTGGTTATTGTCTTAGGCTGGACATCTACAGGACTGTGAATGTGTTCCTCAGCCTAAATATTTCAGTTACACATAAGCTTTCTGACAAAAGCAAACAAATAAAAAAAGCCTTCCCAGTGCAATTAATTTTGCCCAAGTGTGTTTATCTATATGGAATACTTCAAAAAAATTAGCCTTTATTGCTGCTGGAAAGAAATAGATGTTTTCATTATGTGAGTCACTTTTCCTTGAAGTAGATAGCCAAGTTGACTTTTCCTTTTTAATGTTTATTTCTCTTCAACTGTTGCAAATGAATGTGTTACAAATCCTAAGTTTCTGAGAGATAAATCCCTTAAGTTCCATTGTGGACTAACGGAAGGTCATTAAAAAGAATGAAGAATATTTGGTCAAATCACCACAAACAACAATTATTCCTCAATACATATCTAAAACTCTTTTATATACCTGTCATGGTTTTATGATTTTCCGTTATTGGTATTCTACATCATAACATCGTGTACTGTATGTACCTGGTTCTCAGAAGAGACGGACTACTACATTCCCCACGGTACTTTACTCCTCTGTTACCATTTCCGGCCAGAGGGAAAAGATAAAAACTTGCAGATCACAAGACCTCTTCCTTTTTTTCTGCCTGTCTCTTGTCCTGGCAGCACCTTGCTCTCCAGCTGTCTTATCGTCGGTAGTAGAGTAAGGCCTACCTTGATTATGGGACATTTTCTCTCTCTGTATTGGATTTATCAGCTTAAATTGTAATTATATTGTATTATAGTGTGTTGTTTGCATTCCGATATCTTATTTAGTAAATTAGTTTGTTTCTCCTCAGATTGTTGCTGCTGTTCTTTGCTCTCAGGGCCATCTCCTTACCCTTTTTTCCCTTTTCCCTTTTCCCGGGGCGTGGGTCCGTGGGTCCCCGTCCCATTCGTCATGGAACCGGGCCACGAAACCTGAATTTATTCTAAGTATATAATAGCAAGAAAAAGTCAAAGTTAATTAATTGTTTTTAATTTTTAATTGTTTAAAATTATTATTTTTTTTATTAGTCTGCAAAAAATTGATAACCTCTCTATTTTTTTATTTATTTTAGCAGAAGTAGGATTATTGAAGTAGAATACTGTTGTGGTTTAACCCAGCAGGTGGCAAAGCACTGCACAGTCATTTGCTCACTTCCCCTCTATTCATAGTAGGATGTGGGAGATAATAATAATAATATAAAAAAAGTAGATAAAAATATATACTAAGATAGGGAAAAGGAAAAGGATCATAGTTATGACCGCAAATATGAATGTAAATAACAAGTGATGCACAAGCCATTGCTCACCACCTCCTGACCGAAGCCCAGCTAACCCCCCAAGCAGCGGAAGAGAGCCAGATGAATTTCCACTCCCTTCAAAATTCCTTCCGCATGATGTCAAATGTTATGGAATCTCCGTTTTGGCCAGTTTAAGTCAGAAGTCCTAATTTTGTTCCTCCCAGCTCCTTGGGCCCTTTGCTGAGAATGGCTTTGGTTCTATATGGCACTGCTTAGCAGCAACTATAAACATTGGTGGTTTTTTTCCTCTAGAACAAAAACATAGCATCATACCAGACACTATGAAGAAAACAATTCTGTCTCAGCTGCAACTAAAACAAATGGACTCAATACTATTTATTTTGAAATTAATATCTTTAGTATACCATATCATTTAGTCCTCATAAATGTTCTGTAGTTCCTCATTGTTGTCATCATGTGATGAATATAATTGTACAATAATTTGAAACTGTAATGTCTGTAGCCAATATTACAGCACAAGAACATGTTAAGAGAAATAGTTTCCAGCATTTTCTCAGATTTCAAACATTGCTATTTTAGTAATAAAAGATATTTCTAAATAGCCAAACTTCCCATGCACAGATGATATTAGAAAATCAATAATATTTTAAGTAACACATTGCTCTTAAAATCTGAAGTATCACATTCTCTGGAAACAGTTTTATTGCTTCCTTTTCCTATTGTTTTTACACTGTGGGAAACATATGTTTAATAGTAATCAGAAAAAATTGAAAGTTTCACAACTGTTATGAAATATGCTGGAAAATAAAACAAAGCACATATAAGGAAAAACTGAATATTCTTAAAAAAGTATTCTGAAACAACAATGGATAATGCTAATATATGAAACACCAGGTATACATTTGCCAAGGAAGAACATACAAATGGGAGAAAAAAAATCATATTCTGGCTCAATTTTCATGAATAACTCTCTTTTCTATTATGTCTTCTTTTGTTTCTGCAGGGAATTTTTTTATAAGTTTTGCCAGAGAACACTGGAATAGGACATCTGTGGCTCCTTCAGGAGAAGGTGCATACAGCACATCATTTCACCACAATCAGTTATATGTTTTTGCCCTGTTGCATCCATCTAGAAGTGATTAACTGTGGAAAATAATAGTAAATGATCGTTTTGGCATGAAGAAGAGTATAGGTTGTCTGGTTTTTTTTCCTTGGTCCCTGAGAGACTGAAGATACTTGGGAAGGCAGAGTCTAATTCTCACAGCTGGAGGATATGGTTACAAGGAGACTAACAGAAGAGGAAGGAACTGATCAGGCGTTCAGCATTTGTTATCTGCCTCACTGGCATCTTTAGAGGCCTTATCTGAGCACACTGAAGTAATAGCAATTCCAAAGCTCTTTGGCTCACACTGTCGTTACATTGGTCTGCTATTACGCTTTCCAGCATCTGTTATCTATTAGTAGATGGGGTGTTCATGAGGGTTGGTAAGAGCTCATTCTTATCATTACTCAGATAAGCTTTAACCATGCAGTTTCTCAGCTCAAATGTGGAAAAAAAATCCTAGAATTTAGTGTATGACCTTTTTATATTTTCCTCCCATATAAACTAAATAAAATATACTCTTTTAGGACAAGGTGGTGCTGAGGATAAGCGTTCTTGAATATCTATGGAAATGTTATAATCTCCTGACAGATATGGCATTGGGATAATCAAGAATTCCTCTTCAGATAGATTTGTTTGTCCTCTTTGTCTGAAGCCCATTAGTTGCAAGGTTATTTGTTCTTTTCTGTCTGACTATTCTGTATTATCTGGAAATAAGGATGTTCAGAATGTAAGTCTGTGCTGTGATTGCATAATTCAACATGGAAATATATCGGAGTTTTGATGGTGTTTTTTTCCTCATGTGTAGTGAATTGTTGGATCTGCTTCAGTTAGCCCTCAGAGACTTATAATCAAGTTCTGTGGTGTTCCAGGTACTTTCACCACTAAATAGAACATTAGACTCATCTGCATATTTCCCCCCACCAGCCCCACAAAGCACGAAATCTACAACTCATTGCTATGCTTCAAATAACAGGGAAGTCTTCATGGAGTCATTAGACTCCAATTAGGAGAAAGTAACAAGCAGTGTGGAGCCAGGGATTTCTCAGATATACTAAACTCCTAGATAAACTAGTGGGATTTCATAAACAATATTACTTAACACTGATGGAAAATAGACACAGAAGAAAGTACTGACTTTTAAAGGAGATTCTTTGTATATTTTCAATTCAATGAAAAGAAAGAATAAATGAATGTTAGATAACATGACAATAAGAACAAAGTCATATCTCAGAGAGAAAAGAAACAGAAATGAAGTAGGTCAGTTAATAAATGAAGGAGCTGAAATTAATGCTGAATAAAAGAAGTGGCCCAGATGCTGATTCTGTTTTTGTGGGGTTTTTTAATTGTTATTATTATTATTTTTTTAAATTTAAATAACCTGTCGTCAGCAGGGGAACTAAAAAAAAATGTTGATGTGATTAGCAACATCATGAAGATTTAGTACAGTGAAGACTGGAGACATAAGTATAGGCAGTGCATAGTGCATAGGCAGTTCAGGATATAAACATCAACCCATCTGTAAAGAATCATGGACTAGACTTCTGAAAGAATGCATTATTTACAGTTCCCATTTAGGTGCCTGGACATTTAACAGGCAGTGACTGATTCAGAGCAGCAGGTAAATGAATAACCATGTGTCTCAGTATACATGTGCCATAACGAGACCAACTGATTCAGATTTCTGAACTCTTCTGAAAAGATAAACACTCTATGTTGGTGACAAAATGGGAGTTTCACTGTTTTGGAAAATCTGGCTTTTGGAAGACAAATTAAGGCAGAAAAAATAGTTAATTAATATACTTTTCAGACATTTCTACTTTAAAGCTAGGCTATGAAAAGACAATAGAAAATGCACTTAAAATTTAACAAAACATTTATTTAAATACTATAGTTGATAAACTTAATTCTCTCTCTCATATGTGGCCAAAATATTTTGGAAAAAAAAAAATTAAAGCAGGAATCCCCAGGGGTATGTTGACATCAATTCTAATCCTAGAGTTGCTTGCCCAAGACCATACTCAAAGAGCTTTTGAATGTCTCCAGAGAAAGAAATTCTGCAACCTCTTTGGGCAGCCTTTTCTGGTGCTAGGGCACCATCACTATTAAAAAAAAAGAAATGTTTCTTGATGCTTGAAAGAAGCTCCTTTGTTCCAGTTTGTGTTTATTGTTTCCATGACCTGTCACTGGACATCTCTGGCTCTGGCCTTTTTGCATGCTCCTCTCAGGTGCTGACAGATGCTGATGAGATTGCTGCTGCACCTTGGCTCTCTCACAGCCATTTCTCACAGAAGAGATGCACCAGTCCCCTCACTGTTTTCATGGCCCTTCATGGGACTCTTTCCAGTATGTCCATGTCTCTCCCTCTCTCTTTTTTTTCCTCCTTTGTTTCAGGAGTGCACTGCTTTTGTAACTGAATATATGTTTGAAAAAGCTCATCTATACAGTGATGAGAAAATGTGAAAAGATTTTTTAAAAGACGAGTTTGTCTGTTCGATACTAAAAGTCTGCAGGTTACTTATTTCGTTCTATATCATATTTACTGTTTTTGCTTGTTTATTTGTTTTCGCAGTTTGTACCACTAAACTAATCTAAAAACAAACAACAAAAAAAACGACGTGCTATGTATTTATAAAAATCAAATCTATACATACATATATATCATATATATATATTTATACATTATAAATATCATTTAATATCATAATTTAGTTCGTGATCCAATGCTTTATACTTAGGAAACTGGTTCTGCACAGAGTACAGAAAACTGGTGGGTCTGCATATTTGTCAAATGAACAATGTAATGAACAGTATGTTATTCTATTGTCCATCAAGAATATAGTGATTCTGAGCACTATAACTCCAGTTTTTATTTTTTTCTGGAATTACATGGTCTCTTTATGTTTATGCTTAATCTCATGATATATGCTTTCACATGCTCCTTACATTGTTCTTATCTCAGTCGTGAAGCAAACATAATAGCTGACATTTTTCTTCGTCTGTTTGCTCTTAATTTCAAGGGTTTAATTAATGAATGCTAATAAGGAAAAGGTGACTTTATAGATAAAATAAATACTTATTTTCAGGTCAACATCACAGGAAACAAGAAATAATTCACTGCAGAATCTATGCAAGTATTTATAAAGCACAATGAGAAACTCTGTAGTTTAATGTCACTTTGTAATTATGATCAGTCTGCACTCTACAGTGCAATAACATGAAATTACAGTATATTTAAAAACAGCATCACTATGATTGAGGCCAGTGAAGACAGAAATAAGGATTCATCTTTTTACTTGTTTCTTCATTTTTTATTTTAGAAAAATAAATCTAAAACTAACATCCTACATGATTATGAAAGGCAATATAGTGGCTTCCAAAGCTTTTAAATGTTTGCTATCTCGTACCTGCAGGACACATAGAGTCTAGATATCGGAAAACATTTTTCTCATATGTAGATTTATTAACATCAGAGGGGGCATTAGAAGGGGCTTATTTGTTTTGAGGGATATTTCTTGAGACACATTTCCTTACTATTGCATCTTTTTGTTTCTAATTTGTATGTTAAACAACAATTTAGTTTTATTTTTATTATTTTTTCTATCATCAACGTTATTATTGTAAATTTATTGTTTTGAAACATATACCACTTAAGGCCACTAGATGGAACTGAAAAACCTTGTAATTTCTCAGGTTTCCTGTCTATGCAGATGCATACCAATTTCATCAGTATATAAAATATTGACAACAGTCCAGAACTGACACTAATAAAGTTATGGAATTTTGTGGTTTAACCCAACAGGTGGCTGAGTATCACACAGTTGTTTGTTCACTTCCTCCCCTTCCCAGATGGATAGGGGAGAGACAGAGAAAATAAAAAAAAAAAGCCGTTGAACATGTGGGTTGAGATAAAACTATTTACAAAGATAGGGAAAAGGAAAAGGATAATAGTTATGACTATATACATATATATATATATATATATATATCCTCATAAGGAAGATGATCCAGGGCTCTGGTCATCTTTGTGGCTCTCCACAAAGACTATCTCTAGAAATTTCCTACCTTTCTTGAACTGGGGAGCATAGAACTGGACACAGTACTCCAGAAGAGGCCTCACCACAGCAGCGTAGAAGGGGAGGATCACCTCCCTCTACCTGCTGACCATGCTCAGGATACCATTGGCCTTCTTGGCCACAGAGGTACAATGCTGGCTCATGGTCAATGTGTTATCACTCAGGACACATAGGTCCTTCTCTGAATAGCTCAGGAAAAGGAAAACAAAAACAAGAAAAGGAGAAAGAAAAATAAAAGTATGAGAAAAACAAGGTAAGGAAAAAGAAAACAACAAAAGAAAGACAACAAACAAAATACCAACCACCTTACCATTACAGTTTCTGAAACCATAATAAATCAAACTAAAGTTGATATTGATTGCTCTTTTAAGAAATACTTTGAAGACAAACCAAGGCAGATATTCACTTTCAATGTATCTGATGTTTAACTGTAGAAGTGCATTTAAAAAAAAAGTTACAGACTTTTCTGCTTTCTTTCACGCTGCTCATTTGTAAGAGTTTACTTATTTGCACATCTTACAGGAATAAACATTTCTCCTTCTGAAATATGTAATCTTGCAAAACTGCTACTTTCATAATGTATTCAAAACTAAAAAAAAACTATTTGATTTTTTTTTACAGATCTTTTTTTACAGATCTATTCTTTGTTCTGATAGTTTTTTTTCTGTGGCAGGATGCTATCAGTAGAATAGCTCTTTCTGTGCTTAGTTTATCTGCACTTTAATCAGGTATGGAAACAAAAAAATGTAATGATTTTTAAGACCTTTTAATTAGCATAATTTCTTATGGATTGTTCCACCCATTTGGATTGTTTTAACTTAATGAGATTAAAATTAAATTTAGACTGAATTCAAGTATTCTGCATAACTAGAAACACTTATTTCCCTCTGACTGGTGGTGGAACTGTCAATCTTTCTGCTAGAATGTTCGAAGAAATATTTGTTCCCCTGTCCTGTGACTCATTCCTCTGTATTCATATTTCTTAAACAAGACATTACTTCAGTAAATGCATAAGAAATTGATAGTTTCTAGCATTGTTCTAGAATTCTCTTCTTAGAAATAACTATATTAAGCACTAAATTGTCAATAGATGGACATTACATGCATCTATCCTATTCAACCTACTTGTATAATAGAAAAAGCGCTGTCAGATAAATGTCAGTGAGTTAACCACTACTAAACTTCTTGCTATTACTCCCACTCCTTTTGACAAAATGTGTAAATTTTCTTCTTCTTCTTCTTCTTCTTCTTCTTCTTCTTCTTCTTCTTCTTCTTCTTTTTCTTCTTCTTCTTCTTCTTCTTCTAAACTTTACCTCTAGAGTTATCAGATTTTCTTAATCAATTCAATTGTTTTCAACATCTATCCAGAAGGACAAAGCATAGCGATATAAGTATTACAAACACAAAACAGTATATGCAGTATATGATGAACTGCTACTTAGAAAAAAATATATATTTTTCAACCTCATTTTTATTTTCTTAGTACAGGTAGACTGAAAAAGCTACTGTAAATTAAGTTAGGGTGTTAAAGGAATGACAGGTAAAATACCCTTTTTTACTGTGGAATTCTGAGGAGAAAGCATAATATTTATCATTTCTAGACAAACGCTCTTGCAAAAATGTTTATTTGTACCTTAAAGATATTAACAGTGCAGAGGAAGTTCATAATTTCTATTTTCTATAAAGCAGCCTGTGTGTTTTAAGTCTTCTACAGTACCAAATGATAGTGTTCTAAAGTCTGTGAAAGAGCTGAAGACAGTATGAGCATTCTGTGAAACTGCTGAAAAAAAGATCAAAAGGGTAAAGGAACTTCTTGCTTTTTTTTATCAGATATGGAAAAAAAAAAAACATATCTATATGGTGAAGGCATGTTTTTTAGTTCACGAATGCCACAAGCAGTTGGGAGGAGTCAAGGAAGATTCAAATATTACAGTTGGGAGGTCTTGATTCCTTTTCCTTTGGGATGAGATGCTAATACAGCTTTTGTAACTATAAAATATTGACGTACAATAGGAACTCACGCCAAAAGCGAAAATGTAAATTGTTCTATAATTTTGTTGATGGGTTCAGTTACAGTAGAACTACCTTCTTGAAAACACACATACACGTTCCCGGGTTTCGGCACCACTTGAAAGCACACTCACACACACACACAGACACACACACAATAGCAGCAAGAAAAGCTTTTTTTATTCAAAGGTATAGCACTACTTTTATAATACTTGTTATCCACTATTGCCATCTAAAGCTTACTCCCTTAATGCTGATTGGATATTTTTGCTGAGGCATGTAGCA